>NC_013486.2:2658485-2661730 GCF_000004555.2 Caenorhabditis briggsae | reverse complement strand
CACATGGCTCAGTATGTAAGAGGGATGGCTTTGGAGCAGAATTAGGAAGAGTTCGATTTCTTATCTTTTCTATATGTTTTTTATTGCGGGAAATTCAAATTTTCGGGCCACAAAGCTTGAAAATCGCTCGGATTTGGTGTTTTTTTTAAATTTTTTTATTCGAAAAATGCGAAATTCGTGTTCTTTGAAGCTTCCTTCACTCTCAAATGCCTTTCTGTTTTTTGAGTTATTACTCCCCCGAAAAAAAACGCTCATTTTTGATTTGCAGGTACGAGAGCAATTATCTCATGGAGCTCGGAAACGCAATTGAGTACCTCATGAGCTTTGCGGTTTCCGTTGCCATTCAGCAGACACTTCTTGAGACGGCGTTGGCAGGTGGGGGTCTATAAATTTGAAAAAAATCCTTTGAAAAATCACGAAAAGCAACGTTTTTCTCAATTTATAACCTAAAAATTCGAGTTTCGCGCTATAAAAGCCCTATACACCGCATGAGGGATCGAACTTGTGGGTCTCCTGCTCCAAACTCATCTCTCTTACCGACTGTGCCACCACGAGCGCATGGGCGCCGCAAAGGGGGATGATGGCGCGCGGCGCTCACATGGCGCAGTTGGTAAGATAGAGGACGTTGAAGCAGAAGACACACAAGTTCGATTCCTTTTGCTGTCTATAGTTTTTTGATAGCGGGAAATTTAAATTTTTGGGTCTTATTCCTTGAAAATCGCTCGTTTTCAAGGATTCAGAAGTTTTTTTTAAATAAAAAACGGCGCTTTCCAGGCTTAGTCTCCGCTGTTGCCTGGCCAGTGGCACTGATTTCTGTCTCTTCTGTCCTGGATAACCCATGGAATGTTTGTGTGTCCCGAGCAGCTGAAGTTGGCGAGCACCTGGCCGAAGTGTTGCTCAGCAGATCGCATGGAAAACGTCCAATTACTCTGATAGGATTCAGTTTAGGCGCCCGTGTGATTTTTCATTGTCTTTTAACAATGAGCAAACGATCGGAGAGTTTGGGAATCATTGAAGACGTGATTTTGCTGGGAGCGCCTGTCACCGCGTCTCCCAAGGAATGGTCGAAAGTTTGTAGTGTTGTTAGCGGTCGGGTTATCAATGGGTACTGTGAAACGGATTGGTTGTTGAGGTAAGGCAATTGGAAACTTTCTGAAAGTTAAAAAAAAACACATTTCAGATTCCTCTACCGTACCATGAGTGCTCAATTCCGGATCGCTGGAACTGGTCCAGTCGACAATCGGAATAGTAAAAAAATCTATAACTATAATTTGAGTCATATTGTAAGTTTGTGGGCTTTGTCAAAAATTTTTAATTTTCGAAATCGAAATTTTTTTAATTCAGAAAAACCACACAAAATTAGCAATTTGAGTCGCAAAATACCATTTTTTGTTTCACAAAAATGTTCGAAAAACACTGAAACCATGCGATTTTTGATGTTTGGGACCCGAAAATTTGAATTTTGCTATATCAAAAACCTATAAAACCCCAAAGGAATTGAACTTTTGATAGTTCTGCTTCAAAGTCCTCCCTCTTACCCACTGCGCCATATGGACGCCGCGCGCGCCCCCCACCGTGACGCCTCAGAGAGGGAGATGGCGTGCGGCGTCCGTATGGCGCAGTCGGTAAGAGGAAGGACTATGGAGCAGGTGATCCAAAAGTTCGATTCCATTGGGGTTCTATAGGTTTTTTGTGGCGGGAAATTCAAATTTTCGAGTCTCAAACCATGATAATCGATAGTTTTTGGTGGTTTTTGAGATTTTTTTTCGGAAAATCGCCAAAAATTAAATTTTTAATGGTCTCATGGGCAAACTTCTCAGCTTTCAGGACATTTTAATTCTAGAATCTTTCATTCTTTTCAGGTAAAAGGTCACATGGACTACTCGAAACGGCTCACCGAGGTGCTTCACGCGGTTGGGGTCAAAGTGGGCCCACATTCTGAAGATTCAGTTGTGGACCTCACTGAGCTAGAGTGTCCACATGAGGCCACTGGAGAAGCTACGGAGGCAATTAACTTCAAATTACCCACAGATTTAGAGGGAAATGATGGTGAAGGAGCTCAAAATTTGAGCTCAGAGTTTACAAATTTGAATGGGATTCATGAAATTCGGGTGTTGGATAGTCCACGGATTGGAGAGAATAGAGAGGGGAGCAAGAAGCAGACAACTGTTTGAAATTTTTCAGGATTTTTTTTTTCTTTTTTTTGCATTTTTTCTGTATTTCTGACACATTCCAATTATCAAAATTAGTCCCGGTAGTAAATGTTTTTTTTTGTTTGTACGATTTATTTTTTTTAAAGATCATAAAACATTTTTTTCAAATTTTTTATGTCAACAGTTTTTTTCATACATTCTGTAGAACATTTTTACTGAAGTGGAGTGCAAATAGACAAATTTTTTCGAGGAACAGACACATGGAACAGGTAGAAATTTGTAAAAAAATTAAATTTTATTTTTCAAAAAAAACTTTCAATAGTTTTTCTTTGAATAGTATCAAAGTGTAAACAATCAGAGTTTCCCGGAATTCTAGAAAATTCTGAAATTCGAAAATTTAGGAAAACTCACAAATCTCGAGAATTGAAATAAATCGGATACCGTAAAGCCTGCATTAAAAGGGATCCTCTAATAGAAGGACCCTCTGAGAGGAGCTCGGCAAAATAGAAGGGCCCTCTGTGAAAAATGACCACCCCCCCCCTCCTTCAAAATGTGTTTTAAAATCAGAAAATTTTCGTAATTTTGTCAGTGGGAAATATTTCCGAAACTTCACGATTTCATAGAAATTTGTTTAAAACCCTTATTTTAAATGAAAACCTTGCTAAATTTTTGTGAAATTGGCACATTTTTATGAATTTTGAACGAAACTACGTCGAATTTTTCGAATTTCGGAAAAAGAAACTGGCCGGAAAAATAGAAGGAGCCTCCTTTAATTGGAGGGCCCCTGTAATAGAAGGGCCCTCCGGAGGTACCTCGGAACAACAGAAAGGTTTAACGGTATTCATAAAATCCAATAATCGAAATACCCGAAGATTTAATTCAAAAAATTCCAAAAAAAGCAGAAATTCAGAAATTTGCAAATTCCGAAATTGTGGAACTTCTGAAACTCAGGAACTCGGAATTTTTGTAATTCGAAAATTCAGAAATTTCCGAAAATTTAGAAAATCCGGAGATTAAGTTTAGAAATTCAAAAGTTCAGAGAATTTAAAAATAATTTATTAAATTTTATCTATCAAACTTTTCGCAATATTC
>NC_013486.2:2656297-2658475 GCF_000004555.2 Caenorhabditis briggsae | reverse complement strand
AGTTCAACTATTTCCGTTCATATTTTTTTCGCTTTGTTTAGTTTTACCTTTCAACTTTTATTGACACCCATCATCCCCTTCTTTTCCCTATTGTTTGCCATTCATCTCAACAAAAATTGGCTCAAGGAAAGTCGAAAATAAATTTCGAGAAATTCAAAATTTTTTAGATTTTTTCTTTCAATTTGGAAAGTTTTTTGAAAAATCTGGAGCATCAAAAAGCAATAATATGAAGGTAAGTCGTTAATAATTTTTGATATGAACTAGCTCACTTGCCCAGAAGATTCCGATATCCAAAAACTCAAAAATCCTCAAAATTTTGATAATTCCAAAAATCCAAAAATTCAAAATTCCAGCAACTTTCAATTTCAAAGCCAATTCTTTTTATGTCATCCCATACAAAACTAAAAGTTACAATATTCATAAATCCAAAAAAAACTTCATGTCCCTTTAAAAAATCCTCTCTATAGAAAACCATAAACTCTAACGCTTATCCATCACCTCGCTTCAAAATCGGATTAATTCTACAGGTTCTGTCCCCATTTTTAGCTTCGTTAAGCCGTCCCTTCCCCAACAAGCAGTATATCCATTTCTGTCATTCTTTTTTTATTTTTTGGCGCCAAACTTCTGAAATTCGGCTCATTTGAATTGATTGGCTTTTATTCTGACCTATTTCTAATTACTTTTCTTGGCGCGAAATTCACATTTTTTTCCTGAAAATATCTGAAAGTCATGAAAGTTCGGAACACATTCCGTCATCATTATGAACCGGTGAGTGATGTTTATTTATTTTTTTAAATCATGATTTCCGAGAAATTTGAAAATTCCAGAAATCCAAAATTCAAATAATTCCAGGAAATTCCCAAAAACTTCGAAAATTAGTGAATTCAGAAATTGGATCCTCGCTTTTTACTATTTTTATCAGATAAAAAACGGCTTTGGTACAATTTAATATCACAATATTTATTGATACAACAACTATTTACATTTAAAAAAAACAAAACATTAGAAATTAATATATTTTGAGGAGTCCTGTCGAGCACAATTCAAAAATTTGGTAAATTTCGTTGACGGGCGTGTGTCGTAGTTCTCATAGATGGAACGAAATCTGAAATTTAGCTATTTCAAAAGATGTAGGAGACTAAAAACTCCAAGTCGAAAGGGTTGTCGCACGGCGAATTCGGCGCATTTGCTCAAAGCTCTGAATCATAACATAACTTACTAACAAACGAGAACGCTATCAAAAACATCAAAACGAATCGAAATAGGACCGAAAATAATTTCGAAAATCAAAAATAAAATTCTGCTAAACCGAACGCAGTATGGGATTCGGAGTGTCGTTGTGCTGTTAAGATGATGCAGAGCTGCTGCATACCTGTAGGAGAACGCACAGATGCTGTGCAACTGCTGCGGGCGCGAACTCCTCTACAACTGAGCGAGGGTGTACGGTATACAGATGCTGATTCCGTGCTGTATCATTTAAAGCTTCCATTTCGGTCGGTCGAAAATCGCGACCGCCGACCGACCACCGACCCAGCCGACCGACAGCCGACCGAGCTGACCGATTTTGTGCCTTTGCGCATAAAAACACGAATTTTTGCGTACGAAGCACTTTATTTTACGACAAACGAGGCTTTTAGTGAGTAGTTTGTCGTAAAATACAATGCAGCGTATGCAAACACGTTGACGCGCAAATGCACGAAAACGGTCGGCGCGCCGACCGATCGGTCAGTTCGGTCGGCTGTTGGTCGGCGGGGTCGGTGGTCGGTCGGTCGGCTAAATTTCCCGACCGAATGGAAGCCTTAGTATCATTGTTGCGCTCCAACAATTTGCTCATCTTGCTTCAGAACTGTAGCCACAGGTGATTCGCGAACAATCCGTTACGGACGCTCAGCGTTCGCGCGCGGTTGAAATAGGACCCGTATACGGGCCGCACGCGACCCGTTTTCAGTAAATATCAGTACATTATGCGGATTGATCCGTATCCTGTCCGTTTGCGAGCTCCGTATCCGATCCGATTGCCCCCCACCCCCAAACGGATACGGTCNGTATGCGGTTCCTATTTCANCCGCGCGCGAACGCGGAGCGTCCGTAATGGATTGTTCGCGAATCTTCTTCTAAAAACCAGATTAACATTAAAATTGAACGTCTTCTGCCAGTCTTAATCCCCAAAATTTGACT
>NC_013486.2:2649772-2656107 GCF_000004555.2 Caenorhabditis briggsae | reverse complement strand
TAAAAATGCCCAATGCTGGAATAATGTACTAGAATGTGAATTGATAAGAAATAATGTTTTGAGGTCTTATAGCAAAATAATCATTGATGATATAGTTTATACTTCTAATAGGCTTAGGAATGCATATTTTCTGACAATCATCTAAGCCTGAGAGACATCATAATCATGGAGTCATTACTGTATTGCCGAAATTTTCCTCATATGTAAATTGTGGTTCATCAGCAAGATGCAAGAGAATTGGAAGTTAAATTGTTAGGAGTACATTATTCCAATATCTGTGCGTTTTTCAAATTTTGGACATCTATTTTTTCTTGGGACCTCTAAACTTTTTTGGGACCTCTAACTTTTTGGGACCTCTATTTTATTTTGGGACCTCTAATTTTTTTTGGACCTGTAAACTTTTTTGGGGCCTCTAAACTAGAAAAGAGGCAAAAACCCAATCCCTAACAGCGAATGTTAAGCGACTGTCATTTCCGGATTCTTTTGATTTTGACCATCCATTTGTCTTTTACCCCATGAGTCATATTTAATCATCACCCATCAATTAGCTCCTCCTGGAAATCTGTTCTCTCTCTCTCCTCCTCTCTTTCTCTCTCTCTCTCCACCTACAGTAATAACAATACATATAACTGGAACCCATTAAGTCAGTAGTCAGTAGTTCTCAATTGACACATCTACATCAGAAAACCAAAAAAAAAGTTTCTCGTTCTCTTTTTTTTCTGCCTCCGTCATTCGGTTCTAATTGCCTATGAGTGGGGTGTTTGGGTGACCACCGATTTTCCGATAGTTCATGGATTTGGGCGAGAGTGTGTGGAAAAGCGAGAGACGCAGAGAAAAATGTAATCCTGACTGTGTCCTGTGAGTGGTTGTCCTATTCATCCGATTCCACACCCGGACAACAACTTTTTTGCATTTTGTTCAGAACGATTTTTGATGATTCTGGAAAATTCTTATTTTTTGGAATGGAAATTTTTAGAGTTTTTTTTTTGATTATTGTAGGTATTAGGTAGTTAAATATGTTGTTTATTGGAAGTAGTTAAAGGGTCTTAAACTTGAAAATTTTGGATTTTTTCTGAATTTCTGACTTCTCAGGATCTTGCTTTTTTTAATTCCTCTTTCTTCTTCTTTTTATTATCTTTTTTTCTGAAAAATGTTAAACTCATTGACGTCAGTGGAGAGCATCTGTTTGTCATAAAATTTTATAGCAAAAAAGTTCTTTTTTTCTACGTTCGGCAAGTTTGAAAGAACACAAAATCAGCGTAAAATCATGGGACAGCTTTAAATTTTCGAAATTTTGAAATTTCTGAATTTCTGAATTTCTGAATTTCTAAATTTCTGAATTCTTCGAGTTTTCGGGATTTCCGAATGCTTCGAGTTTTCGGGATTTCCGAATTTCTGAATTTCTGAATTTCTGAATTTTTGAATTCTTCGAGTTTTCGGGATTTCCGAATTCTTCGAGTTTTCTGAATTTCTGAATTTCTAAATTTCTAAATTTCTGAATCTCTGAATTTCTGAATTTCTGAATTTCTGACGTTCTGAATTTCTGAATTTCTGAATTTCTAAATTTCTGAATCTCTGAATTTCTGAATTTCTGACGTTCTGAATTTTTGAATTTCTGAATTTCTAAATTTCTGAATTCTTCGAGTTTTCGGGATTTCCGAATTTTTCGAGTTTTCGGGACTTCCGAATTTCTGAATTTCTGAATTTATTCGTTTTGCAATTTTAACATTAAAATAGTTCTAGAACTATTCCTTTTCATTCATGTACTTGTCAATAAAAAGTCAATAAATGCATCGTATTCTTCTATACAAATTTTCCTCAGAAGTGTTCTCCTCTAGTATCCGATCCCGCCACTCGAACCAGTTTTCACACTTCCATTATTCTCATTTTCCCACTTTTTTCTCATTTTTTTTGTAAAGATGGACTGTTCCTTTAACTGTATTCCAACCAGTCGGTTTACGCCCCCTGTCGGGGGCTCAACCTCCTGGCTTCCGCTTTCTGTATCGTACAATTGCATTTCTAATTTAAAATTTTCGAGTTTCCGAATTCACCAAAATTTGTGAAAGTTTTGCATACTATCAATTTTCTTCGAGGAATATTTGATTTCCCAAATTTCCAAAATTTCTAAACTACTGAAAAAAGATTTTTTATGTTCTGAAATCCGGAGTATGTGAACTCCCGGTTTCCTGAAGTTTCAAATTTTGGATAACTAATGTCAGGTTTACTAAACTTTCTGGTCTCCGAAAATTCTAAATTTCGAAATTTTCGAATTTTTGAAAAACAGTCGGTTTGCGCCCCTCCGGGCTGAGCCTCCTAGCTCCCGCTTACAGTACCCGTTGTCTTATAGACAGGTTTGTCATTTTTCCAGGGACTATTTTTTCATGGTCTGTTAGGAAATTTCGAAATTCGATATTTTGGTTATTTAGAATTTTTAGAATTCGGAAAGTCGGAAGTAAGGAAATCCGGAAATTGAAAAAGTAAGACACTCGCAAGTTCAGAGATTAGTAAATTTTAAAAAATCAGATGTAGGAAAACATTAATTTTGAAATCTAGAAAAGTGTTTCAATCTGTATGTCTCAAATACCCAAATTTTGGTATATCAGATTTTAAGGAATCGGAAAATTCAGATTTTTGCATACTTACTAAAGGGGCTGGCCTGAAACGGCCCTGTTTGCAAAATTTATAGAATTTCGAAAAAGTTTAAAATCAAGAATTTGAGAACCTGAAAAATTAGAAATTCAAAAATTCAACTTTTCGAAACACAGTCTCGTCGAAAAGTTTTTGTAACTTCGGAAAATCGGAAATGTAGATTTCCGAATTCGAAAACTCTAAATTTCGAAAATTGAAAACCTGAAAAGTTGGAAAATCTGAAACTCTGAAATTTTTTGGCAAATTCGGTGAATAAGATCTCAGAAATTTATATATTCCGAAATTTGAAAATTATGAAATTAAGTTCGGAAAATTTAAAAATTATTCTGAATTCTGAAAAATCGAGTGATCAGAAAGGGCGCTGTTATTTTCCCTCGCATTCCGTTTCTTTCCTTTTATTTTCCTTTTATTTTCTTTCTTTTCCACTGTTTCAGAATTTTTTCTTCCTTTCAAATCTTTAAAAGCCATACTAAAAGAATATTTCCACAAAAATCCTTTCTCTCAAATATAGCGGGGATAAGAAAAAAATTTGGGCGGTTAGACGGGAATGACGTGAATATTTCTTCAATATTTTTCTAAAAATTTGCATTGTAGAAATTGAAGAACGTCTCCAGAAGACGTCAGACACAAAATTTAGAAGTATAAAATACTCGGGCATCATCTCGCTGCTATTTCGGGTAATCTGTGAAAATTTGGGAAAATTTGGTTCATTCTGGACTTCGTTAGGGAAGGTGATACGGGAACAAACGGACACACTCACGCACAAAATTTGGTGATTGTTAATAGTAAAAATAGTTTTTTCCTCGTGTCAAAAACCGAAAATTCATAAAATTCTATTTTTGAAATTTTGCTAACTTACATCCAATTTATCTCGTTTCCTGTGTAAGATTTGGAAAAGTGGTCAACTAATAAAGTGTTCATCATGATATCAGTAACATTTTATTAGTTCAAACATTTTTGATATCTTTTACAGGAAACGAAATAAATGTTATTGAAACATGGATTCTCTTTGGCCCACAACCTAGGCCACCCCTCTTTTTTTTACCCCAAGGTTTTCTCCCCTTTTTTGTGACGTTTTTTTTCATGCACTACCGATATCCTATAAACATGTCTCTATACCCATAGGCAGAAAAAATCTGCCAACCATAAAAAGTTAATCGGTATTCATCACCGAAAAAAATCCGGTCCTTGTTACTCCTCAAATCGGGTATTACCAAAAAAAAGTTGTGTATCAATACATATTTTTTGTGGTTATGATGATGGGGATTTTTTTCAAACGACGAGACTTTTGTATTTATCTTTTTTCCATTTTGTTTTTATGTCATTTTTGAATTTTACCGTTATTTTTGGATTTTAACTTTGGTTTTGGTATACTCATAGTACTAGCTCAATTAACCTACCTGACCCTGATCTCTTTGCCCCCTGGGTCATTGAATCTGTTTTGTCCAAGTTACCACCCCGCCGTGGTTTCTCACTCCACCCCGTAAACTACTTTGTTATTAAAAAATGCTCCACCTTACTAGCTCTTCCCCTCTCCATCATTTTCCATGAATCTTATTCCAAGTCCCATGTTCCTCTTGCCTGGAAACTTGCAATTGTTGTTCCTATTCCCAAAAAAGGCAGTCCCACCCTACCCGAAAATTATCTCGCCCACAAATTCAGCCCCTATCAAAATGGCTTCATAGCATACCGTTCCTGTACAAACTCCCTAATACACTCTATTTCCAGTTATAAGATGATTCTGGCCCGTCATAAAACCCTAGACGTTGTATATTTTGATTTTTGCAAGGCTTTCGATCAAGTATCTCATGCCCTCCTCTTAGCCAAATTGGCAAATTTTGGTGTTCAAGGGACTGTAGCCGGTCCCCTACTCTTCATCATATTTATTAACGATCTTCTCCTTTCCCTTCCCTCCAACTTACATTTTTCCTGTTTTGCTGACGATATCAAAATATTCTCCAACGATCCGTCCTCCATTCAATCAGGTATTGACCATATTGGTGCCTGGGCCAAATCTAACCTTCTTCCTCTGGCTCTTGCCAAAACTGCTCTTCTCCGGCTTGGCCCAAACAACCCCTCTCATCCCTATGCAATTGATGGCCTCTCCATTACATCATCCTCCCCCATCCGTGATCTGGGTTTATTAACAGATTCCAACCTCAAATTCTCAGATCATATTAATCGTGTCTCCTCCCTTGCCCTTCTCCGGTGTAAACAACTCCTCAAATCCTTTAACTCCAAATCCCCCGAATTCTACCTTGCCCTTTTCAATATTAACCGAAATGTTAGGATTAGACTAGTTGCTATCGGCCTACTCAAGAAACACGCTCGTCTATCAAACACAGAGCTGCGACAGATACAGTAACCAAATGAACCGCGCTCCACCGATTTGAACACCAGAAGAGTGGCTCCAAATCGGCCACCGTAATTCAGCAAAGAGGTACTTCGATTGGAAGGGGTACTTCAAATAGAGAGGCCTTTCAATTAGAGACAGCACTTCTATTTGTTTGTGTGGTCTCTAGGAGTCCTTCTGAATCCGGTTATAGTTGGTCCCGAGATACACTTTAGGTATCCAAAATACTGTAACCAAAAAAATGATGATAACTTTCATTGATTAGATTATTTATTCAAGCAAAAAAGATATAGCTCCATGAAACCCCAAAAAAAATCACAACGGATGTCGTCCGCAAATCACGGATTTAATTTCCTGTTGACCTGATGCAAAGTCATGTTCACTGTCCACTTTGCCAATGGGTCTTCCAACACAGTATGAAGTGTTTGCATAGCCTGGATTAGTGGCATTTGTCGGATTAAATTGAGGGCTGTAAGCTAAGCATGCCGCAAAGTGGTAGACTCTGAAAATTTGACTTCATCTAATGAGCGTTATTGTAATGGGCTTGTTTTGAGAAAACAATCAAACTCAATTAGATCAGCTCAAGTCATTTCTAAAACTTACTTGGGTTCATTCGCTGACCAAAACGAACCAAATTGGTTTGGAGGAGGGTAAGAAAATTTGGCAAAGACGAACGCTGGATCAGTGTTGGCATTGTCGAAGAGGAAGTACTAAACTAATTGAAAATTTACAGTGATCAACTATACCGACTAACCCTATTATTCAAGTTACACTCTCCTTTGACAGCTGACGAGTTGAAATCTCTGTTTTCCTTCATAGCCTTATACACACGAGCTGCACATCTCGGAGACGTTTGTCCGTCGGCTGCATGCGTTTCGGAGATGTTGTGTTTGGTGGAAAAGGCCGCTATAAAATCTGACTCCTTCTGGTTTTCCGGAAGACTCAACGTGGCGTTGTTGTTGGCACAAACTGATCGGGCACGATCACGTTCGTCAAGTCGGTCGGCTGGGAAGATCTGAAATAGGAGAAAGATAATTGAACTTGAAAATTTTGAAATTGTTTTCAAAGTTTAAAACGGTTGAATTCAAACCGAGTTACAACCTCGAGAACAAAGCATTCTGGAACGATTTTCTTATTTCTAAAAACTTGAATTTGAGCCGAGTACGAGCTCCAAAAAATAGCAGCACAAACTTTCATAACCGCGTATCTCAACGACTCACTCCCAAACACCAATCCTTGGTATGGTTATTCTTTGCTGTTGGCGTACGTTTGAAATGATGGAATCCTTCCGGACACTGGACATCTTTTCCGAAAACCGCCGGAATCGTCAGGA
>NC_013486.2:2613920-2649629 GCF_000004555.2 Caenorhabditis briggsae | reverse complement strand
GGTATTCTAGAAACCAATCGATACCGAACATATCATTCATAGCAAATTTACAAGTTTTAGAACTGAATAGACCCGTATAGCTAGCAGAGCGGGCTCATTTAGACATATATTCAAGCCGACCGGACGACGAGCCACTCCTAATAGTCGGCGTCTCTTCAAAACTTCATGCCTAAATGAGTTTTGACAAGAAAAAAAGGAATTTTTCGACTTTTTGTGCAAATTCTTGAGCAATCCGCCTAACTTTTGTCCACTGTACGGAGCTATAGGTATGCAAACTGCCATAACCAAAAATTGATGTAAACTTTCTATTAAAATATTTATTCAAAAAAATAGTTCCATGGACTGCTATAAATCACAGTGGATGTCTTCCACAGATCACAGACTTAATTTCCGGTTGGTGTTCTGCAAACTCATGTTCTTGGTCCACTTTGCCAACGGGTCTTCCAACACAGTATGAAGTGCCCGCGTAGCCTGGTATGGTCGCATTTTTCGGAATCAGTTGAGCGTTGAAAGTTAAGCATTCAGCAAAGTGGTAGACTCTGGAAAAACAGGTCTCTATCAAAAGATCATAATTGTGATGAGCTCGTTTTGAGAAGACAATTTGACTTAACGAGATCGTCTCAAATCTTATCTAAAAACTTACTTGGGCGTCACCATTGTCCAAAACGTACTAAATTGGTTTGGTGGAGGGTCCACAATCTTGGCGAGCGCGAACGCTGGGTCAGTGTTGGAATCGTCGAAGAGGTAGTACTGAACTTTTTGAAAATTTTTAGCGACCAAATGTACCGACTAACCTTATTCTTCAAGTTACACTCTCCTTTGATAGCTAAAGAGTTGAAAACTCTGTTTTCCTTCATAGCCTTATACACACGAGCTGCACATCTCGGAGACGTTTGTCCGTCGGCTGCATGCGTTTCGGAGATGTTGTGTTTGGTGGAAAAGGCCGCTATGAAATCTGACTCCTTCTGGTTTTCCGGAAGGCTCAACGTGGCGTTGTTGTTGGCGCAAATTGACCGGGCACGATCACGTTCGTCAAGTCGGTCGGCTGGGAAGATCTGAAATAGGAGAAAGATAATTGAACTTGAAAATTTTGAAATTGAAGAGTTTTGAAGCTTGGAACGGTTGAATTCAAGCCGAGTTACAAACTCGAAAACAAGACATTCTGTGGCAGGATGGCAGTAGAACTTTGACAGCATAGCTCAACGACTCACCCCTAAACACCAATTCTTGGTATGGTTATTTTTTGCTGTTGGTGTTCGTTTGAAATGCTGGAATCCTTCTGGACACTTCACATCCTTTCCGAAAACCGCCGGAATCGTCAGGAATAGAAGAAGCAAGGCAACCATTTTTATGGCCAAAGTTGGAAGAGGGTGTGCGGTTTTATACGCCGGGTTACAGTACTTTCTGAAAGCGGAAACCATTTTTATTGCACAACGTTTTCGTGGAGTGAGTCAGAAGCCTCCCGTGTCACTTGTTGGTAGTCTTATGTCGTTTTATGCTTCCGGGGCACAGGAAAAGTATAAAACCATTTTCCTCAAACCTCAAAACAAGCAACATCATGATCCTACTTTTCCTCTTCCCTTTGGTATTCTTTACCGGAGTCTCTGCTGTATGTCCTGACAAATTCCTACTCTTCAAGCGAGCCCCAACCGCAAAGAACAACTTTCCCAAGGAGTACTGGAGTAAGTACAGTATCTCTAGAATCAAATAGTTCCTCCCTTTTAGTTCGTCCCCTTCTTCGAAATGAATCTTCGAGAAGACGCTCGCTCCGTGTGAGCTTTCATGGAATCATCCTTGGCACTTCCTGAGAATCAACAGGAGTTAGACGCCTTAATACGCTTAAAAGGCGAGAACGTATCTGTCGCCGTCGATGGCGAATTCTCAACACGTTGTAAAGCCAAGTTTTACCGGGAGGAATATGGTTTTGGAGCGAAGACGGATTTCGAAAAAGGAGAGTGTAATCCGAAGAACGATGTGAGCACAATCTTCAAACTACCCGGGTAAAGCCTCTATCTCATTTAGCTCTTCGTGTTCGACGATCGCAACACTGATACCACTTTCTTCAAAAACAATTTCGGTCACCGAGGATTGGTTCGTACTGGCTTCAATGGCGTTCAGTTTGGGAGCACAGAAGTCAAACTCTATCGTAACCCAGTTGCGTGATGATGGGACCTGACGGACGATATGAGATAGAGTATTGCGACCTAGATCCTCATAAAAATCAGCCGGACACTCTGCATACGTATCAAGGTGCATTGTGTGGAGTTCATCCGAGATATCCGAAATGATTTATGAATAAGATTCCTGTTAAATATTCTCTTTTTTTTCATTACATCTATAACTGCCTGGAAATCGGTAGCTGAGTAACCAAATTTTCCCAAATTTTCACAGATTACCCGAAATAGCAGCGATGTACTATTCCTTAAGATTCGGTATGTACTATTCCTTAAGATTTGAAGCGTTTTTAGGATTCCTTGGATTCTAAATCCTGAATCTTAACTGTAATGAAACTAAAATGTTATAGTTTATTTAATTGAAAAAATAATCGATATCTTATTCCGGTTCGCATCCACAAAGAACTCCAAAAAATGGGACTTCTCCTACTTGTTTATCTGGCTCCTCCCCACATCTGAAAATTCAAATTTTGCTGAAACAAAATCGTAGCTGGCGCGCTATTGACGCGCCCCAAAAGCGCGCCAGTACTAAAACTTACAAAAAGTCTTTGAGGTTTCCCGTGGTGTTTATGGCTGCCAAGTTGTGAAGGGATAGACATTCAGCGATTGTGTAGATGTCTCTAAAATTTAGAATTTTTAAAAACGAAAATCTCATTTTGTTTACTTTTTCCGTGTCAAACAGGCAGTTCAGAATTTATCAAATTGCCTGAAAACTTTTGAGCGTACTAAACAGAACAAGAGCTTTAATTTTGTAGTTGACAACTTTTTTGTAACTTCGTTAGCTTTTGAGATATGTGCCTTTAAAGATACTGTCAGCATGCGACGACTATGGTAGTTTTAAAACCGCATATCTCAAAAACCAAAAAAAGATACAAAAAAGTTGTCAACTACAAAATTAAGGCTCTATTTTTGTTTAGTAAACTCTAAAAATTTCAGACAGTCTAACGAATTTCGAACTGCTTTTTTAGAACTTCAAAGTTGACAATTTTACACTGAAAATGTCAAAAATGAGATTTTTTGTCTGGTAATGTCCTATAAGTTACCAAGATCTAGTGATAGTTTTTGTTATAAATTTTAGAGAAATAGTTTCAAAAAACCTCACACATCGTCCCCCTTTTCCTTATATTTGTCGGATGCGGTTGGCGGTTCGCCAGCCCATTTGCCAAAAATGAATGTTGGATCAGTATGGTCGTCTTCCAGAATAAATAGCTAAATAAATAAAGACACTTGAAACACTTGAATAGTATCCAATAAACATACTTCTTTCCGTTTGTCGCACAGTCCTCCAAACTTTCGCATTTTCCAATCATCGAAACTTCGGCATTTCGGATTGAACACACCGTCGACGGCGACACGTTTATTGTTGTCTCTGATTAGGGCTGGAATACGGTAGTTGGGGGATTACTGTAGTTCTGAAAGCTACGGATCCCTCTCCAAGAACCATGCTTCTAGGCCGCCTGTGAGCCGAGATACAGCAGTAGGAGAGACGCAGACAACGAGGCACTCTAACTGTCTGCGTCTCTTCAAAACTTCAAAGCGCTTTATCTCAGTTCCTAGTTGGGCTAGGAAACTCATTCTTGGACAGATTTTCAGAAACTTTTTGCTTGACTAAGAAATGAGGTTGGTAGATTTCTTGGAGTTTCAGGAAGTTCTGAATTTCGGGATTTTTCAAAATGTTCAAAATTGTTGGAGTTCTGGAATTTTTCATTTATGAGCTCGGTGGCCTAGAAATCCAGAATATAAGAAACTTAATCCATTTTTGTTGATTTTGTGCTCTCTATACCTTGAAATTGTATGTTAGCTCAGCTGCTGGATTTGCATTTTTTCCGAAAAAATTTTTTTTTTGGAAAAATATTTTTTGTAGGCTAACTTTAGTCTTAACTCTTCAGCTTGGTAGCCTAACTTTTGGTGGCCTAGGATTATCTAGGCCACGCCCCTCTTACCATTAACATCATCCAATTCCTTTTGATTTTCTACATTTGTGATCACTGCGTCATAATCCATACAAACGGATCTGGCGGTTGGACGATCGTAGACATCACTGTGTTCCACGACCTGAGGGCAGAGATAGAGGTTTTCAGATTGGGAAAATAGATCCAGCTTGAAAAATTCGTCTAGAAAGTTTTAAAGCCGAAATTTTGCATTTTTGAAAAACTAATTTTTTCTAAATTTTGAAATTTTTTCAAAAATTAAAAAATGTTTTTTTTTCAAATATTTCTAGACCGAAATTTTCTGCTAAATCCGAATTTATCATCCATTTGACCCGGAATTCTCACCTTCATACACCAATGACTAGTATTTCGATTGCGGTCCGTCGGGACGCGGTCGTAGAGCTTGAATCCTTTTTGGCAGTGCAAAACTTTTTCAGTGGAATTTGAGGCATCAGCCGCGAAATTTGAAAATAGTAGGGAACAAAAAATAAGGAGTTTTAGAATCATTTTTTGAAGAAATTGTCAGAATTTGGAGTTTAGAATTCAGAAGACGTCGGAAAATTTGTTTAGTTTTTCTGACTGTCAGACATTGTGATCACATTAAATTTTCCATTTAAATCAGATTTTTTCTGTTGACGGTCTACAGTCTTTAGTCTTAACATCATATCATTGAGACATTTCTCAAGGTTTCTTGTTTTTTTCTCTGCCTCTCTCCTTTTGTTGATTCATAGATTCGGTACAAAAAATTTCGTCTCGGAGGAGGACAATAAAATTAGGAGAATTTGGTGAATAAGACTAGACTGTTGATTTTTACTATTTGGAAACTTTTGAACTTGAAGATATTGGTTGAATTGATTTTAGAAAACCAAACTAGAGTCTTCTTTTTGAAAACTTAGAAATTCGAAAACTGGGAAAAATTAGAAATATTTTCCAAGCCACTGGTTTGCTGAAATTCGATAAATTTCAAAAAATTCGAATTTTCTGGAAAACAGAAAATTTCTGAAATTTCGGTATTCCAAAAAAATTCCAAAGTTCCAAAATTGTAACATCCTGGAATTCTGAGAATCTGAGATTCAGAGATTCAGAGATTCTGAGATTCTGAGATTCTGAGATTCTGAGATTCTGAGATTCTGAGATTCTGAGATTCTGAGATTCTGAGATTCTGAGATTCTGAGATTCTGAGATTCTGAGATTCTGAGATTCTGAGATTCTGAGATTCTGAGATTTTGAGATTCTGAGATTCTGAGAAACTGAGATTCTGAGATTCTGAGATTCTGAGATTCTGAGATTCTGAGATTCTGAGATTCTGAGTTTCTGAGATTCTGAGATTCTGAGATTCTGAGATTCTGAGATTTTGAGATTCTGAGATTCTGAGATTCTGAGAAACTGAGATTCTGAGATTCTGAGATTCTGAGATTCTGAGATTCTGAGATTCTGAGATTCTGAGATTCTGAGATTCTGAGATTCTGAGATTCTGAGATTCTGAGATTCTGAGATTCTGAGATTCTGAAATTCAGAAATTCAAAAATTCCGAAAAATATCTGAGATATCCTGAAACTCAATTTTTCCGGAAATTCAGGTTTTCAGAATTCCAAAAATATTAGAAAACTTCAAACTTCATCCCTAATTCTCAAATCCAGCACAACAAAAATTATGAGAATCTGAAGTTCCAAACATCTCAAATTCAGGAATTCCAGAAATCTCTGAAAATCTGAAAAATCCAGAAACTTCTGAAATTTCAAATATTATCGAAATTCAGAATCCAAGTTTCCATCCGAAATTCCCCATTTCCTTTATTTTCCAGAATTTAAAAAAAAATTGGTCCTAAACATTTTGTTATTGTTGTTTTTTTACCCTCCATTGTCCTATTTGTTTTTCTCGGTACTCTCTGCGTCTCTCAATTTCCCATACTCTCTCACCTCAAGGGAGCTCGGATGTCCTGTAAAAAAATATCAAGAGATTCTAGAGAGACGTTCCGGTCCAAATGGGTTGGCAGGTGTCTAGAGTGTGCGAAGCGGAGAGACGCAGAGAAGAAGAGAGACAAATATTCCGGTTGGGTTGTTTGCGGACGGTCCGCCGGCGGCCCGACCGTACAATTTTTTTCCTGGCATATTGCTCAGGACTATCCGGGAGCACCAAACCCTCTATTTCTGGTCTTTTTGGGAGGCAAATTAGGCTCCGCCCATATATTTTTGGGGTTGTTTCATGGATTAGGTGTGATCAATTCGCACTTTCATTTTGTTTAGGTTTTCGGGAAGGAAAATGCGCTCTAATGAGAAATTTTTGTTTTGTAGTTCACAAATTTTCTGCATTTTGTCGTAAGATTCAATGTTTAGGTTTTTCAAACTTTTGCTGATTTTTCTTATTCATTTTCAGATGTTGTAATGCTCAAATTCGGGGGTTTTACATCTTTTTAGTACGGAATTGACGTTTTCCGAGCTTTTCTGAAATTTTCTGCATTTTGTCGTAAAATTCGGTGCTTGAGAATTGATTTTTCGACTCTTCCTGGCTTTTCTGTTGATTTTTAGCTGTTCTAGAACTCAAATTCGGCTTGTTCATGACTTTTTACCCCTGAATAGACGTTTTCCGAGCGTTTGCACAAAAACGGAACTACCGTAATCCGAAATGCTCAGAAATGGCGCTAATGATTCCGGAAAGATAGTTTTGGAGGTTGTTTTCGATGCTGAAGCTAAAGATCATAGTGGAATTTTGCAAAAGTCAATAGTTGATTGAGAAAGTTTGAGTTTTCTGACTTTTTGAAATTTTCTGCGATTCGCCTTGATTTTCAGATATTCTAGACCTTAAATTCAGCTTTTTCCTGAATTTTTAAAATAAAAAAAAATAGAAAAAATAGACGTTTTCCAAACGTTTTACCATTTTTCTGCATTTAGTCGTAAAACTTGGTGTTTGCACAGAAACGAAGTTACAGTAATCCGGAAAAGCTCAAAAATGACTGTGGAGGTTGCCAGAAAGTGTTTTAGGAGTAGTTTTTTATGCTGGAACTGAAAATCATGGTGAAAGTTTGCATGAATCAATTGTTTTCTGAGAAAATCGCGATTTTTCATTAACAACGAAACTTGAATTTTTGAAACTTCAGAATTTTCAATTTCAAATCAAATTTGAGTCATTCTAAAACCTATTAAAATGACTGTGGAGGTTGCCAGAAAGTGTTTTAGGAGTAGTTTTTTATGCTGGAACTGAAAATCATGGTGAAAGTTTGCATGAATCAATTGTTTTCTGAGAAAATCGCGATTTTTCATTAACAACGAAACTTGAATTTTTGAAACTTCAGAATTTTCAATTTCAAATCAAATTTGAGTCATTCTAAAACCTATTAACCTAACAAAAAACTAAAAATAATCTTGAAAGTTTTCGATCTACACCTGGACTTTTTTCCCTAAAAAAACCATATCCTCTCCAAATGATTTGTTTACATTTCACTCATTTCTCTATAAAATCCCTCCACCGAATGACACAAGAAAGCCAAGCCCAGATCCACAAACATTCGCAAATTTCTTGACATTTCTTGTTTCTCTGCGTCTCTCCGGATTGTGTACTCTCTCGCCGGTTCCAATTGCACGTCACTTTTTTGAATATTCCAGTTGAGAAATCTGGGTCTCTCAATTTCCCATACTCTCTCACTTTTCACGTCATTCTGTTTGTTTTGAGGTGTTCTCCCGGTTTCTGAGTAATTGAATTAGCAAATACGCTTTACTAGACTTAATATATAACAATTAGATTTTAGATTTTTCATTAGAGCGAACTTGTCAGATATTGTTTTTTTGCAATTTATAGGATTTGGGTTTTTTATTTAATTTCTCGTTGATTTTCACATGTTCTAGTACTCAAATTCAGCTTTCTTATGCTTTTTCACCCCTAATTAAATTTTTTCCGAGCTTTTTTGAATTTTTCTGCATTTTGTCGTAAAATTCGGTGTTTGCACAGAAAACGAAACTACAGTAATCCGAAATTCCTGAAAATGACGCTAGATGTTGGGAAACACATTGCTAGGGGTAGTTTTTGATGCTGAAGCTGAAAATTAAAGTGAAAATTTGCAAAAATCAATGATTGATTGAGAAAATTTGAATTTTAAAATTTCGGAAAAAGTATCCGACTTGCTGAATTTTCTGATATTCTTGACTGAACAATTGAAAATTTCGTTTTTTATTGACTTCCAATGTATTCCCAATTTCCACCAATTCCCAAGAATTCTCAATAGAGCAAACTTGCAAAACTCAAAAAACTTTAAAAATTCAAATTTTCGATGTTTTCCAGGTCCACCAATCACCACGAATGAAGGTGTTCGCATTGGGTCTCGACGAGAATCAAAAGGCCGAACAGCGTGCCGATGAGATGAAGAATGACACCAAGATTCCGATTGATTCGGTGTCTTCTGGAGTTCCACTCCAGACGACGTCACCAGCCATCGTATTGGCAAAAGCGCCAAGACGCCATTTCACTGGATTCACTTGTGGACGTAGGTTGAGAAAGCGTAGATGAATGATTCTGAAATTCTGAGCTTCTGAGAATGAGAAATTCTGGATTCCTGAATTCACGGATTTTCGAATTTCCCAGATTCAGAGTTTCTGATTTTTCGAATTTCTGAACTTTCGAACTTCTGAATTTCTGAATTTCTGAATTTCCGAATTTTTGAATTTCTAAATTTCTGAATTTCTGAATTTCTGATTTTCCGAATTTCTGAATTTCTGAACTTTTGAACTTCTGAATTTCTCAATTTCTGAATTCCCGAATTTCTGAATTTCTGAATTTCTGAATTTCCCAGATTCAGAGTTTCTGAATTTCCGAATTTCTGAATTTCTGAATTTCCGATTTTCGAATGTTTTCGCATTTTCTGATTTCTCCAGAATTACGGCATTGATTTTTTTTTTGATTTTTTTCAATGGAGTTTCTATTTTTCAGAAATTCAAAAATTCCAAAATTTCAAATATTTTCCAAAATTCAGAATATCTCAAATTTTCAGTCCTCTCCTGGTTTATTGGTGCTTGTTGCCTTGTTCTTCTCTGTCTTGCAATTTCTGAAGTTGCCTATCATCGTCAACGTGATCAAGCATTCCTCCGTCTGAAGTGGGCGGAGCTTCGTCAGAGAATGCTCGGTTACGAATTGCTCTCTCAACAACAGGAATTGGATCGGATGGCATTGGAAAAACAGTCACCGTGAGTTTGAAAAGTTTTGGATTCCAAAGTTTTCAAAAATCACAGGTTCCTAAAATTTCTGTAATTCCGAAAATGAAAAAAAACACTTTTCTGAAATTCTAAAACTTTGAAAAAATGTTTTTGCAATTTCGATTTTTTAAATGTCTCCCTTTTCCAGTGTCGAATCGCTTCCCCTCCGTCGAAGCGACGATCCAATCAAACCAAAAATCGTCGACGTCATCCAGAATTCAGAATCTCCCGTTTCGGATTCTAAACCATCTTCAGATGACAAGCCAGTTCCACTAATTTTCAATAATGACTATGCAAATGAGCAAAACGAAAAATTTGGATTCCTTCAAAATTTGATGGACAAAATTCGAAAACATGCACAGAGCATGGGATTGAACGGTGATATGCAAGTGCACGTCGTCGAGGTGAAGCCGATTTTCGGAGGAGAAAATGGAGAGGACAAGGAGCACAATTTCGATGAGAACGCATCGGTAAGAGCTGGAAAAGGGACACGAAAACTGAAAAAATAAGACACTTTTCGCCTCCCCGGATACCCCGAAGAAGCTATTCCAAAAATTTAGCGATTTTCAACACAATCGTTTTTCCGACAGGTCGAAATTCAATGCTAACCTTGGTTAACTTGGGTTAAAACCGAAGACAGCTGCGCGCGGCGGCGACTACACCTGCCGTGTGTCCCGACATCTCGCGGGTTCCGCCGCCCGCTATGTTTTGTGTGCAAAGTGGGCGGGGCTTAGCGGGAAATGTGAAATTAGCAGGGAATGATGGTTTTTGATAGTTTTCAATCGGGAAAAAAGTTTTTAGGGGTTAAAAAAGACGACTAAAACGATTAAAGTGCCTGTGAGGCTTGTTTTTCAAGTCTTTTAGTGAAATAGTTAGTTTTTTTTTCAATTTTTCAATTTTCTTTAAAACAAATTTTTCAAAAATTTTCAGTTCGAGCAATCCCTTGCTGATGGATTTGGAGAGTTTGCCATGCCACATCAAGACTTTGGAGGACCAATCAACGATGCTTATTCTGATGAGTAAGTTACAAATGGTCTAGTGACCAAGAAATACGGATTTCTAGGCCACCAACGTTTTTCGGGAAACTTCTTTATCTTTTTTCAGTCGTCTAACATTTGATCGTCACTCTATGAGACGTCCGTTTGGACCATTTAACAGGTTGGGTGAATTTTATTGGTACTAACAAGAAATATGGAAACCTGGGAATTCTGGATATTTGAAAATTCAGAAATTCAGAAATTCAGAAATTCAGAAATTCAGAAATTCAGAAATTCAGAAATTCAGAAATTCAGGAATTCAGAAATTCAGAAATTCAGAAATTCAGAAATTCAGAAATTCAGAAATTCAGGAATTCAGAAATTCAGAAATTCAGAAATTCAGAAATTCAGAAATTCAAAAATTCAGAAATTTAGAAAAAAAAATCCGGGGTGTTACAAATCCGAAATTTCCAAAAATCCGAAGAAAAACTTCAGAATTTCCCAAATATCTGAAATTCCAGAAAAATTTTTTTTGGAATTTTTCCAAAATTTTGTTTTTTTTTCAAAAAATTTTGAAATTTCAAAATCGCTCCAAAATATTCAATTTATACCGTCGTAGCAATTCTGAATTCCCCTCCCAAAACATCAGAATTTTCAGATTAGACGGCACATCCTCTTCAATATAGTAAGACTACATGGACCAGAACTTCCAGGGACCACAAGGACCCTCTCAAGACCCAAGGATGATCCCTCAAGGACCATCCCAATGGCCAATGCCACAATTCGGCTTCCAGCAACAATCAGCCAATTGGTGGGGACAACAAGGACCACGCCAACAGGGAGCAATGGAAATCCAAACTAATCAATGGAACGGCTTTCCTCAGGTTCCAGTGAACCAGCCATGGTATCAACCTTATGAGGCTCCAAAGGAATCCCAAAATGTTCAAAATTCCGAGAATATGGGACCATGGTCCGCCCAGAACGATGACTGGATGATTCAGAAGCATGAACGTCTTCAGAATTCTGAAAACCAGAATCAGATGCCCTTCCAACCCAATCCATCGGCTTCTGAGTTTCAGACTCCAATGGATATGATCTCTGATGACGTCGCCCCGAAATCCACACCTATCCAGAAGACATCAGAAGTTCAAACGTCCCAGGAGAATGTGATTTCTCCCGATCAATCATTGGAGACAATTGATGGAAAGTTCCTTCCAATTCGCTCGGATGACACCCCGGTTGACTCCCACCTCTTCCAGATTGACGACCCATGAGCTTCTAGGGAGCCTTATTGCTTATTGCTCCCATTGTAAATTATTTTGTCTCCGGTTAGATGATGTGATGTCTCTCCTTTATTAGTGCCCCGAGATCTCTCATTTATTCACCAAAAAATGTTTTTTGTTCCACACACACATCACAAGAGCCCATCCGATGCATTATTTCTTCGCATATAATAAATTGTACACTATCGAAATTTTTTTCTTTGTAAAGAGGCTAAAATGCTGAAAACAAGCACTTTGCACTTTGCAAGCACACTACGCCTCCCCGGATACCCCGAAGAAGCAGTTCCAAAAATCTCAACACAATCGTTTTACCGAAACGTCGAAATTCAGTGCTAACCTTGGTTAACTTGGGTTAAAACCAAAGAGAAGAGTGGGCGGGGCTTAGTGGGAAATGGGAAATTAGTGGAAATAAAGGGTTTTTGATGGATTTCGAACGGGAAAAAAGGTTTTCGATGTGAAAAAAGACGACTGAAACAATGAAAATTCCGAAAATTTGCTTTTCTGTCCAAAATTGAAAATTTTGAAAAATATCGATTTTTTTCAAAATTCCTGGAACTGCTCAAAATGTGCCTGAGAAAGTGTGATTCGTTGTTTGTTTTTGTACAAAAAGTTTTCGAAAAGTGTGTAAAATTGCCAAATTTTGAGAAAATTAAATCTTTTTTGGTATTCTCCACAGTCCAAGCCTTCTCTACCGATCTTTATTACACATTAAACTAAAAACAACGGGAAAACTCTATATCGGGAATGATGGGAGATGCACAAAAAGAGATACAAGGTTCATTTTTTGGAAGCTAACAAAATAGTACTATTATGATCAAGATGTTAGAACGACATGTTTCAAGAAATAGTGAGAGAGAAAAGAAGAGAGATAGAGATCAGTTGAATTAGTCGAGCATGTTGAAGCGATCCTTGAGAAGGCGTGGAGTGCGAGTGACGCCGCCACGAGTGCGAAGACCTCCACGACGTGGTGAATCGGATGGCGGTTCTGAAAATTAAAAATCGAAAATTGTCGTCAGGTATAATGTAATAGTACGTAAAAACTTTAGCAGAAACTCACGTCTATCGAGCCCTCTGAGGGTCTGAGATGGCGTTGCTACCTTGACTCTTCCTCCAGCCACCAACGGCGAGAACGTGGAGCCAAGACGATGTCTCGAGTAGACAGATCCCTCTTTGTTCAGCTGACTATGTCTTCTGGGCGATGCTCCGCCGTGCATGCTAATGAGTTTCGGTGAAATCGAGTCAGTACACAATGCGGATTCGGTGCGAAGCATGTCCATCGATGAGCCAGCGTGACGGAGAGCAGCGAGACGCGGCGAGCGTTCCATGTTTCTGGAATTCGATCTTCTCGTCGGAGGTCTTCCCGCCTTTCGCGCCATAATCTCTGGATCATCGTCGAGTCTTCTGACGACGTTGACGTCGTTGTGAGTGTTCAGACGAAGACGTTTCTCTGGAGACAAGACCAACTTGTCGTTCATCATCGCGCCGAGCTGCTCGTCCTCCTGAAAAATCGATGTTTTTGGAAATTTTTTAGAATTCACTCGATTCTTACATTCTGCGGAGCACGTCTCTTCGTTGCACTTTTCGACACCACCGGCGGATACTTGAACCGCTCATCGAGGCTTCCAAACTGAAAAAATTATAGAAATTCTGATTTAAAGGAGGCCAGATACCAAAAAAAAGTTTTCCTGATAATTTGCATAGAGATCCCCCATGAGGGGTTGAACTCATGACAAGCAGCTCAGGGGGTACAGCGCTGCTACCGGCTGAGCTACGGGGGCGCGAAGGCGCCTGACGACCGATGGTCTACATAAGCGCGGCGCGAATTCGTCCCCCGAACTGTCCCCCGAAATTTTTGCTGTCTCGCCTCCTTTAAACTTAAATTCTGAAACTCACATCGCTGGAGGCGGACGTGGAATAGCCGGACAGCTCGCCCTCTTGTGACATATGTGTCAAACACTATAGAGCTTTCTCTGAAAAATGAAGAATTAAGCGGAAATTCTGAATTTTTCGAACGAAAAAACGATGAAAAAAGCTTCAAAAAGTGAGGAAATTCAGCAGGAAATCGAAAAATTGCATATTCTGCGATTCCCTTCAAAGATAGGGGTTTCTCTCCCAATTTTCTGGGAAATTGCTTGAAAATTAGTTAAAATCTTTGGAATTTCAATTTTTCTGAAAAAAATATACAGAAAAAACCACTAAAAACGCTGAAAATCCCTTAAAAATCGCAAAAAAAAAGATTTTTTATTCAATTTAGCTGCGTACCTTACCGTAATCCTTGTTTCCGTGGCGGGACTCAAGAGAAGTTTTAACCTATGCGCCTTTAATTTTATTTAATTTTCTGACATTTTTTGGCGAAAAAACCAGAAAAACAAGTCATTTTCGTCGTTTTCCGGGCTGAAATATACGAAATTCTGTTTGTCGATAAATCTAAAACTCAGAAATAGTGGGAAAATCCCTAGAAATCCCCGATTTCAACATTTTTCCAACTTGTAATGATTATTCACGATGGAGGGCTCAAATCCTTCTGATATTCTCCCAGAAAAAGCCGTGGAGCCGAAAGTGAGCATTGGAAAATGCGAAAAAATCAAAATTTTCTAGATTTTTCCAGGGAAAACTCCTGAATCTCTGGTCCCGATGCATCGCAAAGCCCGGAATTTTCATCGGCTCATCAATCGTTCGTATGTGGAGCCACGTGGATTTCAAGCAGCGTTTAGCTTGCGCGACAGTTAGAAAAATCGATTTGGCATCGAAGTGAATCGAAAATTCCGGAAATTTTGGCCTAAATTTCGAATTTCAGATGCATCAAGCGTCTTCCAGATGTGTCGCTGAGCTGCCACGTCAGCGCTAGTTTTTCGTTGAATTCGGCGAAAAATACGGAAAAAAATATGGGCGGTTCCGAAGAGGATTTTGGTGGGAAATTTGAATTGCTGAAAAAATCGATTTTTCCGTTTTCAGAAAAACGAGAACGATGCCGAAAAATTGCGAGAATAGAATACGAAATTCGAGTTTGGAGCGTCGACTGGAGGAGCGAAGCAGCCGAGTTTGAGAGACGATTTTTTGAACTAATTCTGATTTTTTGTACTTTTTATTCTCGGCGAGCAAACATTATGTTTTCTGAAAATTTTTACTAAATTTCCCGAAAAAATTCACATATTTCCCATCCGTTATTTGCACTTTTCTCTAACGCTTTGTAACTTTTTTTGCACAATTTATCTATTTTTAAAAATTGAAAAAAAAATAAATAAGGCACACAAAATACAAGAACACACAGAAAAAGAGAAAATAATATGGGAGAAAAGTGAATTTTTGTTGTTATAGAATTTCCAATTTTTTGTCTTCCGAACCAGCTGGAATCTCATTTGGCACCTCTGGTTGACTTTGAAGAAGTGCTGAAAAATGGAATTTTTGAAAATATTTTTTTTAATCTGAAATTTCAGAATCTAAATTTAAAAAAAAACCTACGAATGTTGTCGACTATCCGTGCCAAACCGTCCAAAGAGTTTCGCCGACGCAGATCGATGGCTGTAATTTTCGGAAAAAATTAGAAAAAAAATTGTTTGTCGAAAATTTTGAATTTCCCGCCAAATCATTTGCTGGATTTAAGACTAACTTAGCTTTAAGAAGAAGCTCACCGTTCCCGAGCTTATGGTGATGATGGTCCCGATCCTCGTCGGTATCAGAGAGATCCTCGTCATCGTAGACGTTCGGACCGTCCGGATTGTAGCCGGCGTTGGCGAAGTGAGACGATGTCTGAAAATGGTTTTGGTTTGGCGGGAATTTGAATTTTTGAATTTTCAGATTCTGAATTTTCCAAGTTTCGGAGTTTCAAAAATCGAAATTTTGAGTTTTTCAGAATTTTCATAATTTTTTGGAAAATTTGAAAATTTGGAGTTTTTTCAGAAATTTTTGAGTTTTCAGAATCTTTAAAATGCCTCAAATTGTGGAATTTCAAAAATTTAAGTTTCAATTTTTCAAGTTTTTCAGTTTTTTTAATTCGGCAGATACAATACCGTAAAACCTGTAATAGAAGGGGCCCCCTAATTTTCAACTTTGAGCCAATTTATCTCGTTTCCTGATAAAGATATAAAACATTAGTCAACTGATAAATTGTTTATCATAATATTCGTAACATTTTATCAGTTGACACATTTTTGATATCTCTTATAGGAGCTGAGATAATTGAGCTCAAACTTGACTCTTCTATTACAGGTTTTACGGTTTTTTTCGGAATTTTCGAATTTCAGCATTTTCAAATTTCTCGACGTTTGGAATTTCTTGAATTTTCGACTTTTTCGAATGTTCAGAATTTCATAAAAATTGGCAAATTTCAGAATTTTTTTCTGATTTTCAGAACTTCTCAATGTTTGGAATTATTTGAAAATCAAATTTTCTTTAGAATTTCCGAAATTTTTAGGAATTTCCGAATTTTTCAAATACTACGCTAGATACTCGGCCATGAACTCCTTGCCTAGCTTTTCCTAGGCCACCTCCACGAATCAAACTTACAATATAATCATGTGGTGCGGCACTAATCGGTTGTGTCATTTGCAAATGATGGTTCTGGTCCATAATTTTAGTAGTCTTTCCAACACTTGTCAACATCCTCTCAAGCGTATTAATATAATCAATTGCTGATCTCAAAATTTCAACTTTCGGAAGACGTTGATTCGGATTCGGGCACGTCCGTTGTTTGACGACTTCAAATGCTTCATTCACTTTTCTCAAACGTCTTCTCTCTCGCATCGTTGCTGCCTTCCGACGGTCCACTGAAAGAACGACTAGAGATTTTAGGGTCCCCCAATTCAAAAAGTATTCTTTCCAGACCCCCTCATAAACTCAAGTGAAGGGGGTCTGGGGAAACAGTATCTCACATTTTGTTCTCCGTGGAGCATTTGCTCCAGCCACCAACGTGGCAATTGGAGCAGTCTCATCTCCAGAATGAGCTACACCGTCGCCAAGTAGATCCGTTGAAGTTGGATCATTGTTGTTTGATCCACCGGAAGACACTTCTTTTTCCTGTTTGATAATAATTGGTTTAATATCTGCGGCTACTGTAGGCAAGGCGGCGAAGTCTTGAGTGCGGGCTACATTGAAATTCGAGAAATCCGGGTAGAAAGACGAGGATCCCGGTTGCCCGTATGTTGGTAGGTAGTAGGTAGCTGGTTGGTTTCTGAAATAAAAAATTAGAAATCGATTTCTAGGTTCTCAAAAATTTCAGATCACAAATTTCTCAAAAATTTTTTCTCAAAATCACAATTTTCTTCAAAATTTAGTTTTCAGAAATTTCAGTTCTCCCGGCGGTCTCTCCTCAAATTCTGCTTTGAACGGTTTAATTAAACCTCTCAAGTATCCCCTAATGAAATCTGATACAGTACCCCTTTGTCCCCATTGCTAATCCCCCAAGGTACCGTCGGTTTTTCTTTTTCCTCTCGGGAAGCTTTTATCAGAAAATACACTTTCTCTCTTCTGCTATATACCTATCTTATCCCAACAGTTGTCACCCCCGAAAAACGTGTGTAATGTTCTCTAACCACTCTCTCCCATCTCCACACTCTCTCGCCATGGAGCACAGAAGCAGCAATCCATCAACGCGTCGTTAAGAGGCAAAGAAAAGAAGCAAGAGGGAGATGAGGAATTTGGGAAAGGGTTACGGTAGCCGGGGAAAGTTCTAAAAGCTTCTAGAAAAGGATTTCAGAACGCTTCTCCCTCTACTCTCCCTCTTATCACTTATCACTACCACGACAATTGTTTCAGCGGCGGGGGATCATCACTTGGGGGACACAGTTGGTCCGTCCCCAGCTGCTCCAGTTTGAAAAGATGAGCACAAGTCAGTTGCCACGCGCAGCTGCAACTATATCAGGTGCTCCTCCAGCCGCTTCCACTTTTCATTTCATTTTCTCGCTCACCAGGCGGAACTTTTTGTTCTATTCAAT
This sequence comes from Caenorhabditis briggsae, assembly GCF_000004555.2. Classification (NCBI taxonomy): domain Eukaryota; kingdom Metazoa; phylum Nematoda; class Chromadorea; order Rhabditida; family Rhabditidae; genus Caenorhabditis; species Caenorhabditis briggsae. The sequence goes on along the minus strand of NC_013486.2, from coordinate 2,632,148 downwards.
TTTTTATACTTTTTCTGATATTTCTTAACATCCCTAACAGTAACATTTTGATTCACTAGAAGGGCTTCAATATGGCTCAAAGTCGAAGCTACCAGCTACAAGGTCGCATTTTGCTCTTGCGCTCTTTGAGCCAAATTTTCTCGGTTCCTGTAAAAGATATCAAAAAATGGTCAACTAACAAAATGTTACTGATATTATGATCGATATTTTATCAGTTGGCAACTTTTTGATATCATTAGTAGAAACCGAGATAATGAAGCTCACGTTTTAAGGTCTAGATCATCCAAAATTGCCCCTGGAAATTCTAGTCACAACCCCTAAAAATTAAATTTCTAGATCATTTTGAACACTATAAATAACCAATACAAATTTTCAGTTTCCCAATTTACAAAACCTAGGCCATGAATTGATTTCCTCGGCCACCGCCTGGGTCATTTGTCACCTCACTTGGACCCTTGTACTAGACGACTGACAAATTAATAAAATATGGGGAGTCCCACCACCAGATGCCTCCTCCTCCTTCCCTTTGTTCTGCTTGTCCATCAAACCGAACAAGTTCATATAATAAAAAACGGGCGGCTCATCTTTTTTCCTGTCATCTCTCCACCTCTACCCCCTTTTTTGATTTACGGCTAGCCAGAGTTATGCTCACTAATTTTTTTGGTTACTATATATTTTGGGTGGGGGAGGCAAAATGTGTGTTTACAAAATTTTGGACAAAGTTTTAATCCTTTTCTCCTTCTTGGCTTCTATAGTTCAATTTGGGAGGGGGAATAAACATTAAGAGGGGGAGGGGGTCTTTAAAGGGGCATGGAAATGTTGGGAGTGAGTCAAAAACTTTGAACCATCGTAACTTTTTCCAAAATGGCCTAGCTAGCTTACTTTCACTTTATTGGAATGGGAGTTTTTGTATTTTTTACAACTAAAAATTCAAAATAGTTTCGTCCGAAAAAATCTGGGTGAAACATACCGTAAACACTCTAATAGAATGCCACCCCAATCGTCAAATTTGAGACTATGTATCTCATTTTCTGTAAGAGATATCAAAAAGTGTTAACTGATGAAATGTTGCTGATATTAGGATAAACATTTTATTAGTTGACAACTTTTTGATATCTTTCAAAAGAAGATAGATATATAGGCTCAAAGTGGACGGTCCGGGTGGCGTTCTACTTGAGTGTTTACGGTATCTTTCCAAGCCCCATATCTCAACTCACAATGAACCTAGTACATTGATTTTTAACTCATTTTATCAGAAATTTCATCTTCTACAGTTTGATATCTTTCAACTAACCTATAAATATCGTTATACTGCGTATTGACATAGTCCAATGCTTGTGGCACGGGCGTCGCGAACGTCGTCAGTGTGGTGATGTCGTTGGCGGTGACACGTGGCGACGGTGTGTAGTAGATGTTGGTGTCGTAGGTTTCAGCATTGGCTGGAGCTGTTGACGTTTCAGTTTGATTCATTTTATTGTCTGAAAACTTGGGAAATTGGGAAATTTGAGGCGTTTGTGAGTCATGGAACAGATTAGAGAGATCAGCTGATGAGGAGGAAAAAAAGAAGAAGAGGATGTGATTGAAAACCAAAAATCCTGAAAGTTCTGGATTTCGAATTTTCAGATTTTTTTCATCCGGAATGATTAGGATGATTCAGAGTTTCAGAATCAGACGATCTTTAATTATTTGAAAATATCAAAAATCCAAAATTTTCAAAGTTACATATCTCGGTTTAAAATTGTGCTAGAGCTATGAAAATTAGCGGGAGACTCAAGCTAAACTCTGGAATTTCAAGTTTCTAAAAGTTTCAAATTCTGAAAATTGCCTTGAAATTCCCAAAACTTATCATTTTCTAACTGATCTAACTCTTGTCAAAGTCAAAAGAAACAAGTGATTTTTAGTACATTTTGAAGCTCAGAATCCATATTTTTAATGACAAAAATGCAGAAACAAATTTCAAAATTAGGAGCAACTTCTCAGAATCTTAAATTTGATCTACTTTCTCTAACTAAAGATAACCGTAACTTGGCTCAAAATGTACCTAGGATCTTAGTTTTCATCTTGAAACATAGGAATTTTTGTCTTGAAAAATTTAAGTTTTGCCAAACTACAAACTCCTCACGACTCTACTTCTAGGTGCTCAACTTATCCCCTAACCTAGAATGTTTACATTCATTCGAATCCAAATTGCCAAGAAAATTCAAAAATGAGCCTTAAACATCCCTAACACTTATCAGATTTTCGAGAAATCCAAAAAAAGGTTGTCATACAAGAGACAGTTGTGTAGGTGATTCGAGCAGGCGCGCGCGGCACAACTGACACCCGCCGATGAGCCGCCAACTGACTGTCGTCTTCTTTTTTCGTTTCTCTGCGTCTTCGCACTCTCTCAAATGGTCCCTCCTTTCAGGACTCCACCCACAAAGATTCTACGGTAGGGGAAGGAAGGTGCTCAGGATGGAGAAAATGAAGAAGATGAACGATTGGGCGAAGAAATGAGAATTTGCAGAAATCGGCTCTTCATCCCTTCTTCTAATTGCTTCTCAAAAAGATTTTTATCAGAAAAAGAAGAAAAAGACAAATGGAAGAAAAACCCGAAAATTTTGAAGTTGGGATTTTTTCAAAATCTTCGTGGGAAAAGGAATATAACCTATGATTATCGTGGAATCTGAAATTCTGGAAAAATACATGAAACATCGATTTTTGACCTCGTTTCTTGGTTTTTTTATATATTTTTTCAATTTTACAGTTTGAGAATAAAACCTGAAATTCGAAAAAAAAATTGACATTCGAAATGTTCTGAAAATAGACGCAGTATCTCAAGTTTGAAAAGAATTTAAAGAACTTTAAAATGTCTATAAAATTGGAAATTCCAGTCATATATGACCCCAAAACAACTTTAAGTAGTTTCGGGTTCATATATGATTTTAAAAAAATATAATTTCAAATTCTATGGCTGAAAATTAAATGAAAAGTTTTCTTCAAAATTGTGCCAGAGTTCTGAAAATTAGTGTAAATTTAAGCTGAAATCTGGAATTTTAAGGTTCCAGATGTGTCAAAATTCAAAATTTGGTTGGAAATCCTCAAAAATTGCTCATGCGAAAGTGATAATTTTTGATGGATTTTGAAGTTGGAAATTTCTAGTTTTTGAAAAATTTTACAATAATTAAAACAGACGAATTTTAAGCTAATTTTCAAGCTCTCTAAAACTTGATCTACCGCAAACACTCTAATAGAACGCCACCCGGACCGTCCACTTCGAGCCTATATATCTCCCTTCTTTTGAAAGATATCAAAAAGTTGTCAACTAATAAAATGCTTATCATGATATCAGCATCATTTAATTAGTTAATCACTTTTTGATATCTCTCACAGAAAATGAGATCCATGGGCTCAAATTTGACGATTCGGTGACGTTCTTTTAAAGTGTTTATGGTATATTCAAAAAATGCACCTAGGAACTTGGTTTCTACTAATATAGGAAATTTAAAGCAAATATTGATTTAAAAAAAAACATAGTGTCATTATCTACAAAGTTTTCAGATCCATTCAAATTCTCATTTCCTGGAAAACTCAAAAACGAACCTTAAATTTCTTCAAGCCTTAGCCGATCCCCAAAAAACCAGAAACAAAACATCACACAACGAAAAGTGTAAAAGTGCTACACCCTTCAAAGGTACATCTGTTTAGTTATATTGCTTAATCCAATCACTCTATCCCTCAAAAATCCATAAACAAATAAAGGACCTTGGAGTCTATTACACCCATGTAATTCCTTCTTAAGGACCCCATCATTCTGGTGCTAGCTGTCAGGTAGACCCCCTTCTCCCTCTCCCTCTAGTCGCTCAATTAAAAGAGAGGATTCGGGAGTTGCGCAACAGTTGTCACTGCCGGGATGTTTCGAAAGTCCGCCAAAGGACTCCGTACCGCCCGACTGGAAGGTTTGGATACTTTGAAGATGCCGAACTTTAAAGGATTCGGAAACAAAAGCTAAGGGTCCTGTATAATGAAACATTGTAGTTTCTAGGGAAGAAACCCCGGTCTATTTCGAAAAACAAGATCTGTATGTGAAATTCGAAAAATTGGACACGAAAATCTTTTTTTTTGTAGGCGCATATCTCAAAAACTACGGTAGCTAGAAAAAATTTATTCAATTACAAAAAAATAAGCCCTTATTTTTGTCTAGTGTACTCTGAAGTTTCACATAGATCGCACAAATCTGGGTTAATTTATAAGGACCTCGAAGTTTATCGTTTTAAAAACTTCACTTAGATATGCACTGTTTAAACGCGCATATCTCAAAAACTACTGTAGCTAGAAAAAAGTTGCTAACTACAAAAATGGAGCTCTAATTTTGTTTAGTATATTCCAAAATTTTCGAACACATCGAAAAACGCCAATATTTGTTGTAGGGCTCCAAAGTTGACCGCTTTTGAAAAGTTTGCAGGCACCCTTTTCTAAAGGCGCATATCTCAAAAACAACGGTAGCTAGGAAACAGTTGCCAACTACAAAATTGAAGCTCTGGTGTTGTTCCACATTTCCTCGAATTTTAAAAAGAAGCTGACAAATTTTACTAACTTTTTCGAATTCCTTAACACTGTCATTTAATATTTATCAAACTGCTCTTTTCCTCCCTTTCTGCTCCGACATACCTGTCGGGAATTGCGCAACTGTACCCCCTTTTGAACCGATCCGCCTGTCCCACCAGTATCTACCGCCCATGCTCAGGTAGCCAGACGCGCGGTACAATTCTTTGAAGTTTCGGAATTATGTAAAAGAAGTAAAAAGAGATGGAGCCGATTGCACACCTTTTACTTTAAACGAATAGATATATGGGTGTTAAACTAGTTGGAGAAGGGAAACGAGAGGTTAATTGTTTATGAGACTTTTTAAAAAGAGCAAAAAGGGCAATAAAAACAGTTGGTAGCATGTTTTACATACTGTGAAAAAGATCTTCCAAAACTTTTTCAGTGAATACAATTAGTTAGGATGAATTGAATCGACAAAAAATTACAAAAATCAGCAATCTCGAATTCCAGACCACATTTTTCAGATTTGGGCTATGACAACGTTATTCAAATTTGTCAGATTGTTTTGAAAATTTCAGGATCTACTGAACAAAAGTAGAACTGCATTTTAGTAGTTAACAACTTTTTCTAGCTACCGTAGTTTTTAAGATATGCGCCTTTAAAACTGATTTGTCGTCTCGGTGTCTTTCTTCTTACAAACTGAAGCTCTTTTTTTTTCGTTTAGTACCGTCATGTTTGCCGCACCACCTGCGCTTCAAACAGCTAGCTGGTGCGCCTTCGGCGCGATTTAACCTATTTACTTCAGTGTTCTTCAACAGTCACGTCAATTTATATATAATTTTCAAGCTTTTCAACAATTTTTTTATTCACGTAACGCTAATAAATTATTAAATGAATCAATATTAGGTCACGCCTCCTCCACGTTTCGAAAATTCCACGTACTGAAAAAAATCAGTTCTCCGTGAAATCCCACTCTTTGAATGTTTATTGTTGGATAATTTTCACTGGCACCTTCTCACTGGTAAGAAGCTCTTTGCATTACGCTGCTTATTGTTGTTTCTTTTGCTTTTATCTGTCGATTATGCGAGAAAAGTACTAAAAGGCCCTAAGGGTCGCCATGTTTCGGGGTTCATGGCTAGGTGTTTTATCACTGAACGTCCCCCAGTAGCAAGAGATTTTATCAAAGATTAAAAAAATTGAGACAACAATAAAAAGCGGTATACAATGTGGCTTCTTATCAGGGCAGAGGAAGCTTTCGAAAATTAACCGACAATGGTCTCCGAAAAGGGGGTTTTTCGGGTGACTTCTTATTCTTTTTTGTTGGGTGGGGTACCCCTGAGGTGATCCCATTGGTCAAATAAACCTTGTTTCCCTTTCATGTACTGAGCCTCTACGTGGCGAAAGGGATCAACAGACTTTCTGGTCTGGCTAATCAGTACACTATGTGACTTATTTTTCACAAAAGTCTCGAAATATGACACCTTTTCATCCGAGATACCGTATGGGCAGCTATAGGCAAAACTCCCACCCATTAATAAAAATTCTTCTGCTCCAACAGTTGCCCCCTTCCTCCTACCATAAACCATCGGATCTGTCAAAAAGTCATGGGCCATAAAATATTTCCTCATTCTTCCTTCTGCTGACCAGTCATTCATCCCAGGAGGTACCACAAGTTTACACCCTCTCCCTTGTCCTCTGCTCATTTGTCATTTTTCCCCCGTCCCCCCAGAAACTTTATTCTCTTGTACTCGGATCCTTGTAGTCATAAATCAATAAATTCCAAGATTTTCAGGTCACTAAAAGCTCCGTAAAACTCATAAGAAACTCGAGAAATTCCCGGATCTAAGGGAAAATAAATCTTCATTGAAGAGAGAAAAATTGGGGAAAAAATATGTACAGACATTGGAAAATTTGACTAAAAATGAAAAATTCTCGATGAAGCGAACTTGCTCCTGTTATTTCACACAATTCTCATTATGGTCCAAACCTCGTCGGCTGATTTTACAGGTGTACTGCACTGGCGATACAGTAAGACCCAGGACGCGCTGTAAAAAATTGTCTCGTTCTAGAGATTTCTAAATTTCTGGACATCCGGATATCAATACAAACAGACAGACACATAAAATTTTGAGAATTCAAGAAAAAAAATTCAAAAAAAATTTTTTCAGAATATTTTTCAGATTTTTTTTCAGATTTTCAGAAGGACATCCGGATTTCTCTACACACAGAAGAACATTGTCAAGTCACTCACCTCCGTCGTGACGTCTTCTGAAACTTCGAATTTGAAGTTTTGCATCAAATTCGCAAAAATTAAATACAATTCTGCTCTAGCCAGCGATTCTCCAAGACATTGACGTCTTCCAATTGAAAATGGTAGAAATTCGTCAATTTTTTTGACATTCAAATTTTCGTCCAAAAATCGCTCGGGACAAAAATCCTTTGGATTCTTGAAAATCTCAGGATCATTCATCAAAATTGAAATTTGCGGAATTGTCAAATCTCCCTTTTTGAACTGATATCCATCGATATCAATATCTTCTGCCACTGTTCTTAACAGGTTAATTGGAAGAATATTGGCGATTCGTTGAATTTCATTTATCGTCGCCTGAATGTACGGTAGCCTTGTGCGATGTTGAATTTCAACCATTGGCTGAGCAATACTATCCAGCTCTTCTTGAACTTTTCGTTGAACTCGGGGATTTTTCGACATGAGAAGGAACGCCCATTTGAGTGTGGTTACTGTAGTTTCCATGCCAGCAAAAAATAGGTCAAGGAGCAGCATTTTTAGTTGTTGGTCGCTGGAAAAATAGTCAACTTAAAAATTTTCGATTTGTCTGAAAATTTCAGAATATACTAAACATAAATAGAGCTTAATTTTTGTAGTTGACAACTTTTTTCTAGCTACCGTAGGTTTTGAGATATGCGCCTTTAAACAGACTGTGCCTGACAAACATTTTTCAGAACGTCAAACATTGGAGTCCTAAAAAAGTTAATTCAGAATTTATCGATTTGTTTGAAAAGTTCAGAATGTACTAAACGAAGACATAGCTTCATTTTTGTAGTTGACAACTTTTTTCTAGCTACCGCAGTTTTTGAGATATGCGCCTCTACCGACTGATTGTGAGCTAAGCGACAACGGGCGCCATCTGCCGGTCTATCTGGCTACTTTGACCCACTTTATCTTGATTCCTGTAAGATATATCAAAATGTAGTAAACTAGTAAAATGTTAGTGACGATATGATAAACATTTTATCAGTTTATCACTTTTTGATACCTGTTATAAGAGGCAAGATAATAAGGGCGAGTTCTGTCAAGTCCGCCTAAATAGCCCACCTGTTTGCTTTGAACCAATTTATCTCGTTTTCTGTGAAAGATATCAAAAAGTGGTTAATTGACAAAACATTTCTGACATTATGATAAACATTTTATCAGTTGACCACTTTTTGATATCTTTTACAGGAACTGAGATATATAAGCTTAAAGATGACAGCTAGGTCGACAGCCGGCGCGTTCAGCCGGTAGGAGCACAGGTCCTCTAGACTTCCAATTATTGGATAAAACGCCTTGATATCAGATTTTTCAGCTGAAAATTTTACAAAAACTCACTCAAAAAAGCCCACATCCTCTCCAGCTCTCTTCCTCTTCTCCACTTCAATCATATAAGCATAAGTCAAGTCCTCCGGCTCTTGCTCCATCATCTCCTCTTTCCAATTCTCCCTGTGTTTCTGTATCTGACCCTCCAAAAATTCCAACAACTCCTTCTTTATCCCCATTAATCTATTCCATTCTCCATTGATAAATGGGACTTTTGTAGTGACTGGGAAAGCGATGTAAGCTCCCATAATTGGTTGCATTACTGTATGAGACTGGTCATCCAGAAGACTATGAAGGCGGTGCATATAGGAGTTGTCCTGATTGAAACGAAGTCCAAAGAGCATGTTATTGATGATATTTCCTACACAGACAGCAATGGAGGGACATAGGTTGACTTCTTTTGTAGAGAGACCACAAGATTTTGCCATGTGGTTCATGAGAGTTGTTACCTGGAAATAACATGTAGAAATCATATAAGATATCATATCCAGCGAACCCAGGTGGCCTAGAAAAAACCAGACCATGCGCAACAAAATCAGTTTTGGTATAAAACTCCAACTACGCTCATATAGCTATGAAATAATTTACCTGTAATAGAAGGGCTCAAGTTTGAGCTTAATCATCTCCATCCCTACGAAAGATATAAAAAATTGGTCAACTAACAAACACTGCTGATATTATGATAAACAATTTATCAGTTGACCACTTTTTGACAGGAACCGCGAAAAATCGGCTCAAAGCAAAAATATCAATACACTTAATGCTCTGCTTACAAAAAAGTGCCACCCAAATCGTCAACTTTGAACTCATAAATTTCGGTTCCCGTAAAAGATATCAAAATTTTTTCAACTGTCGAAATGTTTTTGATATTATGATAAACATTTTATTAGTTGACCACTTTTTTATATCTCTCACAGAAACCGAGATATTGACGGTATGAGTGGCACACTATTTGATGGTCTATGGTATATGTATTCTTTAATGACACCCGACTGAGCTCCGCGGTATATGGTCTTGGAATTTGACACCTAACTTAGCCTCTTTTTTTGTCGACGGATCCTTATATCGCACGTTACCTTGCCGACGGCCCCTTTTATAAATCATAAACAATTCCAAAGTCTCAGCCTGTTTCGAGAGTCTGATTACAATAAAGAAACAGTTCCGATAAAGGGGGGGGGGGTTGGGAAAGATTTGAGAGGAAAAATAAACCTATCTTTGATTTGAGGCAAGTTGGCGGGTGTTATTGGGGGTCTCTGCTAAATTTGGGCTTTCGAAGGGGGTCCTAGCTTGCCTTAGCTGGCCTTATCATGTCCTGACTTGCCTTAGCTAGCCTCATCTAGCCCTAGCTTGCCTTAGCTAGCCCTAACTTGCACTAGCTTGTCTTATCTAGCCTTATCTTGCCCTAGCTTATCTTATCTAGCCTCACTTTGTCTTCATGTTGCTCTATCTTGCTCTATCTTGCCCTTGCTTGCCCTAGTTTGCCTCAGTTTGCCCTTGCTTGCCCTAGCTTCCTCTATCTTGCCATAGCTATAACCGAAATTCCCGGCATTTGATTTTCCTACCTCCAACGTAATCATCTGTTCCATGAGCGGCCTTCCAACCCCAAAATCCCTCAATGTATGCAACGCGAATCTCCTCTGCTCCCTCCACTTGTCCCCATCGATTTGAACAATCCCATTGGAGCCTTCTGAAAGAAAAAAGAATAATAGAGTAGCAGAAGCATCAAAGGCGCCCATGCGTTATAACAACCGCTCACTTTTTTGGAATTTTCTGAAGAAACGGAACTAAAGAAAGGGTCAATTATGTTCCATTTTTCTTCACATCTTCCTACTTTTTTTCTGGACATCATTAAGCTAAAATGACTCACCCATTATCGAATCGGTCACGAAGTTGCGCCACCGGTTGGAGAAGGCGTCGGCGTGTTGGATGAAATATTTTTTGATTGTTGGAAGATCGGATACCTGGAAATATAGTTAAGTTGAATGATGGTGAATGATACTAGGGGTTCTGCGTCACGGAGCTATGATACACGCACCGACTGTCGGCCTAGCTGCCTACTTTGACACAATTTATCTTGGTTTGCTCAAGAGATACTGAAAAATTGTTAACTAACAAAATAATGGTGACATTATGATACACATTTTGTTAGTTGACCGATTTTTGATATCTTTTACAGGAAATGAGATAGCTCGGGTTAAAGTTGACAGCCTGACCGGCAGCCGGCGCTTGTGACTACGCAGGTGAGAACTTTAGGTAACATTTGACGACGCTTTGTAGTTTGAAACTTTTTGAAACTGTTTTTTTTTAAATTTTGGAATTCCCGAATTTTATAGATTCAAAAAGTCAAGATTCCCTAAAAATGAGTTTCAAAGCCGAAATTCGAAAAATTCGAAAAATGCTCACCAAACGCTTTGTCTAAAGGCGCATATCTCAAAAACTACAGTAGCTAGAAAAAAGTTGTCAACTACAAAAATTCAGCTCTATTTTCAAAATTTTACATCTGAAATTTTTAGACAAATCGAAAAACTTTGAATTACTTTCTCGGGACTTCAAAACTATGCTATTTCGATATTTTTCGTGAAATATAGTCTTAAAAATCAAAATTTCTGAATAAAAAAAAACTCACCATAACCAGAGGAATTGGACCAATCCATACCGTAAAAATGCCACCGTATCTTTGTTTCCAATATAAAAATAGGTCGTCGACGTTTTTCACTGAAAATAGGAAAAAAAATGAATTCGCTGGCCTAGAAATCCATTTGTTAGGCCGCATTTATTTTACTGAGAACTTTAAAATATGAGCTTGAAAAGCACTTAAAGTTCGTGGCCTAACTTTTCGATGGTGGCCTAGAAACCCGAATCAGCCCTTACCATTGATAAAACTTGGCATATTTCCGGCCACCAGCCATGGCATTGGTCCATTTGGTAGCCGACGTCTTTTATAATTCGATTCATAGAAGATATATGAAATTGTACAGAAGAATAGGTAGATGTAGGTTGTCTGAAAAGTTTGGAATGTGGGAAAAAAACAATTTTTCGAAATTTCGAAAATTCCAGAAATTTCATATAATTCAGAAATTTCAGATAATTCGAAACTTAGAACTTCACAACTTCAGAAATTCAGAAATTCAGAAATTCAGAAATTCAGAAATTCAGAAATTCAGAAATTCAGAAATTCAGAAATTCAGAAATTCAGAAATTCAGAAATTCAGAAATTCAGAAATTCAGAAATTCAGAAATTCAGAAATTCAGAAATTCAGAAATTCAGAAAATCAGAAAATCAGAAATTCAGAAATTCAGAACTTCACAAATTCACAACTTCAGAAATTCAGAAATTCAGAAATTCAGAAATTCAGAAGTTTCGAAAAGTTCAGAATCATCCAAAATCCCTGGACATTCGGATACACAGACAGACAATTCCTCCCTACCGTGTAGCTATCCATTTCAAAACTTTTCATAATCCGAAAATACAAAAACGATGTGACAACTGAGAGAAGAATGGCATATTTAATCGACGGCATTTGCCAGGGATTTTCTTCTGAAAAAATCACATTTTCATACAAATTGTTGTATGGGTGAATGACACTTATTCTTTCTAGAAGTTTCTAGAAAACGCGAGAGAGAGAGAGAGAGAAAGAGAGAGAGAGAGGGTTAGAGAAAAGTAGAGAATCTGGAGAAAGAGGAGGATCAATGAGTAAAAGTATACCGACCGGTTAGATTGGAATGGACAAGCAGTAGAAACTTGAGGAACAAATTGATACATTCGGATTCTCATTTGGGGAAAAAGAAGATTTGGGAAGGAAAGAATGTTCTGGAAGATTCTAGAAGTTTCTAGAAGCTTCCAGACACTTTTAAAGTATTCTAGAAGCTAAAGTCTTCAAAGAATTTTGAAAAAGGAGTTCTGAAAGAGAAAAAATTAGTTTGAAAGTTATGGAAAAAGGTCTAGAAAGTTCTAGAACTTTTCAGGAAAAATAGGAAAACAATTTCAAAATTTCGTTGTTTCAAAAGGGACAACTTTCTTCACTATTGAGCCAGAGACATAATTTTTGGCTTATTTCAAAACAGATCTCATGAATTTTCATCTAACATAAAATTTCGACAAATCGAGGGATAGAAATTTGAAACATTCAAAATTTTTTGATTTTCCAGGAAAAATGAAAATATAAGTTTAATGCCACTTTCAAGCCAATTTATCTCGTTTTCTGTGAAAGATATCAAAAAGTGGTCAACTGATAAAAAATTATCATTATATCCAAAATTCTTTATCAGTTGACAACCTTTTGCTATCTCTTACAGTAAATGAGATAAATCGCATCAAAGTTGATGAACCCATTTTTATAGGTTGTCCAAAATAAGTTTTCAGGGATTTCTAAGAAAATTATAAAAGGCTGAAAGTTTCAAATTCTCTTATAGCCGCCGAAAGAGTTCTCAACTTCCTACAGTTCCGTATAAAAATCGTCTTTCTAGCTAGTCTAGAACCCGAGATACAGTCATTTGAAGTTTCGAAGAGACGCAGACAGCTAGAGTGTCTCGTTGTTTGCGTCCCTAGTCGCCTGCAATTTAAATTCCTATATCTCGACTCCTGGACAACCTAGAAATGTGATTTTTTTGGCAGTTTTCAAAAGGAAACAAGGGAAAAATGAAGTCATATAAAACAATGAAACCGAAAATTAAAAAGAGAAGATTCTCAAACAAAAAAATCTCTACCATATGAGTTCAGAAGCCTTTTCTTGGTTGTTGATGTGGGAGAGCGATGGAATCTAAATCGTCGGGACTAGCTTCCTCTAGATTCCCTCCTCCCCCATCTTATTCCTCTTCTTCTACTAGGAGACATCGGAGGACAGAATTGTGTCATCGGTGAGGATACTGTTGGAAATAGTATGAATTCTAATGCTAGGGATCAAGAGACACAGAGATAGAAAGGCAGATAAGCCAATGTGGAACGAAAGTAGGAGAAGAAGAAGAGGAAAATTGAGGGAAATTGAAAGGGAGGGAGGGAAAGTGACAAAAAGTTCGAATGGGTCACGGTTGTTTCTCGGTGCGAGGAACAAAAGGAATTAATAGATAGATTAGGATAACGGGAAAAAAAGTCGGTTTTTGGCTAGAAAGGTAGAACTAGTCCGTTTTGCAAATGTCGGGAATTTCGGTCATGGTTAGGGCAAGGTAGGGTGAGAAGAAGACAAGGTGAGGATAGATAAGGAAATCTAGTGGAAGTTATAGCAAGATATAAGTTAGATGAAGCGAGCTAGGGCGAGATAAGGCTAGCTAAGGTAAGCTAAGACAAGCTAGAGTACTCAAGGGAAAGATAAGACTAGCCAAGGCCAGCAGGGGCAAGATAAGTCTAGTTAGGGCAAAACAAGGCAAGCTAGGGCAAGATAAGTCTAGCAGACGTCGGCAACATAAGGCTAGCAAGGGCCAGTTAATACAAGACACAGCATTTTAGAGCAGCATAAGACAAGATAAGGAAAGGTAGGGCTGGATAAGGTCTGATAGGACAAGCTATGGTAAGCTAGAGCATTAATAAGGTAAGCTAAGACAATCTAGAGCGAGTTAAGACTAGTTAAAGCAAGATGAAGGCAAAGTTGTGCTAGATAAGTCAAACTATGGTAAGATAAGGTTAGCTATGGGAAAGGGCAAGCTAATCAAGGTAAAATAAGTCCAGCTAAGGCTAACTAAAACAAGCTAGGAAAAGCTAAGGCGAGCTAAGGAAAGCTAAGGCAAGCTAGGGCAAGTGAAGGTTAGCTAATAGTAAGACAACATAGAAGGAGAGAGATAAAGTTAGCTAGAAAAATATAAGGCAAGCTTAGACAGGATAAAGCTAACTAAGGGCACCTAGGGCTAGTTGAAGCAAGATACTACCAGCTAAAGATAGCTGGTGCTAGTTAAGGCAAGCTAGGGTAAGATAGGGATAGCTAAGGCAAACGGAGAAAAATAAAGACAATGCTAGCTAAAGTACCGTATTTTCTCTCATGGAGGTCCATGGGCTTCTATTTTTCAAACAGAGGTGGACTTGTATTAGAGAAAATACTGTAGTAATGCGGATCGAAGCTAGTTAAAACAAAATAAGGCAAGCTAAAGTAAACTAAGGGGACTACAGTAAGCTGTGAGACAAGCTTGGATTATCTTGAGCAAGTTAGGATTACCTAGAACTAGTTAAAGCTAGCTAAGACAATCTAAGGCTATGTAAGATCAGCTAAAGCAAGTTAGGGCTAGTTTGAACCTTCTCGAATCTTTCACACATACTCAAACTACGCAATATCCCTCTGATGCTACAAAAAATGACGATGCGACAAAACTGGACGTCATGGATGTGTTGTTTCTTTTGTCTAGTAGACACATCTGGATATATTGGCTACGTCAAGTGGTTTAGAAACACTGGATGAGTAGGGGACTTTGGTACAGGACACAAAATTCACAAGAAGAGATTAGATCTAGGGACCAGGTGTTTGTCTGCAATTTGGTGCCATGGTGTTTGCAGAAACTGCTGTTCCAACTTCGACTCAATTTATCTAGATGTCTGTGAAATATGTCAAAAAGGGGTCAACTGATAAAATTTTTATCAGTAAATTTTGAACATTTTATCAGTTGACAACTTTTTTTATATATTTTACAAGAACCTAGATATATTAGGACGAAGTCAAGGGTGAATGTGTAGCTATCCAAAACCGTAATCCCATCGTTTCATTCTAACAGTCACCGATGCATAAAATTTCAAATCTCCCGCCACTTTTCGTTTCCTCCAAAACCACTATTCTTCATTTGTAACTGATCAGTCACACGTCAGCAATTCTTTTGATGTCATCTGTTTGTCGTATAAATTGGATTTTCTTTTTTATGTTATTCCAGGGGAATCCCCTGGAATAATGAAAAAAAGACAATGAAAAAATGGGAAATCAGAAATCAAAAGGGCTTGATAAGTAACAGATTTATTTTGGGATTTTCTGAAAAATACATAGACAGTGAGACCCCAGAAGGATCCAGAAGAGTCGTTGTAGAATCCTAAAATCTAAAAATCGAACATATCCATTTTGAAAGATTGAGATATTGAGAATTTGTTTTTCTTTGAATTTTCAACAAAATTTGATTTTTGAGAGATTCTGAGATTCTGAGACTCTGAGATTCTGTGATTCTGAGATTTTGAGATTCTAAGATTCTGAGATTCTGAGATCCTGGATTTCTGAAATTCTGAAATTCTAAATAATAAAAATTCTGAATTTCATAATTTTTCGGAATCCTGAAATTCTGAAATTCTAAAATTCTGAAATTCTGAAATTCTGAAATTCTGAAATACTGGAATCCTGGATTTCTGAAATTCTAAGTAATAAAAATACTGAATTTCGTAATTTTTCGGAATCCAATGAAATTATGAAATGCTGAAGTTCTGAAATTCTGAGATTCTGGGATCCTGGAGGCCTGAAATTCTGGAAGTTTGAAATTTCGAAATGTTAAAATTTAAAAATTTGCAGAATTTTAAAAGACATTTCTGAGTTTCTGGTTCTTTGAACTTCAGAATTTCAGAATTCTAAAGCTTTGAAATTGTGAAATACTGAAATCCTGAAGTTCTGAAGTTCACAAATTTTCTGAAAACCCATAAATTCTAGAAAAAAATCAGAGAAAAACACAAATTTTCTGGCTTTATCTGTTCATTTTTTCCCCAATTTCGCTATAAAAATCCACAAGTGTTCTCTCAGAATTTTCCCGAATAATCCTTTTCATTTTTCTTCTGTTCATCGGATTTCATTATCTTCTTCTACTTCTTCTTTTCTTTTATTTTCAATTATTACTACCAAGTATTATACTTAAGCCACCCCAGTCACCGGCTTCTCCCATCTCTTCTTTTTCTTGCTCCACGAGCAAAAAAGTGGGCGGAGCTTAAATATTCCGAGAAAAAGAAGAAGAAGATGAATATGGGAACCTTCTTTCTTCTTCTTTTTCTTCTGAAAAAAAAGTAAAGAAGAGCCAAAAATGTATGTTTTTGACGGAACGCGTCTCGCGTTCCGTCACTCACTTTTTTCTCCTTTTTTAGGTTTTTTTCCAGAAAAAAGAAGAAAAATAAAACCTTCTTCTTCTCTCCTTTTTTGTTTGTTTTCATGGAGATTCGATTTCTGAATCAGAAATAATATTTTTTTGAGAAAACCTGAAAAGTTGTTGTTTTTCGAGACGGTTCTCTGGAAATCTGAAAATAGAAAAATGAAATAGAGATCAGAAATCTCAGAATTAAAGATTTTCAAAAACTCAAAGTTTCAAGAATCTCAGAATCTCAGAATCTCAGAATCTCAGAATCACAAAATCTCAGAATCTCAGAATCTCAGAATCTCAAAATCTAAGAATTTTCGAATTTCGATGCATTTGTTCAAACATCCCTTTTTCCTTTTTTCGATTTTTTTCAAAACCAGGACCTGAAAAATCTGATTACCTAAAAAAAACCATACAGGAATCAGAAAAAAAAATATTTTTTGATAATTTCACCTGTTTTTTCATGATTCCTTTTATTCAACTCATATTTGTTCATTTTCCATTTCCATTTTAACCCATTTTTCTTTTTTTTCCTTCCCGTCATAAGAACAAGAAGAGAAGAGAAAAGACCTTGATAACATCAGCAAATGCGCTCCATGGAGAACTGTACGGAAATGGAGAGAAAAAAAGCGATTTATTGTTCTGTGTTTCTGCTTTCTGTTCTTTTTTCTTTTTCTTTTTTTTAAACAAAAATTTTAAAACTTCACATTTGGACTACTGTTTGAAAGAAAGGCAAAATTCGAAACTTCAGTATAAATTTCTCGAAAAAATAGTTTTTTTGGAAGTTTTCGAGAATTGATATTACATTTTTATTTTAAAAATTATTAAAAAAAAAAAAAGAAAAATGCAAAATTTGAAATTCTGAAATCATGAAACTCCACAAAATTTTGAAACAATCAGAAATCCAAAAATTTTTAATTTTTGAATATTCATCAAAACTGAAAATTGGAAAATGTTCCAAATTCAAAATACTCTAATATTCAAAAAGTTCTCAAAATTCAAGAATTTCAGAAAGTTCCGAAATTCCGAAAATCCTTTTAAAATTTCAAGAATTAAAACTTTTTCCATCTAATAACCTCATACCGTTAAACTTGTAATAGAAGGGCCTCCACACTGTAAATTTTCAGCTCAATTATCTCAGCTCCTATAAGAGTTATCAAAAATGTGTCAACGGATAAAATTTTGGTGATATTATGATAAACAGTTTATCAGTTGACAAATCTCTTATATCTTTATCAGGAACAGAGATTAATTGGCTCAAAGTTGAAAATTATGGAGCCCTTCTATTACAGGTTTTACGGTATGTACAACCCCCTTTTTCCATGTTTTCACCCCTCACCCGAAAATACGAAAAGGAAGAGAAGGAGCTAAAACAAAAAGGCAATTTCAGCCACTAACAAAAAAATGGGCATTCATTGTTGATTAGTTTTTTTTCTCTGTGTAGAAGAGTAGTACTAGAGAAGGCTTGTTTATTGAAAAATGGAAATTGAAAAAAAAGAAATGTTGAAAACGAAAAAAGAAGAAGAGGATGTTTCTGACTTTTCGCTTTTCTCAGCGTCTCTCTCACTGAGAGAGAGAGAGAGACACAGAGACCCGCTATGCGGGGCCACTGGAGGAGCTCATGAAGCTCTGTCTCCCAAATGGTCTAGTTTATAAGATTTCTTTCCAGGTTACGGTACATTTTTTCAGTGCGTGGACGAGGACGGCCAATGCAAGGAAGGTCATCTCCTCCAAAATCACCAACCAGTCCACCACATGGAGGCAGACGAGGCAGTGTGGCATCAACCATCCCATCCCGAAGGCATACAGTATCCCAAAGTGAATTGTTGGCAACCATCCAGGCTCAGCAACAGCAGCAAGCCGCTTTCCAGTCACTACGGAACTTTAGGTAGACTTGATGTTTAGGGTACGTATTATAACATTGAAACTTCCAGATTCAACCCTCTCCAGTCAATTTTCCCGACAGTGTTGGCCGCAAACAACAACAATAACTCAGTGCTTTCGGCCAACAAGCATGCTGTTAACAATTTCATGATCAANGTAATAATACGCATGCTTCATAGATCATTTGATAAGAAAACTAATATTTC
>NC_013486.2:2559155-2611490 GCF_000004555.2 Caenorhabditis briggsae | reverse complement strand
GCTCTTTCCCTTCTTCTCCAGTGCCCCCCCCCCCTCTCTCTCTCTCTCTCTCTCTCTCTCACCCTCACTTGCTCCCGCCGCCACCTCTCTCCCCTCCACAGCTATTATACGAGCAAGACGGGAAATTTCTCTACACTTTCTCCTTCCTATTCTTCTCTGCGTCTCTCTCCTCTTCCACTATCTCTCTTTCTCTCTCTCACACCACGTTTTTTTTTATTTCATCGCCATGAGAGAGCACATCAAAAGTGTTGTTTTGCTCTTTTTTTGGAATATCTCTCTTTTTTCGGGTTTCCATAGCAGTGCTAAATTTATGGTGTGACACTTTTACGAGCGTTTTTATGCTGGAAATTGCGCGGGGGAATTTTTTGCAATTAGATGGAAATTGCCTTTTTAGCATTTTTTTTTTCTGGAAATAATGTGAGAAATTTGACACTTCTTGGAAAAAAATGTTGAATACTTTTTCAAGTCTTTCAATAATATTTTTCGAATGATATGTTCAAATCATTTAATTGCCGGAATTTTGGATTTTTCAGAATTTAGAGTTTTTGATATTCAATCCTTAAATTTTCAGAATGTTTTAATTTTTGATATTTTGTAAATTTGAAAATTCTTTTTGATTCTTGAATTGTCGGATGCTGACTCTAAAAGGTTTTGAATATTTAGAATTATTTGGAAATTCCGAAGTTTCTGAGCTTCTAAATTTTTGAGATTTTTCAATGTTTCGAATTTTTGAAAACTCACGAATCTTGGAGCTTTCGAACTTATGATTTATTGAATTCCCGAATTTTAGAATTTTAGAATTTCTGAATTTCTGAATTTCTTAATTTCTTAATTTCTGAATTTCTGAATTTCTGAATTTCTAAATTTTTGAATTTCTGAATTTCTGAATTTCTGAAGTTGTGAAGTTCTGAACTTCTGAATTTCTGAATTTTTTTTGGAATTATCGAACTTCTGAATTCCTGTTTTCAGAAAAATCTGAAAATCTAAAAATTCATCTCTGCAAAAACTCAATTTACCCCGAAAACAAAACTTAATCATTTTTAAGAAGCAGGTGCTTGAAAAAATGTTTTTTTTTTCGTAGTTTTGTAGCCGATAAAATTATTTTTATCTCAAAAAAATAAATTCAGTATTATCCTCTTTCAAATAAATCCATCCATTTCAATCTCTCTAATGGACTGCTCTACAAAAAATTCAAATAAAAATTTCCCGACAGATAATCACATGTGACTTTTTAATCACCAACAATCCGATTATCGATTATCTCCGGATTAAATTTTCTAGTTTTTTTTCTTTTTTTTCGCATTTTTCCTGTCCATTTTTGCACGTTTCCTGTCTTGTTCTCTCTCTCTCTCTCCTGAAACATTTTTTTCCAGAAGCACTTTTCTTTTTTCCTATAAATTTTTTCACCTTTTACATGATGATATACATATACACCTAATGCATTATTTATACAGGAACTCATCGGACTCTTCTGGAAGTTTCTCTCTTCGGAAAAAAGTTTTTTTTTAATTTTTGGAGACACAAGTCGTTTCAATCGACTCGTGTCCCCCAAATGCAACAACAGTCTGAGCAGCAGAATCTGAGCAATAATCATTTTCAAAGCGGAATTCAGGTGAGCATTTTTCGATTTTTTAAAAAGTTTCTGGAATTCGGAGTTATGGAATTTTGGGGTTTCCTGGATTTTCTTAAATTTTTGGATATACTTCAATTTCTCGGATATTCAAAATTTTTGAATTCTTGAATTTCTGAAATTCTCGATTTCATCAAAATCTGAAAATTTTTGAAACTTTCTGGATATCCAGGAATTTCTTATTTTTTCAGTTTATGAAAATTGCTGAACTTTTGAATTTTCGATTTTCGAATTATCAGAAGCTTTAATTTTCTGAAATTCGAATTTTGAATTTCAGGAATTCAGAATTCAATTCCAAAGTTTCTCTTTTTTTTGAATATCATTTTCAGAACTTTTGAATTTCTGAATTTCCGAATTTCTGAATTTTTCAAGTTTTACGGTATTTCCTAGAATTTGTTATATTTTGAATTTCTGAGTTTCTAAATTTCCGAATTTTTGAATTTCAAAAGTGAAATTTCTGAATTTCTGAATCTCAGAATTTCAGAATTTCAGAATTTCAGAATTTCTGGATTTCAGAATTTCAGAATTTCCGGATTTCAGGATTTCAGAATTTCAAAACTTTGAAATATCAGATTCTTAAACACTCAGAATTTCAGATTTTTTTTTGAATTTCTGAATTTCTGAATTTCTAAAATTCTCGATTTCATCAAAATCTGAAAAAATTTGAAACTTTCAGGATTTCCAGGAATTTCTTACTAGGAATTTCTTACTTAGTTTTTCAATTTATGAAAATTTCTGAACTTTTCAATTTCCGATTTTCCGGATTTCCTTTCCGGAGTTCTGAACTTCTCGAGACTTTCGAAGTTTCAGAATTTCTGAATTTCTGATTTTTGATTTTCGAATTATCAGAAGCTTTAATTTTCTGAAATTCGAAATTTGAATTTCAGGATTTCAGGATTTCAGAATTTCAGTTTTTTTTTTTGAATTTCAGAATCTCAAAATTTCCAAATTTCTAAATTTCTGAACTTCGAAATTTCTTCCATTTTTCAGCTCCATTACCCCTCCGATCCTCTCCAAACCAGTTCAAATGCTCCATATCCATCGGCAATCGAGTATTTTTCCGACTTCAAAACAGAATGGAATACTAAACCGGTAAGATTTTTTTAAGCTACCATAACCTGGAAAATATTGTTTGTTTTCATGGTTTTATCCCACCAGGTTACGGTAGTTTTTCTTGTCTTTCTTCTCGAGGTTCGGAGGAAAATAGTTAGAGGTTACTGTAGTTCTTTTTTTCCAGGAAATCCTCAATATAATCCTCGCGGCATGTGCTGACCCCTATTCCAACTGTATCAAAAATCAATCCTCTCCAAGGCCGTGTTCAGGGTATGTTTCGCAGACATCTGGATGCACGGACAGACAAAAAATACTTAAAACTCTGTCATTCCAGCTCTCAATTCATTTTCCCGCGTCTCGACGGTTCGTGGTTCAAAAGCGATGGGTACATTTGGCGAAAACGGAATAATGGAAGAAATAGCCGAGAGGATCATTTAAAATTGAAAGTTCGCGGGCATGACCAAGCCATTGAGGCCAAATATGTGCATTCTGCAATTGTACCAACGTTCCATAGAAGGGTTTACTTCTTGCCAGATGTGAGTTTTGCTGGAATAGGGACTGCTTAGTGAAATTCCGACATAAACCCATAAAACGGATCGGATTCTATTTAATCCAACATTTTTATTTGGCAATGTTGACTTTGACCGATCAATCTGGCCGTAAAAAGTTAATCCCTTCTTTCAGAGTCCCTACGTGCTGGTACACTATCTGAATGAGAAAACGGACAACAAATTGGACGATCAGGCTGAGGAAATTGCGAGGAGCATGATTACTAACAACGTCTTGGTGTCCCTACAACAGCTTCATGAGCAGCTATTCCCGATATGCAAGTGAACGTTTTTGTTTTGCAGTAGAGTGAATTTTCATTTTTCAAAGTTATGTTTTTTGGAACTCAGCGCTTAAAAAAGAGTCATCAAAGACATACCGTAACCAATAGAACCCCCTTCTAACTTTCAATCTTGAGCCAATTTATCTTGGTTTCTATAAAAGATAATAAAAAGTGGTCAACTGATGAAATATTTTTCATGTTATGATAAGCATCTTGTCAGTTGACCATTTTTTGATATCTTTCCCAGGAAGTGAGATATATGGGCTCAAAGTGGGCGGCTTAGGGGAGGGACGTTTTATTATGTTTTCATGATCCGTTTCAATCGGGCCGGCTCATAACTTTGCTCAATCATGGACTTTTTATTTGAAACAATAAGTCAAATGTAGCACTTGTCAAGAACTATAGAAAAATATTGAACTCGACTATCTTGAAAAGCCGAGTTTCAAACCTGATGTCGTCAACGAGGCCGGTGCTACCGGTGACAATTATTCTAGCCCAAACCCTTCGCTGCCTCTGGTTGGATACTCGCTGTTTAGATATATCGAATTATATATCATTTTGTAGATCTTCTAAAGTTATACATTTTCATTCAGTTTCATACTGAAATTCATGTTTTGAACCGAGTTATGCACCATACAATTTGTCGTCAAGGCTCGCCCCCTTTTTTGGACCACGAGCTAACTCCGTGTCCTGCTCATAACTTGGCTCAATTTCGGACTTTTTGTTTAAAACTAAAAGCAAAATTTAGCATTTGTCAAGATCTACAAAATGGTACTAATATCGACCATATTTGAGTGGCGAATGTCCTGCCAAAGACTGTGAAACAAGGCGAAATAGGTCAGAAGCATCGGCCTCCTTTACGTCCCCGGGGTTCAAAACTCAAGATTCGTAGATAGTCGAATTGTGTTTCATATTTTAAATCTGGCCAAGTCTTGCGTTTTCATTTAATTTCAAACCGAAGTTCCAAGTTTGAACCGAGTTATGGTCTCTAGATAGGCTCCTCAACTACCATATTGCTCACCTCGCGTTTTTTCAGTCTACCAAGACGCGGATCAGCTAGTCATCGAAGTGAATGAACATTTGAAAAAGAAAGGGATCAACTTACCAACATCTCCTCTACCTCAAGAACCAGCTACCACTACACCGAAAGCACCGCCACCCATAGCATCGGGAGCTCGGGAATTGGAACGACGGAATTCGTGTAGTTCGGCTTTCCGAAAAGGATTGTCTTCAGTGGCATTGAGAAGACAACCATCGGCGAACAGTGAGATTGATGCAAATCATATTGGTAAGTAGGACTACCGTATTCCATTCATATATGCCAGCTTACGCTGACTGCGCCGGCTGCAACAGTGTAGCTCATCCTTTAGCGGTGTGCTCAACCAATTGATTAATTCCAGGCACGATGCTCAAACGCTTCGGCTGTAACAACACCTCCTCTCCCGACAAAACCGTCGTCCCAGCGATTCACACATTCCAAGCCATCCGCTCAGCGCACGCCAACCACCAAGCAATGGAATCTCGCTCCCCATCCGGTGACGGTGATTCCAGACCGATCACTTTCGACGAAGACGCCTCCTACCAACAACTCTCCATCAAATCCTCCTCGACACCAGCTAGCGCGTTCGCCGAGAAGATGAAAATTCGAAGTGGGTCTCAAGAGTCGCCGATGGGACCACCAGCTACGCCGTCGTCCTCGATCAACTCTTCTTCTCTGATCCCCATTATCGAAATGAGTCCGTCCAGCTCATCGATAAAAGGAGGTCAAAAGATGCTGATCGTTGGAGGGTACTACCGAAAAGGTCATGGTTATAAGATCTCATTTGGAAGAGGAAGAATGATGTCAGCGAATTTGATACATGCTGGTGTCCTGTCTTGTGTTATACCACCATCGGTTAGAGCGGAAGTGGTCCAGGTGCAGGTGTTTTGTAATGGGCAGCCCATCTCCACAGCCGTCGAGTTTACTTATGAGCAACCACCAGAGCAGCTGCAAAAGGAGAACGATGAGAAGTTGATGCAAATTTTTGAGAAGATCCGGATTATTGCATGCGCCTTTAATGCGTACTCGTCGGTTGAGGTAACCGAGCTCAGTTGAAATCCTCAACAATACCTTTTTTTTTCCAGAACATTCAATCATCATCATGCATGGAATCTGTCCTAACAAACCTCGTACACCAAATCGACAACGAAATCTCCCATTCTCACCATCAAACGTTCCGAATGGAACTCCTAAATGGGCTCAGTCAATTCCCATCGAAAACTGTTCTTCACCTAACTGCCGCGTTTGATTATGAACGGCTATTCGAAGCACTGATCGACCTGGGCCGGAAAGTTCCAGCATGCCGAGAGCTGGATATTATGGCGAGGGACTCGGACGGAAGTACCCCATTGCATACTGCATTTAGGTGTCATTCCGAGAAAATTGTTCGGTTGATAATGTCGATCGATGAGAGTGCAATGCATGTGATGGATGATCGAGGGAGGACAGCGGCCGAGTTGGCTCCAGATGATTCGATTGATATGGTCTCCGAGAAAAGTGAGTCTGAGTTTTTTGAAGTCAACATCGCTATCAATAACTATCCTGTAGCACAAGTTACCGTACCTGTAATAGGGTCTTTTAAGAAACATCTTATCAGTGGACAACTTTTTGACATCGTACATAGTAATTGAGATAATTGACAGCTTACGGCAGCTTCCTGATCAGAAATCATTGAAGATTAGAACTTGTCAAGCTCAAATGCTTCAGTTTCAAATTATATTTCCAGTTGAGCCATCAACTTAGAATTTGCCCTGTAACTTGCTTCAAACCTAACCGTTTTTGTTAATTCTTATCTAGAATTGTAGAACTTGAAAAATTCTACAAGCTCATATTAAAACCAATACCATTTTTGGAAAAAATAAGCGGGTTGAAATGATTCATTGAGCCTCACCCCTCGCATTTTTCTAGTACATAGAATCACATTCTCTACGTTCATTTTGAGCTTAATTATTTTGAGCTTAATTATATGGTTCTCATAAGATATATCAAAAATTTTTCAACTGATAAAATGTCGACTATATAATGGTGAATAATTTATCAGTTGGAATTTTTTTGGTGTCTTATGAAGGAACCGAGATAATTGAGCTCAAAGTGCTTCCGAGAGCGAAGCTCAAAATCCCAATCTCTTTTTTCCAGACAACGAGGAAGAGCGAGTCAACGCGACCGAATTGTGGGTGATGACAAACGGAAAAGCGTTCACCAGTGAGACATTGCTCAACGGAAGGTCAAATGACAAACCAGACGAACTCATCCGTGACTCCTCCTACTCTATCATGTCTGAAATGTACGAAGGACCATCTATCCTCCAGACAGGAACTTCTCGAGAATGTGACGAGGATTGTGAGTCATGCTGCGATGCAAAATGTATGGGACAGCTACATGTGGAAATCGCAATGGATACGGATGTTCATGTACCGGATTCTCCTAAAATGGCTCGGTTGTTTCAAGCAGTTACCAGTCCTGGAATCATGGTGACACCGAATGTGCGCGCGAGAATGGCAGATTTGGCGAGACAGATTATTGAGGCGTTGCCGGAGAGGATAAAAGGAAATTCGGAAGTTTCGTATCGAGATGAAGAGGAGCAGAATTGTATTATGAATAATTGTGGAGGGATGTTTTATCAACAACCGGGTTCCTCGATGACCGCAGAGTCTGGAATTGTGGACGATTATATTGATATGATGACAGCGGAGTCGAGGGCAGACTTGTGAGTTTTTCGTCTGTAAATGAAGCCGAGTAGCTCATAGTCAGCGTATCTTTTTGTCACGGCTTCGAAGAATTAATCGAGGAATTTTTGAAATGGAAACATTTTAACGTGATGACCTAACTTTTGCAAGTTTTGTTTGCTAGGCCACCATGGCCTAGACATGGCCTAAAATGCTCCTGGTGTGTTTTCCAGATCATTTTAACTTGGTGGCCTAAGTTTTGCAAGTTTTGTTTTCTAGGCCACCATAATGGCCTATACATGACCTAACGAGCCTCTGGTGCGTTTTCTAGGTCATGTTAAAGTGATAACCTAACTTTTCGAATTTAGATTTTCTAGGCAACCATAGTAAAATGGCCTGGAAATGATCTGACATTCCTGACATTCCCCTGGTGTGTTTTCCAAGTCAATTCAACTTGGTGGCCTAACTTTTTCAAGTTGGGTTTTCTAGCCACCACTTGAAAATACACTAAAAATGTCCTGATATGTCACTGGTTTTTCGCCCATTTTGAAGTGATGGCCTAACTTTTAGATATTGGGTTTTCTAGGCCATCACGTTAAAAGGACCTGGAAAACACACCAGGCGCGTTTTAGGCCATTTCTAGGACATTTTATCATGGTGGCCTAGAAAACTCAACTTTGAAAAAGTTAGGCCACCATGCTGGAAAGGCCAACATGCTAGAAAAGTTGAAACTACTTGGAAAACACACCATGGGCATGTCAGTCCATTTCTAGGACATTTTACCATGGTGGCCTAGAAAATCCAACTTGCAAAAGTTAGGTCGCCACTTCGAAATGATCTAGAAGACACACCAGGGGAATACCAGATCCAATCCTTGATAATTTTTAAGCGGGGGCCTAGAATACCCAGCTTTTAAATTTAAACCACCAAGAAAAATGAACTGGAAAAACAGCAGAGGCATGTTAAGCTATTTCTAGGCCATGTTACCATGGTGGCCTAAAAAGTCCAACTTCTTGTACAAGTTTGGCCACCATTTCAAAATGTCCCAGAAAACACAACAGAAGAATTTAGGCCATTTTTAGGACATCTTACGATGATGACCTTCAACCCCCAACTTACAAAAGTTAAGCCAATGCTTGAAAATACGAGCAACGACACTCCAAAAATTTGCATTGTGCATTTTCGAAAAAATTCCTCGAAGCATTTTTTTTTTCTAACAATCTGCTCATAGCTGTGACCGGGCAGCTTACAAAATCCCTATTTTTGCAGATTCCCAGAACAAGCGCCACTGTCCACGGAAACGACCACCGAAACAAGCACCAGCGCTCTCACTTCTGCACAATTGTTCGCCACCAATGTTAGTTTTTGTATTATTTCAAGTAGTTTCATCTTTTTACTTTTCCTCCCACACACAAAAAGAGAGTTCTATTTTCAGTTCTTCGACGATCGATCATTCGCTTCTTCATCTACAAGGGCAAATACATTTGAAAGTGATAGTTTGGAGTTTGACAAGTATGTCATCAAATGGGCAATTTTATGTTTGAGATGGATTTTTGATGACTGGGGAAGAGAGATCGAAAGATTAGATGGAAAACCTTGAGAATTGAGAATTCAAAAGTTGTAGAATCTGAGAATCCGAGAATCTGAAAATCTGAGAATCTGAGAATCTGAAAATCTGAGAATCTGAGAATCTGAGAATCTGAGAATCTGAGAATCTCAGAATCTCAGATTCTTTGAAATTCAAGATTCCAAAATCTTTGAATCTCAGAATCTCAGAATCTTAGGATCTCAGAACCTCAGAACCTCAAAATCACATCACGGAATCTCAGAATCTTAGAGCCTGAAACCCTGAAAATCGGAAAAGTCTAGAATCAAAAAATCGAAAAATCCCTAAAAATCCCAAAATCCCAAAAAATTCCGAAGTCCATCTCAAAAATCGCAAAATCTTGAATATCACGAAATTCTAAAATCTGAAAATTCTAAAAAATTCCAAAACATTCCGAAAATCACAAAGGAACCAAAATCCGAGCAAATCCCAAAATCATAAAACACCTGAAAATCCGAAAAAAAATCTGATAACCAAAAAAGAAATCTGAAAAAAAATCTAAAACATAAAAATCTGAAAATCCGAAAACCTGAAAATCTAGAAGTCTGATCACAAAAAATCACTAAATCTGAAAACTACAGAATCTCAATTAAACCCCAAACAAACAAAACAAAAATCCCAAAATCCCCAACAAAAAAAAAACTAAAAACTAAATCTCAAAAAATCCGAAATCTTTAGAAAGATCCCAAGATCACAAAAATCCCAGAAGCTTAAAATTATAAAAAATTCCAAATCCCGAAAAAAAATCGGAACGTCTGAAAATCTGAAACCCGAATATTCGAAAACCAGAAAATCTAGAATTCTGGAATTCTATAAGTCTGAAAATCTGAAACTCGGAAAATCTGAGAATCGAAAAATCTGATCAAATACCGAAATCTGAAAAATCCGAAAAAGTGAAAATATAAAATTCTAAAAAATTGAATCCTAAAATCCCAAGAAAAATCATATAAACTAAAAAAAACCATAAAATCCTAAAAATCCCCACTTTCAGAGATCTCGGCGAATTCTTCTCTCATCACGTGGACCGCTTCGTCGACCCAATTCAGCAGCGACTTGCGAACCTTAAGTATAACGGTGAGCCTGAATTTTCGAAATTTTGAAAATTTGGTAAAAATGGGCTCAAAAAACCATGTCAAGCTTTTGAGAAATTCACGAAAACTTCACGAGAAATCCACCGGGTAATGAGCCAAAAAAAAGAAAAAGAAGATATTTTTTGTGTGCACCTGTATGACGTCACAACACACTTTTTTGCTTCCTTTCGTTTTTTTTTCAGTCTCCGAGTACTTTTTCTCTGCGTCTCTCATTTTTTAGACTCTCTCACTTTTTTTGGTTCCCAACCTTTGCAGCTGACGCTGAGAGAACGTTTTTTTTGAGTTTTTTTTTGGAAGTTCTGAACAAAAATAAAAATAAGCTGTACAGTTTTTTATTATCATTGATAAGAAAAAAACCAACATAAATAGTAATTGGTTATTTTAGTAATTGGTTATTTCTGAATTTCTGAATTTCTGAATTTCTGAATTTTTGAATTTCTGAATTTCTGAATTTCTGAATTTCTGAATTTCTGAATTTCTGAATTTCTGAATTTCTGAATTTCTGAATTTCTGAATTTCTGAATTTCTAAAAAAAAAAATTTCCTGGAAATTAAGGAAATCCGAAATGTTGAGAAATTCGAAAATAAATCATGAAATTCCAGAAGTTCAAAAATTCAGAAATTCTATGGTCTGTAGCTCAGAACAGTAAATCGTGGCTTTATGGAAACCTAGGCCAACATCTTAGTTTTCTAGGCCACCATTTGTGGCTCCTAGGCCAGAAACATCTGATATTTTTAGGTACGGTCTGACTCCCAGTTTGTGCAAACACTACTGTGCTTCTCTCTCTCTCTCTCTCTCTCTCTCTCTCTCTCTCTCTCTCTCTCTCTCTCTCTCTCTCTATCTATCTATCTATCTATTTCGATTGCTCATCCTTTGCTCTTCTTTCCGATCTTCTTAAGATCGTTGACCCCTCCGATATATCCTCCTCTTCGGAGCAAGAGGTTTGACGTCAATGGAACACTTGAAGATATTCGGTTTAACCTTCTTCCACCCATCGACCGATTTTTCTCAAAGACCGTCTAGCCGATCAGTCGCCTTTGAAAGAATCGGAGAATGACAATTTTCGTTTTTTTTTTATTTTGAAATCTGCTTTACTCTAAAATCTAAGAATTCGTAATTCTTTTTGATCTCACCGCCGCCGTCCAGAAGCTTCCAGAAATTTCGAATTTCGAATTTTCGTTTCGGCACATTTTCACCTCTTTTCGTCTTACTTTTTATTTGTTCCAGGTGTGAGAAGAGAAATATTTTGTTTTTGTTTTCTTTAGTTCTCACCTGAGACTCTCCGAAAATTCTTTTTGATCTGTTGAGAAGTTTTTTGGTTTCTTGGTTCTTTTTTTTAAGATTCCAGGAATTCCAGAAATTCCAGAAGAAAATTGGATTTTCAGTTCTCCCCAAAATGTGCCAAATTTTCTAACAATAAAGTTTCAGAACGTTTGAGTGTTCCAGAGTTGTTCTTCCTTAACTTTTGAATTTCCAAGTTTTAAGAATTTATAGGCTTTTCAATTTCTCTAGAATTCCCGAATCCCACTGTCTCATAATCCAATATTCCTAAATTTAGACCACAATGTGCCCCAAAATCCTTCATATCCGATCAAAAAACGCGGCGTGGGTGGCCGATTTTCTTGTAAATATACTCGGGTGACAGAATCAACAAAAAATGGTCTTGAGTATTTTTTTTGCAGACTATTTGTGCTCTGTTCCCTCAGAAAAGTATGTGCAAGAAATGATCTAAAAAATGCAATAAATTTAATGACACCTTATGATCAAAGTATGACGTATTTTGATTATCAGTTGATAACAAGAAAAAATTAGTCGTTTTTTTCTTTGTGGAATAAAAAAATAGAGGTTATCAAACATCAGGAGCAGGTCAGAAAAGTTTTAATTTTTCGGAATTTTTAAACTTGTTTGAATTCCAGAGTTTTTTGAAAAATCTCCCAATATCTGAAATTCGAAGTTTCAAAAATAATAAAAAAGAATTCTAAGATTCTGTAATTCTGAAATTCTGAGATTCTGAGATTCTGAGATTCTGAGGTTCTGAGATTCTGAGATTCTGAGATTCTGAGATTCTGAGATTCTGAGATACTGAGATTCTGAGATTCTGAGATTCTGAGATTCTGAGATTCTGAGATTCTGAGATTCTGAGATTCTGAGATTCTGAGATTCTGAGATTCTGAGATTCTGAATTCTGTAATTTTGAGATTCTGAGATTCTGAGGTTCTGAGATTATGAGATTCTGAGATTCTGAGATTCTGAGATTCTGAGATTCTGAAATTCTGAAACTCCGAAACCTTAAAATCCTGAAATTCCGAAATTCTGAAGTTTGGAAATTCTGAAATTCTAAAATTCAGAAATTCTAAAATTCTGAAATTCTGGAATTCAGGAATTCTGAGATTCAGAAATTCAGAAATTTCACTTTTGAAATTCAAAAATTCGGAAATTCAGAAACTCAGAAATTCAAAATATAATAAATTCCAGGAAATACCGTAAAACTTGAAACATTCAGAAATTCGGAAATTCAGAAAATGAAAAGTTCTGAAAATGATGTAGGGACTACAGTATACTTGTTCGCAATGGAGCACATTTGTAATAAACACTGCTGAGTTACGCAAAAACCCCAGAAGTTCCCTTAGAATCTTCCACTTTCAATTTGACATTCTTATCCTCCTATAAATATCAAAATCTCACAACCCCGCTATCAATCAATCAATCAGAAAATGTGACTAGTCCCTAGATCATCTAATCTCCAGGTCACCTGTTTAATCAAAATTTGATCTACACACACTTACTTTTCCTCGGAACTCCTGGGGGTCATCTGCTTCTTTTCTTATGAACTTGCACCGCACCCAATGACGTCAATTGGGAGGAAAATGAGACAATTGTTGTCTGTGAGAGAGCACTTTGAGGTAGAGAGACGTAGAGAAGCGAGAGGGAGAGATCAGTTTCGTTCGGGAAGCAAAACGAATTCCGAACTACTCCCCCACATAGCTCAAATGTTGAGCTGTGTCGGTTTTGGCATATTTCTTTAGCTTCTGAATTTTAAGAGTCCTAGTAGAATTCCCAGTACCCTCCTCTTCGAAAAATCGCTTTTTTCTAGCTACAAGCACTTAAAATGAGTTCTCTTGCTTCGTTTTTTTTTCCCATCTACCGTAATCCTCTTCCATCTTTACAGTACTCTTTTCAGCACAGGTGGAGCCGTGCCTCTTGCCACCACTTGGGAGAAATAATAATCAAATTTTAATTTTATAAAAAATTATGGTTTACTCACAATTGAACCCGAAACGGTCCACACTCGATGCCGACGATCATCTGTTGTATAGAGGATTTTGTGGTACGGAGAAAGTGGTGGCCTAGGAATCTAACGGGATTTTCTAGGTCATCCAAATTTAAAGAGGCATAACTTGGCTCGAAAATGAGAGATTTTGAAATTTTATAATGTCACAAGGACCTAAAAATCTGAAAATTCAAAAAATTTATAAATCGATATTTTAGATGACGAGCAACGGGACGTTTACGAAGCGGCGATGACAATTCAACGAGCCTATCGTGTGTACCGTGCTCGGAGCACGACTCGCCGACAGGAGGATTTGGAGAGACGAGCAGCGTTGAAGATTCAAGGTTGCTATAGAAGATACAAACAGTTTTGCTATCTGAAGAAACTTCATAATGCCGCCATTGTGATGCAGAAGCATTTTCGAATGAGAAAGGTGAGGAATTTTTCAGAAATTTGGAAATTTATAGATTCAGAAACTCAGAAATTCAGAAATTCAGAAATTCAGGAATTCAGAAATTCAGAAATTCAGAAATTCAGAAATTCAGAAATTCAGAAATTCAGAAATTCAGAATATCTAGGAACTTTAGAATCTCAAAAGTTGAAATGGTCCACAAAATTCAGAAATTCAGAAAACCAGGAAATTCAGAAATTCCAAATTTTCAGCGCAACGACAAGGAAGAGAACAACGCTGCCGTTGAAGCGGTGATTGCCAGTGTCCCAGAACATCCAACACTCGATGGACAAACAATTTGCATTCAAGTTCCAAAAACCAACTCAACTTTGCTCCGCGAAAGAGCCGCGACGACTATCCAGGTCGCCTATCGTTATAGACACCGGAAGAGGCAGGCGGCCGCTAGGAAGATTCAGAACTTTATGAGACAAAATCGCAATAAGTAAGTGTGGCCTAGAAATCACTAAATCCTGGGCCATGGGTTTTTCAATTCATTTCTTTAAAAAGTACTTTTGACCTCTTATCGTTAGAGAACCTTCAAAGGTTCTTTAAAAGCATCTTTAAGGAACTCTTAATTCACCTTTAAGGGACCTGTGAAGAACGTGAAGTAATCCTTAAAGAACCTTCAAGGATCTTTAATAGACCCTTCAAGGAACATTAAGGAAATCTTTAAGAAACTCTAAAAGAACCTTAGAGGAACCTCCGAGGAGCCTTTAAAGGACCTTGCCGTACCTTTAAAAACCTCACAAAAAATCATAAATATCCTGAACCTATTACCCTCATTCCTCTATTCAGTGGGATCCTAGAAGATGGTCATTCTCAACGATTTGTAAGTTTAAATATTCCATGAATATCGTTATCGTCAATTTATTTTGTTTTGTTAATTATCTATCGTAATTATCGTGATTGGTTCTCTATTTTGCATCTATAGTTTCTATTGACCCCTTTTCTCACAAAATATACCGTAATTCTTCTAATAGCTCTCTTTGACCCAATTTATTTCAGGTATCATGAGAGATATCAGAAAATGGTCGACTGATAAAATGTTCATCATAAGATGAAGAACATTTTATCAGTTGAAAACTTTTTGATATATCTCAATGGGACTGAGATAACTCGAGTCAAAGTTGACAAGAGGTCTTACGGTATTCTTCACAGATCAAATCATAAATTTTTCAAACTAAAAAATTTCAGATTACGCAAAATGCACGCGCAAAACGAAGACGGTGCGTCGCTTGTCCATCAAAAAATGAACGCCAACAATCAGCAACAACAACGGATCTCACTGGCGAGCAACGGAACAACAGAGGTGATTTGCCGCGAAAAAATTAACAAGTATTATTTTTTCATTTTGGAAAGTTTAATATCCCGAAGCCTCACAATCAGAATTTCAGAAAAAATTGAAGCTTTCAAAATTTTGAAAACCAGAACGCCGTTATTCTAGAATCTCAGAATCTACAGAATTCATTTTTTTACTTTGAGCTGTAAAGAAATTCGACAATTCTGAGATCCTGAGAATCTGAGAATCTGAATTTGAAAATTTGAGAATTTGAGATTCTGAAAATTTTAAAATTTTCAAAAAAAACTAGACCATCGAAACTTAAGAACCTCAGAGTCCCGTAATTTTAGAACCTCAGAATCTCAGAACCTCAGAATCTCAGGATCTCAGAATCTCAGAATCTCAGAATCTCAGAAACTCAGAATCTCAGAATCTCAGAATCTCAGAATCTCAGAAACTCAAAATCTCAGAATCTCAGAATCTCAGATTCTTTGAAATTCAGGATTTCAGAATCTCAGAATATCAGAATCTCAGAATCTCAGTATTTTAGAATCTCAGATTCTTTAAAATTCAGGATTTCAGAATCTCAGAATCTCAAAAGTACAAAATCTCGGAATCTCAGAATCTCAGAAACGCAGAATCTTAAAACCTCTAAATCTCTAAACTTCTAGATCCCTGAATCTCAAAACCATAATTTTCCAGATACCATCCATCTCAACCATGACCCCGCCACCACCATCATCTCAGACTACCCAAACATTCCACGTGGCTGCTGCACAAGCTCCGCCCCCTCACCATCAGCCACGCCCACAATAGTTAATCTCCCACCAAGTCCCCAATTTCATCGGCCAACACCAGCAACAACAATGCCACGTCATCATCATCAATGGGACCAACTGAAGCCGCCTGTAGCGTCATACGGTTGCGGAACACTTGCATAATTTTTTTTTTGTTGTAAATTTTAATTTTTCCATGTTTCCGCCCACAAAACTAAGACACCCAGACCCTATGAATTACGAGTTTTTTGTAAAAATTCTATTAATTTTTTTCTGAAAATTGTTATGCGCCTTTAAACTTTTTTTTCCACTTCCCCTGTGTTTATCAATGAATAAGTGATCATATATATCCATTTTGGGCTAACAATAGCAAAAATTCTGGATTATTTTCTTTGTTCCCGTTTTTGGAAAAAAGCGGATGACGATAAATTGATAAGAGATAATGGAATGAATGAGGCGGAACGAGATTTTTATGGAAGAAGAGCGATAGAGAAATAGAGAGACGCAAAGAAAGAAAGAGAAATTCTTGGAATCACCACATTCTTCTTTTTTCTTTATCTTATTGTTAGGCTTATCCATTTATCAATTTATCAACGCCATCAGTTTTTGGTAGACAGATTCTGGATTTTCAGGATTCTGAAATTTTCAATTTTTCCCATTTTTGTCTGAAAATCTGAAAATCTGAAAATCTGAAAATCCCAAATTTTGAAGGAATCAAAAGGATCTTGCTTTTATATTTTTTTTACTTCTGAGATTCTGAAGGATTCTGAAAACCCTTTTGAATCTGGGAATTTCAGATAAATTGAAATTTTCCACATTGTGGAATTTTTGAAATTTTCTGAAAATTTTCCAATTTCTGAACTTTTAGAATATCCAAATTTCTGAATGTTCAAAAGCTTTGAACGTGTAGATTTTTCTAAAATTATTTTTCTGGAATTTTCCATTTTTCTGAAAATTTTTAATGCCTGAGTTTCTTTTTTTTCAGAATCTCGAGAATCCATTTTTAAACTTTGAAATTTCAAGAATTCAGAATTTGAGAATCTGAGAATCTGACAATCTAAGAATCTAAGAATCTAAGAATCTGAGAATCTGTAAATCTCATAATCTCAAAATCTCCAGAATCTCAAAATCTCCAGAATCTCAGAATCTCAGATTCTCAGAATCTCAGACACTCAGAATCTCAGAATCTCAGAATCTCAGAATCTCAGAATCTCAGAATCTCAGAATCTCAGAATCTCAGAATCTCAGAATCCCTGAAAGTCTGAATTTAAGAATTTTCCATTTCCCTGAAAATTTTAATATCTGAATTTCTAAAGCTGGGAATTCCCGGATTTCCTAAAAATTTTGAAATTCTAATTTTCTGGAAATTCTGAACTACTTCTAAAAATTTTCAGCGCTTTTCATTTTCAAATTTCCTCAAAACAAAAAAAAATAGTTCAAAAAAAATCCGTTAAATCCTCTCCATTTTTTCTCCTGACCATTCATATCCGATCGCCATCTGACCCAAAAAATGAATAGAACAATAAAGTGACATGAATGGAAACTACTTTTTCTCTCTCACTTCAAAATAAGGCCGCTAAGCGGTCAGTGTCTTTTTTCTCTGATTCTCTTACTATTTAGAGACTCTAAATAGGAAGATTTGTATCTCAAAAGTTTTGAACTTCTTACTTCCAACTTTGAATTTTTGGTTTTTTTTGTTTGAAAGTTATGATGATAGATTTTGTTCAAAGCTTTGAGAGAGTCAAACCTGTGGACCAAATATCAAAGGCACCGCGTCGCTACCGGTTGAGCTACGCGGTTTCCAAAAATGCACAACCTCGTTTCTTTTCTATCCTATTCTTTTCTAAAAACGCATTTTTTTATCCAAAATTTTCCAGAATGTTCCGAAGACTCGGTGAGAAGACCACTCTGTACCGGGCCGAGAGCCCATCTCAATACTCATTGGCGTCTCATCATCATTCGGAAGTCTCACTGCCTTCTGTTGATTATTCACAAGTAAGTGACTGGTGGCCTAGAAAAGTAACATATGAAATTAGGCCAAGAAAATACTAAAATACGGCTAAAAGATAGGTGTACATATTACATGATCCTAGACTGCTAAAGAAAATCCATGACCACTAATGTGTCCTAATTTATCTTGGTTCTTGTAAGAGATATCAAAAAGTGGCCAACTGATAAAATGTTAGTGATATTATGATAAACATTTTATCAGTTGACTACTTTTTGATATCGTCTACAGTAACCGAAAAAAATTAGTTAAAATTAGGTAGGAGCGCTTTAAGGTTTGATGGAAAATTCCTATAGCTTTCCCCGTATTTTGTTTTCTTAAACTTGTAACTTTTTGAAAACAAAGAAAGTATTTTGATTTTGTTCACAAATGTTTTCAGAAATTTCAAATTTTCTAGAGCTTTATAGAATCGAGATCTGCTGTTTCAAAGTGTCAATATGCATAACGCTACCCCGTCCACAAACTGAGCAGCAGAAATGATAGAAACAGCTAGCGACGAATTTTTGACTTCTTGAATATTGAATCGAACTTTTAAATTGAAGCTTTTCGGTTTTGCTCGTCGAATTAGGATGTTTGCTATCAGACAGAACAGTGATAATACGAAATAGAAGCCAAGAGCATATCTAAAAAAAGCTAGCTTCAAACATTTTTGTGATGAAAATTCAAGTATATCCTCTTTGATGCTAATGATCTTGGTTTCTGTAAAAGATATCAAAAAGCAGTTTGCCAATAAAATGTGTCTGATATCATGATAAACATTTTATCAGTTGACTACTTTTTGATATCTCTTACTTACTGAAACCCAAATAAATCAGATCAAAGTCAGAAGCCCAATTTTCCAAAAGTTATCTTCCAGGAAGACGACCGTCACTCTTGCAACACCCTTATCGCCGACGAATGGTCACAAAGTGCGGATCTCCATTCTCCGCCAATTCAACCACTTCAAAAGCCATCCGAATCGGAGGACACACCCCAAGAGCGCATTATTACTCGCCGCGAAATTGCGAACACGGAATCGGATTTGTGTAAAAAGGTTTGTAATGGACTTTCTCTTTATCCGTGAAATCCATTAAGACTTTTGTTTTCATGGTTTTGAACTTTGAGGGTATACAAATTGTGAGGCATACCCTTGTGGTCTAAATGCTGCTGATCGGATTGGTGCCGCTGATGTGCTCTTTAAGCTTGATTATCTCGATTTCTATGACAGATATCAGAATTTTGTCTACTGATAAAAGGTTGCTTATATTTTGGCGCACATTTTATTAGTTGACAAGTTTTTGATATCTCTCATAGTGGCCGAGATAATTTAGCTCAAAAAGAGGCGGCGCGTGAGCTAGGTAGTCGCAGCCAGCTCTAGTGACCGAACATCTCAAATTTTGCCATTTTCAGCTCTCCCTCATCGTCGATCTGGTCTCGGACTTTGCGAATGACGCCAATCGTCTCTACGAAGGAGCAGATGAGCTTTTAAAAGAGCTCCGAACCAAAATCAGAGTCTACATTTATTTTTTGGACGTCGAAATGGCTGATGTTGAGAAACTGTTGAGATTCAATGTGGACCGATCGACGATCTGTGATGAACGCATTGATTGGTTATTGCATTTCACAAAGTGTCATGTGAGTTTTTTGGATTGCCCAGAATTCTTGAAATTCCCGAAAAATTCCAGAAAGAAATGCGCCGCGTCCTAAACGAACTATCTGAAGAAGTGTGTGAAGATCTGGAGTCGTGTCTAGAAATGAGAGCAAAGGGTGTGATTGGCAAGAAGCCAAGTACAGTAACCATCCAAACTTTGGCCGGGATGAGAGATGGAATGCAGAAGGCTGCGAAGCTACTCGGTTGTATGCCCCGTCAAAGGGCTTAAACTTTGATTTGATTTTTCTCTGAAATTATAGAGAAAAAACTACTTCTGACTTTCTGAAATTAATTCAATTTATAAATGTTCGCTTTCAAAAAAGTAATAAAAAAGAATTTGCCACCGGGCGGAGTCGAACCCCGCACCTCACTGGTGAAAGCGAGGCGCGCTAGCCACTACGCCACCGCTCACAACACCGAATGGTAGTAAAGATGGCGTATACGTCCTTCTCCCTTCTCCATCCTTGCTTCGCCAGAATTTCCAGTAAAAATATTATAAAATTTATTTAAAAATTAGAAATCCAATTTAATGGGCGGAGCCTGAGCGTCCCATGAATTTCTCAATTGCGCCATTCTTGCATCCATTGTCTCCTTCTTATTAACGTTTGTCATTTGAAAAATCTTGATTTTCCGATGATTGGAAATCCATTGAACACAAAGGATTACACTTACAGGAAGGAATTGGCCAGCATAGGGAATTGTCTGGAAATTTCAAAAAAATTTTAAAAATTATGAATCTAGACTCACATAAACACACAAAATGATATTATGAAAATATTCGACTGAAATTCCGAATCTTGCGAAAATGAGCACATAACTGGAGCACACATAAATGAACATTGCAACGAATTGAGCAGCGGAAATGATAGAAACAGCCAAAGAGGAATTTTTGACTTCTTGGATGTTGAAGCGAACTTTCAAATTGAAACTTTTCGGTTTTGCTCGTCGAAAGCTACTGATAATTAGAATATTCGCAATTAGACAAAATAGTGATAACACGAAATAGAAGCCAAGGGCATATCTGGAAAATTGGGGACCTTAAAGTTAGCTTAAACGTTTTTGATAACAATTCAAGTTTGTTTTCTTCGACCCGATCTTTCTCGGTTGTTATAAAAGATACCAGAAAGTGGTCAACTAATAAAATGTTATTGATATTATGATAAACATTTTATTAGTTGACCACTTTCTGATATCTTTTTTAGAAATCGAGGTAATTAAGCTTAAAGTTGCAAGTATAGGGTGGCCTTCTATTAGAGTGTTTACGGTATGTCCTCTTTGACCCTAATTATCTGGGTTTCTATAAAAGATATCAAAATTTTGCCAACTGACAAAATGCTATTGATATTATGATAAATATTTTATCAGTTGAAAACTTTTTGATATCTCTTATGGGATAATTGTGCTTGAATTGGATCACTGATCTGCCGGCCGCCTAGCGGCACTAAGCGACACAATGTACCACCAAACTTACAGTACTCGATCCAATGGAATGTCCCTTTGCATAAAGCACGACTGAAGCTTATAAGTCGTCGTTGGACCCTCCGAGTAGCTGTACGTATTCATCATAAACGCAAAAATGACAACCAACACATTTAAAATGTATCCCTGATATTGGAAATGTTTTGATGAAGCCACCATGGTGTATATCCTGTCAATGATTCTAAATTTTTTGAGAGAATATAAGAAATTTAATCAAAAAGTTCTAACCTTTCAATTGTCAGAGCTCCTTGAATAAAAATCATGAGCATTTTGGCGGCTCCAACGGTCCAGGTGACTGCGAAGCACTCGTAGCCAGTGAATGTGATGTGCGAGAGGTCCGTGGAATGGACCAGAGAGCGGTAGAGAGACCAGGACTAAAAAATTAGTTTGCCTAAGATGTTGGGCATTTCAAAAAGGTCTTTTTTGTTTTCAAAATGTTTGAAAATGTCAGTTTTGAAGCAAGATACCGTAAACCCTCTGATAGAAGGGACCTTATAGTTTGCGATCTTCGGTTTCTAAAACAGATATCGAAAATTTGTCAACTGATGTTATAAAATGTTTATCATTATATCACTAACATTTTATTTGTTAAAATTTTTTCGATATCTTTCACAGGGACCAAAATAGATGAGTGTCTCTGTCTGTGTTTCTGTTTTTCCCTTGTCTGACTATCCTTTGGCATTTCCAACGCTTCCTTATACTCCTAGACTCTATGTCTTTGTTTTTCACTAATCCCTAATTTCCCTAATTACGCTTAAAATTATTACTCATCAGATTTTTTTTCTCTCATCGTCTGAAAGGGATTTGAGAAAACAAGAAAAGTCATTGGGAATTTTCTGTTCTTTTGGTTTTGTGGATCATGAAAACAAAAAGTGATCGTACAATATTCAAACTAAATTTTACGAAAGTTGTCCCAAAATGAGAAAAAATTTGAAAAAATTGGAAATATTGAAATGTTGATTAATTGTTCAGGAAATATGGAGTAAATTCGAAGCCATTTTAGTATCATTATCTCAGCTTCAG
Organism: Caenorhabditis briggsae; assembly: GCF_000004555.2. NCBI lineage: Eukaryota > Metazoa > Nematoda > Chromadorea > Rhabditida > Rhabditidae > Caenorhabditis > Caenorhabditis briggsae. The sequence continues at coordinate 2,589,659 of NC_013486.2, read as the reverse complement.
TAAAAAATATTAAAAATCAGTCGACTGATAAAATGATAGTGATATTACGATAAAAATTTATCAGTTGACAGATTTTAAATATTTTTTATACGAATCGAAATGATTACGCTCATAATACAAGAACCTATCTATCATAGGTGTAGGTTGCTTTTTCTAAAATTGGATTTTTTAAGCTCAATTATCTCGGTTTCTTCAAAAGATCATTACTAATAACATTCACCAGATTCTGTATATGCGTATGTATGTAGCGCACCTTGCCACCCATTCAAAGTTAACCGATCAAGCTGAAACCTGATCAGAATTGTGTCTTAGTTGATGCCCGAACTTTTGTTTTTTCGAAATTGTAATTTTGAAGCCTTCTGGAGACGTTCCTTGGTTTCACCTCAGTAAAGGGTGGTAGAAAGGGCAAACTACAAGTATAGAGTAGCATTTTCTTTGGTAGTACTGTACCTGCAAAAATCCGTAGCTGATCGCGTGAAAATCTGCATAGAGAATGCTCATGAAGAGCAACTGGCGGGTGGATTTGTGGAATACACTTCGAAGATAGAGAAGGTTGAACGCCTGAAGTAAAAAATGCAGTTTTTTTATTTGTCTCGCTCTTGACAAGGCCGGTTTGGTTACGGTACTTCTGGCTTTGGTTACGGTACTTCTGGCTGGACGGTGCTAGAAATTTCTGGGTTGCTAGTACTCTAAGCTTATTTCCGAAGGAACATATGGTTTGGTCCATGGCAACGCACACTGGTTAGGTGACATCTTGGGTGGGGCAAATCATTCGGAGGGTAAAAAAATTTTGGGGTCATTGGAGTACAAAGTAATTCCTGGGTACAAAATTATCAATTCAGGGGTACATGCAATTGGGTGGCTATGGTGGCTATGATACCACCTTGGGTGACTACCGTACTCCTTTGATAGACTATCAGACATTCTCTACCGCGGCTCCTTACCTGAATCGACACCAATATGGTTAGCACACAAATTGAAATTTGAAACATTGCATTAGCTCGATACAACAATGAAGTACGTGCATAGAGTGTAGTTTCAGTGTCGTTGAGCATTCTCCAGAATCCTAGACGTCTTCAGAATGAAGGCGTTGGAAAATATTATGCATTGTTACTCATCCCCAGTGGAGGCGTGTCGTGTCTAGGCAGACAGGTCGGCTGATAAATTTATAATCAGTGTTTTTATCACGTAAACGGAGGGTCTCCGGAGAATGGGAAATAAGAAAAATAGAGGGGATAAAATAATTGGCAGTTCGATGAACAGTAAAATGGTAATAATTTGGTAAAGAAGATAAAATGAAGATTTTTTTCTGAGAACAAAATTTTTTTGGGTAGGAAACTGCCCAAATTTCAAAGTTTCCAAAAATGTTCCTCATAAAAATTACTATTTTCTCCCAAAATCACCTGCAAAGAAGACTAAAAATAAATCATAAGCAAAGACGGAAATTGCTGAAATTGATCATATTTAAGTCATACATCTCTACCCATTGCTTTCAGGTGATTCATCGTAATTTACTGGGAGAACAAAGACTAAAAATCATTTTTAGAAGTTTTGAAAAAAAATTTATGTGATTTTTTTTTCATTTTTTGGAGTTTGTGACGGATGTAGGATCTCTAAATTACTTGAAAAAATCGAATTTGATTTTTCTTTAAATTAGGATTACGGACCCTGTTTTAAACATTAGGATTACTGTAATTTAAAAAAATTAGGATTACTGTAATTTAAAAAAATTAGGATTACTGTAATTTTTTTAAAGTAGGACTGTGAGTTTCAATAATTAGGCTCATTGTATAATTGCCGAAACATTCTTTATCAAAATTTGAAAATTCAGAAATTCAGAAATTCCGAAATTCGGAAATTCAGAAATTCAGAAATTCAGAAATTCCGAAATTCCGAAATTCGGAAATTCAGAAATTCAGAAATTCAGAAATTCAGAAATTCAGAAATTCAGAAATTCCGAAATTCTAAAATTCGGAAATTCAGAAATTCAGAAATTCAGAAATTCAGAAATTCAGAAATTCAGAAATTCAGAAAATTCAGAAAATCAGAAATTCAGAAATTCAGAAATTCAGAAATTCAGAAATTTAGAAGTTCAGATATTTAGAAATTTAGAAATTCAGAAATTCAGAAATGAAAATTGTTAAAATTGGCAGAAAATTTCAGAAAAGGAGAAAATAAGAAAATCAAATCCTATTCAAGGGTTGGAAGCATTTTTTTCTAATCGGCAAAATTTTTATGCCAATTTTCAGTCCAAAAACCTTATCAGTATTTTTTTGTTTTGGTATTATTTTATTTTTCTTTTCTCCCCCACCTACTAATTCTATACAAAACAAAAAAAGTGTTCCAGGAAAGCGAATTATTGAGAAAAGTGAGACCAAATTTTTCTTTCTCGCTTTAAAAACTTGATTTAGGGACTTTGGGAATTCCAAAAACAAAACCTGGAGTTCAGTAATTCCGAAATTCAGAAATTCGGAAATTCAGAAATTCAGAAATTCAGAAATTCAGAAATTCAGAAATTCAGAAATTCAGAAATTCAGAAATTCAGAAATTCCGAAATTCAGAAATTTTGAAGTCCAGAAATTCCGAAATTGGAATTCTTTTGGAAGTTCAAAAAACATTTTTTTCTAACTGAGGAATTGAAAAAGAAACAAGCAAAAAAAGATTTTTAATTTGTTTTCTGAAATTCGAATTCTCGAGAAAATGCTCAAAAAATAGGTTTGGAAATTAAAGGAAAAGTAGACGAAATTCAAAAAAAATCTGGAAAAAAAACTAGGAATTCAAAAAAAATTAAAAATCAGAAACTTAGAAATGCAGGATTCCAGAAAATTGAAAAATATTGGAAAATTGTCTGAAATTCCAAAACAAGCAAAAACTTCATTTTTTTAAGAATATGATTTTTTTTAAACTGAAATTTCTAGCTCCAACTGTTTGACAATTTATTAAAATATGATTCTTGGGTGAAGGATTCTTTGATGACGTGATTGATACGTCGCTTCCGACGATTCCCGATCCACTGAATGAAGAATGAAATTTGAATTGGCACTAATAACTCGAGTAGGGAGTTGTCTGAAAAGAGATTTGGTGATCTTTGGGGCAGAATAAGGACAATGATTTTTGAAAATTACTGGGCACTTTTATTATGACATGAGAGCTCAAAATATAATAATCTAGGAGATCGAAACTCAAAAATTCAAAAAAAAATTTCAAAAAGTCGAAATAGTTCAAAACAGTCTAGGAGGTCACAAGTTGGAAATTCAAAAAAAAAACAAATCAAATTTTTTGAAATATTAATTTTTTAAAACCTAAAAGCTCTAATAAATTTGCAAAATTCATAATTTCAGATAAGTGAAATCACGATTGAGTTGAAATTTAGGTTTCCCGAGAAGATCGGACTTTTCGGATTGGTTAAAGTTTTGACTTTTCGAAAATCCGATAATTTGTAAATTGGAAAATGGGAATTTCGGAAATCCAGAAGTCCTAAAAATATTTCGAAGTCTGGAAATTCGGAAATTCGGAACTTCACAACTTCAGAAATTCAGAAGTTCAGAAATTCAGAAATTCAGAACTTCACAACTTCAGAAGTTCAGAAATTCAGAAATTCAGAAATTCAGAAATTCAGAAATTCAGAAATTCAGAAATTAAGAAATTCAGAAATTCAGAAATTCAGAAATTTAGAAGTTCAGAAATTCAGAAATTTAGAAGTTCAGATATTTAGAAATTTAGAAATTCAGAAATTCAGAAATTCAGAAATTCAGAAATTCAGAAATTCAGAAATTCAGAAATTCAGAAATTCAGAAATTTAGAAGTTCAGAAATTCAGAAATTCAGAAACTCAGAAATTCATAAATTCAGAAATTCAGAAATTCAGAAATTCAGAAATTCAGAAATTCAGAAGTTCAGAAATTCAGAAATTCAGAAATTCAGAAATTCAGAAATTCAGAAATTCAGAAATTCAGAAATTCAGAAATTCAGAAGTTCAGATATTCAGAAATTCAGAAATTCAGAAATTCAGAAATTCAGAAATTCAGAAATTCAGAAATTCAGAAGTTCATAAATTCAGAAATTCAGAAATTCAGAAATTCAGAAATTCAGAAATTCAGAAATTCAGAAATTCAGAAATTCAGAAATTCAGAAATTCAGAAATTCAGAAATTCGAAAATTCAGAAATTCAGAAATTCAGAAATTCAAAAATTCAGAAATTCAGATATTCAGAAATTCAGAAATTCAGAAATTCAGAAATTCAGAAATTTAGAAGTTCAGAAATTCAGAAATTCAGAAATTCAGAAATTCAGAAATTCAGAAATTCAGAAATTTAGAAGTTCATAAATTCAGAAATTCAGAAATTCAGAAATTCAGAAATTCAGAAATTCAGTAATTCAAAAATTCAGAAATTCAGAAATTCAGAAATTCAAAAATTCAGAAATTCAGATATTCAGAAATTCAGAAACTCAGAAATTCATAAATTCAGAAATTCAGAAATTCAGAAATTCAGAAATTCAGAAATTTAGAAGTTCAGAAATTCAGAAATTCAGAAATTCAGAAATTCAGAAATTCAGAAATTCAGAAATTCAGAAATTCAGAAATTCAGAAAATTGAGAAAAAAGTCGAAGTTTCCGATTTTTCATTTTTTGGATGTTCGAAATATCAAAAATTGAGGATTTCAAAATTTTTTCGAAATTTTTTCGAAAACCTAATGATTCAGAAAAAAACTCACATAAAACCATCTCAACAAATTTGCACTTCCCAATTCCTGATTCGTTTTCGACATCTCCTGTAGAACATACATACTAATCGTATAAATAAAAGTGACCAATAATTGAAGGAGCGAATTCAAAGAAACCGCCAAAAGCGAATAATGCTGTTCCACTTTGAGATACTTTGATTTCAGATCGAATGAGCTGTGTTTCCGATCATTCCAAGTGTACCACATCATAAAACAGTCCAATAGAGCGCAAGATGCAGATAGAATTGTATAGGAAGTTAGGTTGGTTCTGAAAACATTGGAAGTTTAGGAATATCGACTTTTAAAATTTTTTAAAATGTTATCGTAGTTTTGTTCAGACATTCTGGAGTAGTTGAACTTGTGGGTCCACCGTTGGAGGTGCAACGGCATTACCAGCTGAGCTACGGTGGCGCCAGCTATCCGGCTGACCGTTCACTGTACAGCGCCATGCCAAAATGCATACCGTAACCCCAAAAAAACTCACGATCTCAAGTTTATCGTAATATCTGTCTCTCGAAAACAGCTCGTCGTTGTGATTCCCTTATACGGATAACCCTCAATATGAAGTATCCAGCCGAGTGCAAATGAACCAATGACCTAGAAAAAATTAACTGGTCTAGAAAACCAAAAAAACCTAGCTTACCGCTATTATATTTAAGACTTCGCCTCGAATCGTTGGATAGCAATGTGTATACTTTCGAAACAGTATTACAATCACTCTGAAAACACACTTTTATAAATTAGGTACTGTAATTTAAAAATATAATTATTTCGATTTTTGTAGCTCATCCAAAGAATATCAATCGAGCTCAAATTTAGGTCATTGCCCAAAATTTTATTTTTTTCGAAATTCTGAATTTCAAGACTTTTCGGAACCTTTTTCGCTTTCACCACTGTAACCGCGAGGGGCCAGAAAGAGAAGGAAAGCCCGGTGCGATCAGTGGTGTAGTGGATAGTGGGCTACGCTTTTGCCGGCACGACCCCGGTTCGAGTCTGGTCGGTGGCAAATTATTTTTTTTTAAATGTTTACCTATCAGCATTAAGTGCCAGTTCAATTGCAATGTACAAAAATCGAAGGCATGAATTTGTGATGTGCAGAAGAACGCAGTCCTCGTTGGTGAACATGATATTAATCGAGTCGGTTGAGTAGTAGTAGGAACGGTATAGAGACCAGGTCTGGAAAATTTTGAATTTGGAATAATTCAAATTTACGAACTATAGTCAAAAAGAAAAAAAATAAAAAATAAAAGTTGCCATGCGCCGGACTCGAACCCCCGCCGCATGGGCGAAAGCGTAGTGCTCTAGCCACTACACCACGGGATACAAAAGCGAGACGATGAGAGATGGCGTATACAATCCCGGTGTTTTCTCTCTTCTTCTTGCTCTCTAGGTGGTGGGTGGGAAAGGCTTGTTGCTCTAACTAATCCGTGGTTCTGAAATGTCAAAGTTCTAAAATGGCACATACCTCTATAATAGTGTAATTAGCATTATGAACATTTCCATAGACCAAACTAGCCATGAGTAAATGAGTGATAGATTTGTTGAAAATTTGTTTGGCTCGTAGTTGGCGAATTGTCTGAAAAATTAGAGTTGCCTTCAGCTTAAAAGCTTTGAACCATCAGAATATTGTTAGTTTTTCAGATTTTGTTCTCAAAATTTAAGTTTTCTCCTAGTTTTGGCTCAAAATAAGGCCTTTTAAACGTTACCTTTCAGGGTTTTTAGGCTTCAAAGGTTTCTAAAAAGTTTTTTAGGTCAACTCACAAAAATCGATAAAAGCAACGAGACCAAACAGACCAGATCAATATAAATGACATAGAATCGAAACTGCGTAGCTGTGCGCAAATTCAAAATATCCGAAGCTGATACGAATATCGGGGTGAACGCATTTTCAGAGTAGTCTTCCATTGCTTCGCCGAACTTATTAAGTTTGGAGTTGTTGGTGGAGCTCCTGGGAAAATTTTAGATTAACAGATGAAGAAAAAAGGCTGGTGACGTTAGAGAATTTTAGAAAAAAAAGGAAGAGGGCGGGGGAATGTGTTCAAATTATATGCCTAGCAATACCGATCAATTATCACTATGTCTGATGAAGTGTGGTGAAAGTTTTTTTTTCTTATTCAATTCAAAATTTTTTCTAACAATATTTTTAAAACTCAAACTTACAAAAAAATTCCAAATTTCTCAATCAATATCTGATTTTTGCAGATTTTCATCATGATTTTCAGCTTCAGCATCAAAAACAACCCCTAGAAGCGCTTTTTTGGGCGTTTCAGGTTACTGTAGTTTCATTTCTGGATTTTACGACGAAGTGCAGAAAAAAATTTTAAAGGTGGGGGGACATGAAAAAAAGAATGTTCTCGAAATTCATTTTAAATATGCCCCTCGAGGAGTTGAACTTGTCGAGGCTAGGATTGAGGGCGCGGCGCCGTTACCGACTGAGCCACGCGGGCAAAGAGGAAGCGGCCACCCGATTGCATCCATAAAGGTGAGGACGACAGCTGTACGCAGAGTGACATTAAGCGTTGTACACCGTCACGGTAGAATGCATACTCTAGCTACAAAAAAACTACGAAAAATCTCCTGTCCCCCCACCTGTAAGCCAAAAAAAAAGTTTTTCATGGTAAAATAGTGTGTGGAAGAGGAATTTGTGTAAGAAAAGCTCTGAAAATGATAAGAAAAGTCTGAAATTTCTGAAAATTCAGAAAAATTCCATGTTTCACAAGCAAGCTTTGATTTTTATAAATTTTCACTATGATTTTGAGCTTCAGCATCGAAAACTACCCACAGAAGCGTTTTTTTGCGCATTTCAGGTTACTGTAGTTTCGTTTCTGTGCAAACACCGGATTTTACGACAAAGTGCAGAAAACATTTTTTGGAGCCAAAAAGGAGATTTTAGAGGTAAAAAAGTGTGGGAAAGCCGAATTTGAATATGAAAATGTATAAAAATGAGCGGAAAAGTTTGAAATTTCAGAAATTTCAGAAAAAGTCCATTTTTCACAAACAATCTTTGATTTACATAAATTTTCATTATGATTTTCGGCTTCAGAATCAAAAACTACCTCTGGAACAATTTTCCCCTAGTCTCTGGCACCGTTTTAGCGAATTTCAGGCTACTGCAGTTTCGTTTTTGTGCAAACACCGGATTTTACGACAAAATGCAGGAAAATTTTAAAATTCCAAAAAAAAAGCTTTTAGGAGTAAAAAGGTGTGTGGAAGCTGAAGTTAAGAAAAAAAACTTCTGAAAAAGAGCGGGAAAGGCAGAAATCCCCAAAAATTCAGAAAAAGTCCAGTTTTATCAAATAACCACTCGTTTTTGCAAAATTTCAGTATGATTTTCGAATCCAACTTCAAAAACTACACTTAAACACTTTGTTTTGTTCAACTAGCTATGCAAATGCGCTCTATTGATAAAGGGGCGTGGCCGTAGCCAAATTGATGGCTGAGGATCAAACGTTTGATCCCTCAGCCATTTCGTTGTCTGCGTCTCTTCACCGAAATATCGTCTCTTCACCGAAATGTTCTGCGTCTCTTCGCCGAAACAAGATCTCTAGTTTTAAGGGAGTATTTTTTCATTTTTTGAAAATTTGAAAAAGCTTCGCCCCGCCCCCTTATCAATAGAGCGAGCTTGCAAAGATGGAAAAAACCCTGTGCTTAAAACGTTTTCTTGCAACATATAGCGCCGCATTAGCGAATTTCGGGCTACTGTAGTTTCGTTTTTGTGCAAACACCGGATGTTACGACAAAATGCAGAAAAAATTTTTTGAAGCCAAAAAAGAGTTTTTAGGGGTAAAAAAGGTGCGAAAAGGTCGAATTAAAGTACGAGAATATTTGAAAACGAGCAAGAAAGTCAGAAATCTCTACATATTCAGAAAAAGTCCAGTTTTATCAAATAACCACTCGGTTTTGTAAAATTTCAGTATAATTTTCGAATCCAACTTTAAAACCTACGCCTGAAAACGTTTTTTTCTAACATCTAGCTTGGTTTGGTGCATTTTGAGTTACTGTAGTTTCGTTTTTGTGCAAACACCAGATTTTACGGCAAAGTGCAGAAAACATTTTTTGAAGCCAAAAAAAGAGATTTTAGGGGTAAAAAAGTGTGGGAAAGCCGAATTTTAATACGAAAATTTCTGAAAATCAGCGGGAAAGTCAGAAACCTGCATGCAACAAAAATTAATAATCTCTTAAAGTACTGCCAATTGTCTAGAGAAAACGACAGATCACAGAAACCACAGAAATCTTATGCGTCACAAAAAATCGCATTTTTGAAAGAGAGGGGAAATTGGGTTAAAAGAGGGAAATTTGGGAAATTTCTGGAAGTTTCTACATATGTATACACCCAAATTGGCTAACAAAATGAATAAAGGGAAATGAAAAACCAGCAACAAACTTTACCTCATGTTTTTTCTCTTTTTTTTTGGCCTGCTGAAAGTTTATAGTCTGGAATTTCTAGAAATTTGTTTTTGGCGATTCGAGAAAAAAATGAGGACACTCATTCATTGGGCACAATTATTTTTCAGCTCACTGGTTTTGTAGGCGATGTGATTCAAATACGAAAATTTTTGATTTTTTTTGAAGGTGGGGGGACAGAAGATTTTTCGGAGGATTTTTGGAGTTAGGGTATGCATTCTACCGTGACGGTGTACAACGCTTAATGTCACTCTGCGCACAGTTGTCGTCTCGCCTTTATGGATGCAATCGGGTGGCCGCTTCCTCTTTGCCCGCGTGGCTCAGTCGGTAACGGCGCCGCGCCCTCAATCCTAGCCTCGACAAGTTCAACTCCTCGAGGGGCATATTTAAAATGAATTTCGAGAAAATTATTTTTTTTTCATGTCTCCCCACCTTTAAGAAACAATTTCAGAAAATCAGAAAAATCAAAACCTAGAAAAAAAAATTTTAGACCCGAAGGTCCAGCCTGTTGTTTTTGAGGAGCTGATGTCTTGGTAACAAAAAAAGAAGACGATTCGCGGAAAAATAAAAAAATTACTAGTTTCCCACACTTGTACCCTTTGGTTTTGTCCGTTTTTCTTTTCGAAAACAAAAATTGAGTTTTGGCAGTATTCCTGATTGTCATAGGGTTTTAAAACATGTAAAAAGAATTAAACACTCTGAAAATACCTAGAATTTCCTTTTTCCCTAGGGAAATCCATCGAAAATCAATCGGGAAGCTTAATTTTCCATTTCTCCTTAAGCCCCGCCCTCTTCACACGTAAAGCATAGCGGGCGGCGGAACCCGGGAGATGTCGGTACATGCGGCAGTTTGGTTGCAACCCCGGGCCCCGCATGTGCGGGCAGCCCCCCGCATATGCGGGGGGCCCAGTAAAGTGGGGGGCACTACCGTCCACTTTATCGGGTTATTTTTGTATTTCCCCCCCCCCGCATGTGCGGGGCCCGAAGAATAGCACACAGCTATCGAATATGACTTTGCTCAAAATCTTAATTTTTGAAACTTCTTTTTCGGTGTTTCCGGAGAGCTTACAGAATACGAAAATAGTATTTTTATACAGACAAACAGTGCAACCTCAGATTCTTAATTTTGAAATATCTCATTTTTTCAAAAAGTGATACGATACAGACGAAGAAATTTTAGTAATCAAGATAAAAAACGGGGTAAAAGTTTTGTGTATGAAGGAGAATCAAGTTCAAAAACAAGAAAGCCAAACCCTGAAATTATTTGAAAAATTACTGGTTTTCTCAAACTTTTGTTCTTTTGATTTGAAATCCAAAATTTGGATTTTCCGAAAACAAATTATTTAGACGAATGCATTTTCAGCATTTCCAGCGTAAAACTCGTCTTTTTTTCACCCCGAAAATTTTTTTTCCTTCCGAAATACATCAAAAACCACCTATTCTCCCATGCCCTCGTTTACTGGTTCATTTTTGCCCCGTAAGGTGCAGGGCCCTCAGTTCACCTAGATTAATAGAACAAAAAACTCTAGTTTCCCACACTTGTACCCTTTGGTTTTGTTCGTTTTTCGTTACGAAAACAAAAATTGAGTTTTGGACATTTTCCTGGCTCCCTGAAAGGTTTTTGAAAATGTAAAACAGATTTATTGTCGGAATTGTAAAACTGCGACCTCGGTCTATGCATGCTCAGTACAATTTTTTCCCGGAGAAAAACCATCGAAAACCTATCGAAAACAATTTCTTCTATGTACCACTAAGCCCTGCCCACTTTGCACACAAAACATAGCGGGCGGCGGAACCCGGGAGATGTCGGTACATGCGGCAGATGTAGTCGCCGCCGCTCGCTGCTCAGTTTGGTTGCAACCCCGGGCCCCGCATATGCGGGGGAGTGCCCGCATGTGCGGGGGGCCCAGTAAAGTGGGGGGCACTACCGCCCACTTTATCGGGTTATTTTTGTATTTCCATGCGGCAGGGGTAGTCGCCGCCGCTCCCTACTCGCTTTGGAAAGACCCGCGCCCCGCATAGTTATGGGCGACTTGGCCCATAAAAGTGGGCGCGTTCCGTCGTCCCCCGACGGAGTACGCCCACTTTTACGGGTTTTTTTTTGTTTTTGCCCCGTAAGTTGCGGGGCTCACCAAGATTAGTACACAATTTCGACCTGGTAAGTTGACAATGTCAACTACAAACGTTTTTTTTTCATGAAAACTCTAGCAAAATTGCCGCATTTTTTATCGGGTTCTATAGAAATTCAAGATGATGCAAGAGTTTTAAAATTTTAATTAGCGGTTTTAAAATCATATGTGGTCCTTTTTCTCTCTCAATTTCTTCGAAGTTCTATAGCTGAAAAGAGCCTCAAAATTTAGTTCTTCATCGGATGTTTTGATCAAACAGTGCGATTCAGATTCTTCGAGATATATAAAAAATTTAGAAATCAAACTAAATTTGATCATTCCAGAAAACATTTTTTTGATTTCTCGAAAAAAAACTTTTTTCTGAAACAAATAACCACTTTTCCAGACTTTCAATCTTTTTGGCTTTTCCTGCGTCCCCGTCATCTTTTTTAACCCCAAAACTTTTCCCACTCGAAATCCATCGAAAAACTCCTACTTCCCATTTCCCACTAAGCCCCGCCCACTTTGCACACAAAACATAGCGGGCGGCGGAACCCGGGAGATGTCGGTACATGCGATAGGTGTAGTCGCCGCCGCTCGCTCTTCTCTTCGGTTTTAACCCAAGTTAACCAAGGTTAGCATTGAATTTCGACCTTTCGGTAAAACGATTGTGTTGAGAATCGTTCAATTTTTGGAACTGCTTCTTCGGGGTATCCGGGGAGGCGAAAAGAGTTTTTTGTCCTTGTTTTCTTTTTCCCATCTAAACTAATTATCCAGTGTGTCATCTTTGACTCTAAAAATATATAGTGTCTGAAAAAAAAACAAACACATATATATGCGTAATCTAATTTGACCCCTGATCTATCATCTCTTTTTCCCGAAAAGATGTTTTTATATATATTTTGCTTGGCAGTTTTCCGAACTCATCATGTCCTATTCTAGAGAAGAAAAAATACTTTTATTTTCAGAAAAGAGAGAATTTGTTTTGACATTTTTTTTTCCCGGCGGAGGAAAAACTGCATCCCGTTTTGTTGTTTTCCTGGAATTTTTTCCCTTTTTCAGACAAGTTTCCCTCCTTCATTTCAGTTTTTTTTTCTTTACTCATTGCTCAGCTTTGAATTGAGAGTGACACCTTTAGAAGGTCTTTGGTCAGATAGGTAAAGTGATTTTTGATTTGTAAAAAAATATTTTTTGAACAATAGATCCTTGATAAACAATTCTGGTCTAGAAAATCAAATTACTTTGAGTTTTAACTTTTAGAAAATTCGGGTTTTGATAAAAATCTAGGATTTCCGAATTTCTGAATATCCAAATTTTCAGAATTTCAGAATCTCAGAATCTCAGAATCCCAGAACCTCAGTATCTTTCTGAATTTCTGAATTTTCAAATTTTCACATGTTTCAAATCTGTAGTTTTTGTAGTCTGAACCCCCAACTTTCTTGTTTTCTTATCACTGATTACGTAGTATAACGTCTCTGAGGCGACCAAAAAAATTGATTAGTTAATCTTGTGTGTGTGTGTGTGCTCAAAAACAAGAAGAAATTATTAATATTTTTTTCAGTTTTTGTGTTCCACCAAATTATACAGGAAACCTTATTCAGACTTGGTGACTAATTGTAAGCTGAAATTGATTTCAAAAAAACTGGAATAAAGTTTTTTTTGAAATTACAAAAAAAAATATTTCTGGGAATCTCGAAAATCAATAGTTAAGAAAAATTTGGAAGTTCTCAAAAATTCAAATTCTCTAAAATTCCAAGAAATCTAAAAATATGAGAGATCAATGATCAAGAAAAGAACCATTGATAATGGGAATCCGGATTCCTGAATTTCTGAATTTCCGAATTTCTGAATTTCTGAACTTTTGGAATTTCTGAATTTCTGAATTTCCGAATTTCTGAATTTCTGAACTTTTGGAATTTCTGAATTTCCGAATTTCTGAATTTCTGAATTTTTGAATTCTTGAATTTCTGAAAAATTGATTTTTTTCCAAATTTCTGGATTTCTGATTTTTCGTGTTTTGATCCTTTACCAATTTGCTCATTGCTCATGTGACAAAGTATACAAATTTATATATAGTCGCTAATCCTTTATCTCTTATTTTCTAATCTTTTTATTTTTCTCCCCAATGTATTGTCCTGAAATTCGAGTTTCCCTGAAATGTACACATCAGACTTAAAGGAGGTGAGACAGCAAACATTTCGGGGGCAGTTCGGGGGACGAAATCGCGCCGCGCTTATGAAGACCATCGGTCGTCAGGCGCCTTCGCGCCCCCGTAGCTCAACCGGTAGCGGTGCTGTACCCCTGAGCTGCCTGTCATGAGTTCAACCCCTCATGGGGGTTCTCTATGCAAAATATCAGGAAAACTTTTTTTTTTGGTGTCTGGCCTCCATTAAAAATTTCGAAAAATAAAAGTTCAAAAATTCGAGAATTCCGAAAAAATCCATAAATGTCCTCACAAGCCAAAATTCAGAAATATCAGTACTTCAGAATTTTAGAATTTTAGAATTTTAGAATTTTGGAATTTTAGAGTTTCGAAATCTCGGAATCTCAGAATTTCAGAATCTCAGAATTTCCGAATCTCCGAATCTCAGAATCTCAGAATCTCAGATTCTCCGAATCTCAGAATCTCAGAATCTCAGAATCTAAGAATCTTAGAATATCAAAATCTTAGAATTTCAAAATCTGAAAATCTGAAAACTTCTAAGTTTCAGAATTTCAGACTCTAAGATTCTAAGAATCTAAACTTTCTAAAATTCGGGTTTTCCCATATTTTTTTTCTCTATGCTCGATTAATGCTCCCTCCCTCTCTCCAGCTCCCCATATATTCTAAATATCATCATTTTTTTTTTCTATAATAAGCACATCTTCAATTTTTGCCAGTCATCAGTCAAAAATGGGGGAGGAAACTCTTCTTCTTTTTTCTTTTTCTGCCGATTGGATTAAAAATAAGAGTCCGAGAGGGGCTCTTTTCCCCCGGATACTTTCTCTCCGCCGGAAGTGGGCGGAGCCTAGAAAGAATCCCTATTTTCTCTCTCTCTCTCTCTCTCTCTCTCTCTCTCTCTCTTTCGTGGAATCTTTGATGCCTATCTCCATACATTTATTCCCGCTTCATTTGATGAAAGAATGTTTTGTATGTCTTCTTTTTTTTGTTATTCTGAAATACTGAGATTCTGAGATTCTGAGGTCCTTAGATTCTTAGATTCTAAGATTCTGAGATTCTGAGATTCTGAGATCCTTAGATTCTGAAATTCTGAGATTCTGAGATTTTGAGATTCTGAGATCCTTAGATTCTTAGATTCTTAGATTCTGAAATTCTGAGATTTTGAGATTCTGAGATTCTGAGATTCTGAGATCCTTAGATTCTTAGATTCTAAGATTCTGAGATTCTGAGATTCTAAGATTCTGAGATTCTGAGATCCTTAGATTCTTAGATTCTAAGATTCTGAGATTCTGAGATTCTGAGATTCTGAGATTCTGAGATTCTGAGATTCTGAGATAATTAGATTCTCAGATTCTGACATTCTGAAATTCTAAGATTCTAAGATTCTGAGATTCTGAGATTCTGAGATTCTGAGATTCTGAGATCCTTAGATTCTTAGATTCTTAGATTCTGAGATTCTGAGATTCTGAGATAATTAGATTCTCAGATTCTGAGATTCTGAAACTCTAAGATTCTAAGATTCTGAGATTCTGAGATTCTGAGATTCTGAGATTTTAAGATTCTGAGATCCTTAGATTCTTAGATTCTAAGATTCTGAGATTCTGAGATTCTAAGATTCTGAGATTCTGAGATCTTTAGATTCTGAGATTCTGAGATCCTTAGATTCTTAGATTCTAAGATTCTGAGATTCTGAGATTCTGAGATTCTGAGATTCTGAGATAATTAGATTCTCAGATTCTGACATTCTGAAATTCTAAGATTCTAAGATTCTGAGATTCTGAGATTCTGAGATTCTGAGATCCTTAGATTCTTAGATTCTTAGATTCTGAGATTCTGAGATTCTGAGATAATTAGATTCTCAGATTCTGAGATTCTGAAACTCTAAGATTCTAAGATTCTGCGATTCTAGATTCTGAGATTTTAAGATTCTGAGATCCTTAGATTCTTAGATTCTTAGATTCTGAGATTCTGAGATCCTTAGATTCTTATATTCTTAGATTCTGAAATTCTGAGATTTTGAGATTCTGAGATTCTGAGATTCTGAGATCCTTAGATTCTTAGATTCTAAGATTCTGAGATTCTGAGATTCTAAGATTCTTTCTGAGATTCTGAGATCTTTAGATTCTGAGATTCTGAGATCCTTAGATTCTTAGATTCTGAGATCTTTAGATTCTGAGATTCTCAGATTGTGAGATTCTTAGATTCTAAGATTTTTAGATTCTGAGATTCTGAGATTCTGAGATTCTGAGATTCTGAGATTCTGAGATTCTGAAAATCTAATTCTGGATTTTCTATTTACAATTTTTCCGATTTCTAAAAGATTGAAAAATTTCCGAAAATAACGTCCAAAGGCATTATTTTCAGAATGAAGACCTTTTTGAACAATTTACGTCAATTTCAGAAAAAATTCCAGAGAAAAAATCTAAAAATTGTATTTTCAGAAAAAAGGCATTTGTCTGAAAATCTGTTGTTCTGCTGTGCACTTTATATTTTCTAAGAAAAAAGTGCATTTTTCATTGGACTTTTCGGATTAAGCAAAAAGAAAGATTTTTGAACTTTTGAAAAAATTCGAATTTTTAGAACAAAAATAGTTCCATTCATCCGTCCATAAAACGATGAGAAACGGAAGTATGACTGGTTTTATGGGATGACGATGTTCTTTTTTGTGGAAAAAATTTCGAAAAAAATATTTTTGGTTTTTAGTTTTCTGAAATATTTTGGGAGATAAGCAAGCAGGTGATAACTTGTGATATGTAATTTAATTTTTTTTTTCAGCTGACTGAATATTTTGAGAATTATATTATATCAAAACTAATCAAGTTGAAGGAGAATTCGTCTGGTTTTTGGTCGATTTTTGGTGAAAAATCAAAATTTTTAGAAATTCGGAAACGCGGAAATTCAGAAATTCAGAAATTCAGAAATTCAGAAATTCAGAAATTTAGAATTTTTTTTAGGATTTCGGATTTTTTGAAAAACTGAAAATCTTTCCCCCTGTGGGCGGAGCTAAAATAAAGTGGGCGGAGCCTAAGAGAAGAAGTCTTACATTCTGTTTTTCTCTGCGTCTCTTTATCTCTATTCCATTAGCTCACATTCTTTTTTTTTTACTTTTTCTTATGCTGCTCCGTATATATATTTTTCCCATTTATGAAAATTAGTTTTTTCCTTTTTTTTTCAATTTTTTTCATAAATTTGTGAATCTTGCTTCTTCCTTTTTTCTCACATATTGCATGTCAATCTTACATTTGTTTTGTGAAAAAAAGAGAAAGAATATTCTATGTTTTCTTGAAAATTGTGGGAAAAATATAAATATCCTTTTTTTTCTTAATTGAAAAAAAATACGAAATTGAAGAATTCCAGAGAATTTTTTCTTCCGGGCAACTTGTCGTTTTTTCCAAGTTTGTGTTCTAGTTTTTTTCTAGCTGAAATTGCTTGAAAAATACTGAATTTTTGGATTTTTTAGATTTTCTGAACTTTTGAATTTCCGAATTTCTGAAATTCTGGAGTTTTTAAGATCTGATATTTGAAGATGAGATTCTGAGATTCTGAGATTCTGAGATTCTGAGATTCTGAGATTCTGAGATTCTGAGATTCTAAGATTCTGAGATTCTAAGATTCTGAGATTCTGAGATTCTGAGATTCTGAGATTCTGAGATTCTGAGATTCTGAGATTCTAAGATTCTGAGATTCAGATTCTGAGATTCTGAGATTCTGAGGTTCTGAGATTCTGAGATTCTGAGATTCTAAGATTCTGAGATTCAGATTCTGAGATTCTGAGATTCTGAGGTTCTGAGATTCTGAGATTCTGAGATTCTGAGATTTGGAAATTCTTAGATTCTGAGATTCTGAGATTATGAAAGTCTGAGATTATGAGATTATGAGATTCTGAGGTTCTGAAATTCTGAATTTTTATGCGTTTTCGATTTTCAGAACTTCTAAAATTTTCAAATTTCTCTTTCGAAGTTTTCTGAAAAATTCGTATTCTGTAACAATGGAAATTCTAAACTCACAGTGAAAAAAAACAAGTTTTACTGAATTTTTCATTCCTCTTTTTTTCTCTTTTCAGCACAGAGGCTGAAAATATAAAATTTTCAAATCCATTCTTTTCTTGGTTTTTAAAATTTATAGCTTTGCGAATTTTCACCTGTTGGTCAAATTTTTCGTTGTTTTTCTGAAAAAAAATTGACAAGTTCTGTCATTTTATTATAGTTTCGGGTCCGAAAGGAGACAGAGTGATTTTATTTAAACCTAGGAATTCTGAAATTCAGAAATTCCAGAATTCTGAAATTCCAGAAATTCAAAAGAAATTCTGGAATTCAGAAATTCGACAATTCAGAAATTCAAAAATTCCGAATTTCTGAAATTAAGGATATCTTGAAAAACCCAAAATTCTAAAAAAATCTGAATTTAATAATATAAAATTCAAGCATTCAAAAATTTAAAAATTTTAGAAATTCAGAAATTCAGAAATTCGAAAATTCAGAAATTCAGAAATTCTAGAATTCCGAAATTCAGAAATTCGAAAATTCAGAAATTCAGAAATGCAGAAATTCAAAAATTCCAAATTTCTGAAATTAAGGATATCTTCTAAAATTCAACAATTTTAGAAGTTCGAAATTTGTTTTTGATTCTGTTGTTTTTGTTAGTTTTTCCAGACTATAGTTCATAGATTCCTCAATAATTTATGCTTCTCGTTTTATTTTCTATTTGTTTTTTCTCGAATCTTTTTTTGAATCTCCCTCCAGAAGAACAGAAGAATAGAACGACTAAAATTTCTAGTTTGCGTGTCTTCTTCTTCTTTTCTCCCACTTTTTTGGTGTTTTTTAGTTGGTTGGCTATATATTTTCTAGCCTAGAAGATTCTAGAAGATTCTGTATAAAAAGAAAAATGTACGAATGAATTAATCGAAGTTGGGGGAGAGGGAAGAGCCCGGAAATGAGCAAAAGAAAGTAGATCAATTATTTTTAATTACTTTTTATTGTTGTTATAGTGAGGAATGGGGATCTGTAAGGGTTTCGGCTCAAATTTCTGAATTTCTGAATTTCCGATTTTCCAATTTTCGAAGTCCAGAATTTCTGAATCTGGAACTTTTTGATTTTCCGAATTTATGAATTTTTAAATTTCTGTATTCCTAGATTTTTTGGATTTCTCAACTTCCAAATTTCTGAATTTTTAAAATTGAAATTTTTGAAATTAAAGAAAAACTGATCATTTGAATTTTTGGGATTTCAGATTTCACTATTTATTGGACTTTTTAAAGGTGGGGGGACATGAAAAAAAGAATGTTCTCGAAATTCCGTTCAAAGATGCCCCTCGAGGAGTTGAACTTGTGAGGGCGATGATTGAGGGTGCGGCGCCGCTACCGACTGAGCCACGCGGGCAAAGAGAAAGCGCACGCCCGATTGCATACATAAAGGCGAGGACGACAGCTGTACGCAGAGTGACATTAAGCGTTGTACACCGTCACGGTAGATTGCATACTCTAGCTACAAAAAAACTACGAAAAATCTCCTGTCCCCACCTTTAAATTTTTTTTCGTGATTTCCAAACAGACCAAAACACACATTTTCCCACGACCTGATAGATCATTAACGACCCGGATAGAAGTGACTTATTCTAAAATAAATTGAGAGAAAAAAAATGATGTGAGGGTTTTCCCAAAAATTTCCTTTTCCCCTTTTTTCCCTCTCTCTGTTCTTTCTCCAGATTTCTGTTTATGCAAATTTCTCAACTTTCCAGACTCAATAAAAATCCAAATCTCCGCCAAAAGAATGGCTTCTCAACAAGATGCTGCTCCACCAACTGGATATAACATGGGGTGGGTCCACAAACTAATTTTCTTAATTTTTATAACTTTATTAATTTTTATAATAAATCTGAAAGCCCGTTTTAAGAACCACATCTTGAAAAAATTTTGAACTTTCTAGCTTCATTTTGAGTCGAGATACGCGCATTCTAAGTAAGGGGGTGAGAGACGCAGACAACGAGAGCGCTCTCGTCGCCTGCGTCTCTCGGTTAATTTCAAATGCCTGTATCTCGGCTTAAAATGGAGCTTGGAAAAAAAAATATTTCGTAAAATATTTCGTAAAATGTGTCTTTTAAAATGAGCTATTAGATTCACAACGAAAGATGGAATTCCCTGAAATTTTGATTTTCCAGAAAAGAAAAAATTGTATCAGAATTGTATCAGAGGTTTACAGTAAATCTGAAAGCCCGTTTTAAAAGCTACATTTTTCAGAAATTCGAAGCTTCTAGCTCAATTTTAAGCAGAGATACAAGCGTTTCAGTGGAGCAACAAGAGAGACACAGACAACGAAAGCGCTCTCGTCGTCTACGTCTCTCCTCTCTCATCACTGGCTAAAATACGCCATATCTCAGCTCCCAGGAGAGCTAAAAACATGGTCCTTTTTGTAAAAGATAGCGAAAAGTTTGGATTTTCTGAAAATCAAAAATTTAAAGAAGTTGAGTTTTTTCAGACACCGCCACTCGTTGACCATCGAGACCAACCCACTGCACTTGCTGCCATCAAACATGCGACGCTTCTCGCAGGTGAGAACGAACTATAAAATTTTAAAAAATTTTCAATCCAGAGGAAAAATCACTTTTCTAGCTGCGTTTTTAGCTGAAATACAGCCATTTGAAGTTAAGGAAAGACGCAGACAACGAGAGCGCTCTCGTTGTCTGTGTCTTTTCAAAAAATTCAAAGCGCTATATCTTGGCTCCCAGAGCAGCTAGAAAACGCATTCTTTTTGTAAAATAATGCTTGAAAATTGAATTTTTAGAAAATCAAAAAAAATTATTATTCAAAATTTCCAGGCGGACACCGCTCGCCACCCAGCAGCACCACTGCTCTCAAAACTCGCCGCCCGCCAACAAATTCCAGAAGCTGTGGCCGAGAAGAAGGACGATGAGAAGTCGGAGAAAAAATAAATTTGAAAAACTACGATGCTCCGTTGATCCCGCTGTCTAAGTCTCTCGCTTTTCCACACTCTCTCACTCTGATTCCAAAGAAGCAATGTTTTGATCTCAAATTTTCATAAATAAATATTTTTCTTTATTCAAAAAAGTCATTTATATCAAAAAAAAAACTAAGAACACCGGATTTTCAAAGGGGGACTTTTCGAAGTAGACTGGGATTTTATGAAAAAAAAAAAAATTTAAAATTTTCAAAAAAAAAGCTTGTCTATGTACATGGAATGTTTGAGGAAAATTAAAGTTTTGAATCTCAAAAAAAATTCAAGATTACTGTAGCAATCTTTGAAACAAAATCGAGGTCAAAATTGCCAAAATCGATACTGTAGATTTTGAAAAATTGGGATCCGCGTCACCGTCAGAAGTCGTCAAATTTCGATTTATTGGATTTTTGGCCTCTTGAGTCACTTTGGTTATTTCGACGGATCCTTGGCCAGGGGTGAAACTAAAAATCGGATTTTTGAATTTTTTTGAAATTTCACTTGGATTTCGGAAATATTTGGATTTTTTTCAAAATTTTGAAATTTCAGAACTTCAGATTTTCAGATTTACAGATTTTTCGATTTCCTGAGTTTCAGTATTTTAGCCTTTCAATTTCCGGATTTCAGAATTTTCGAATTTCAGAATTTCAGAAATTTTTGAATTCCAGAATTTCTGAACTTCTGAATTTCAGATTCCCACCTTTTCATCGTCGTATCCTCCATCACTTGCTGATCCTTATTTTCTACAGTATGCCCCGAATTTTCAGAATTTGTTCTCTGAGAATGATCTCGAACATTCAATCCAATCGTTGTCGTCACTGTCAGTACATCGTCGTTTTCTTCGTTTTTGCTGAAAATTTCAGTTTTTTGGAAATTTTTGAAAATTTTGAAAATTTCACTTACAGTATCTCATTTGTTGTTCTTTTTGGACTAGAATTTTCCAGCTCACTCGCCAAATCGTCCTCTACCCCATTCTCGAGTTCGGTGGCCGTGGCTGAAAAAATTTCGGTGGCCTTGAAAACTTTTTCGGCCACGGAGTACTTACCATTTAAATCGCTGATATCTTGAGGTGGTCGAATGGGTTGGACTGGAAGTTTTAGATTCAAAAAATTATGAAAAGTCATGACAAGTGCACTTTTGTTCATTGGAGCGCACTTGCATCGCTCAAAGCCTCAAATTCTCAATGGAGCGCAATTTCTTACCTACTGGTCCAGGGGGTTGAATAAGGGGTAACCATTGCATGGATGGTAGGATTTGTTGTTCTGTGAAGACGTAGGAGGAGATCGAGACGTTTGGACTGTTACAGTAATCCTTGGTTGAGCAGGCGCATCGATTGTCGTGGGGTCCTCTGGAAAAATGGGAATTTGAGATAGATCGTGTTTGTGAGTCTCAGTGGAGCGTGCTTGCTGATTTGCGGTAGAGCGCGTTTTATGATTATCAGTGAAGCGCACTAGCTGATTTTCTATAGAGCGCACTTCCTGATTGCCATTAGAACGCGTTTCCAGGTGGAGCACAGATGCCCGTTTTCAGTAGAGCGAGTTTGCAGTCTTGGCTGTCTCAGTAGAGCACACTTGCTGATTCTCAGTCAGTAGAGCACACTTGCTTTTCTCAGTCAGTAGAGCACAGTTTCTGTTCATCAGTGGAGCACGATAGCTGACTGTCGGTAGAGCGTACTTTCTGATTGTCACTAGAGCACACTAGCTGACTGCTATTATAACGCATTTGCAGGTATTTAGTAGATAGAGATTCTTCATTGTCATCGGAGCGCACTTGCTGATTGTCAGTGGAACACATTTGGAAAGTTGGAACTAGAGCGAGTTTGCTGATTGTCGGTAGAGCGCGTTTGCAAGTGGTCAGCGGAGAGCGTCAGCTGACTTTCGGTAGAGCTCATTTGCATAACGTCAGTAGAGCCCGTTTTCTGACTGATTCTCAACTGAGCGCACTTACCTCTGACAAATCGCCTCATCGACAAAAGTTCCGTTTTCCCAAAAATGAAAGCATCCCGCATTGATTGTGGCGTTAAAATATTTGTTAACAACTGAAAAATAAAGTTTGCGGACATCCGGACAAACAGACAAACCTATAAAACAAGCGTCGCCTTCGCAAGTGGTATTACAAGACGAATCGTATGGGGCCTGATATCGATAATCGCATACAGTACACTGGAGTGAGATTACTGTAGGTAGGATTACGGTAGCTAACAGTAATAGTAGGCAGTGAGAGGGTATACGGTAAATGGGCGGCATTGCGAGGGCTGAAAAATTGTAAAATTGAGGGAATTTTTTTGTTGGAAATTTCGAAATTGAGGATTTTGAAGAAAAAAAAGGAATTTCTCAGAAAAATTGAAATTCCAAAAGTTTGTAAAAAACCAATTTTTCAGAAAAATTTGATTCTTTATTTTTGAAATTCTTAATTTTTCGAAAAAATAATGGAAGAGTTTGAAAATGTCAAGAAAATTGAAAAAGACTATAAAAATAATTATTTAAACTCAACATTTTCCAAAAATTTTATTTAGACTCCCAGAAAATTCTACAGTTTTATAGTACTACAGTAGTATTTGTACAGTAAGATCAAATTTGTGACGTGGCAAAAAAATTATGTCTGTTTACTCCCTTTTGGTGTCTGGTTAGGTTGAGAGTTGATCAAGAAGCTAGATGAATCAATTGGAAACTAAATAAATAGAAATTGGAAAAAAAAGTAGAATGAATCATTTTTCGGTTTGTCTGTGTGTCTGTGTATCCGGATGACTTATGATGGATAAACTGAAATTAAATGAACCAAATTTAGTGATTTTTGAATTTTTGATTTTTTCGGATATTTGCTTTTTCGAATTTTCGAATTTTTGAATTTTTGAATATTTGAAAATCTGAATTTTTCAGAATTTTCAAAAAAATTATTCTGAAATTCTCAAACTTTCGAATTTTTGGATTTTCGAATTTTCTGGTGTTTTAATTTTTCTCTTTTTTGACTTTTTTAGATTCCCTTTTTTGAATTTCGTAGATTTTTAAAGTTCTGAATTTCAGAATCTCAGAATCTCAGAATCTCAGAATCTCAGAATCTCAGAATCTCAGAATCTCAGAATCTCAGAATCTCAGAATCTCAGAATCTCATAATCTCAGAATCTCAGAATCTCAGAATCTCATAATCTCAGAATCTCAGAATCACAGAATCTCAGGATTTTAGAATCTAAGAATTTCATAATTTCAGAATCTCAGAATCTCAGAATCTCAGAATCTCAGAATCTCAGAATTTCAGAATCTCAGAACCTCAGAATCTCAGAATCTCAGAGACTCAGGATCTCAGAATCTCAGTATCTCGGAATCTCGGAATCTAAAATTCTGAGAATTTCTGAATTTTTTATTGGGAATCTGTATTTTCTAAGTAAGTCCTAGAGAATGGAATACATTTTTTCATTATGTTTTGAATAATTGGAATTTCAAGATTTCTGGAATTTTTTTGAAAGCTGTAAAGGTTTGGAGACATGAAAGAATTCGAATCTCTCAAATCTCGAAAAAATATAAAAACTGCAATTTTCCAAAAAAAAAAGAGTGTTGTCCTTGACTGGTGGTATAAGAAGATAATAGTGGTACTTTTTCCAAAAATACTTCTAGTTTTTTTACCCTCTTTTTTTCGTCTTATTCATTCTTTTTTCTCGGTCATGGAACGTTGCGTTTTTGAAATGAATCAAAAAATGCGAAGGACGAGAAAAATAAATAGTACAGAATATCATGTTTATTTATGTAAACTTCTTTTTTCTATTGAGAAAAGGAAGGAGGAGAGACCAATTTATGTATGCTTATACTATAGAAATATAGTACGAAAAATTGGGGTTATAAAAATGGAAGTCTTCTGAGGAGTACTGTAGTTAGGGAAATTTTTTTGAAATTTAAAAAATCAAAAAATTCGGAAAAATGCGATATTGAAAATCTGAAAATTCTATAGTACAAAGCTCAAATTATATGTGTATAACTGATTTTTCAAAAGTTCAAAAATTTTGAAAAAAAAAATTGGTTTACCGTAAACACTCTAATAGAACGCCCCCCGAATCGTCAAATTTGAGCCCATGTATCTCATTTTCTGTGAGAGATATAAAAAAGTGATCAACTGATAAAATGTTTATCAGTATATCAGCAACATTTTATCAGTTAACCACTTTTTGTTATCTTTCAGAGGGAATGAGATATATGAGCTCAAAGTTGACGGTATGGGTGGCGTTCTATTAGAGTGTTTACGGTAATTGAATTTTCGACTTTTTTGAAACAAGTTCAGAATTCCAAAAAACTTGAATCCTTTTTTAAAACTTTCTGAACATCTCGATGACCAAAAAAGAATTTAAAATTTCGTAATAAAAATGAAAATTGCATGTTTTTGGTCTCCTTGCCTCAAATACATACATACGTATTCGGATGACACACACAAATAAAAGAATAGGTTTCAAATTTCGAAATTTTCAAAAATTTTAGATTTAAATTTTTTTGGGATTTTTCAAAATACATTCAAAATAAATTCGAGAATTTTGAAACATTTTCTAAATGTGGGATTTTCGAAAATACCGTAAACACTCTAATAGAAAGCCATCCGGACCGTCCACTTTGAGCCTATATATCTCACTTCTTTTAAAAGATATAAAAAAGTGATCAACTGATAAAATGTTTATCAGTATATCAGCAACATTTTATCAGTTGACCACTTCTTGATATCTCTCATGGAAAATGAGATACGTGGGCCCAAATTTGACGATTCGGGTGGCATTCTATTAGAGTGTCTACGGAAATTGAAATTTCGGATGATTCTAAATTTTGAGATTTTTCGAAATTTCTGAATTTTCCAAGAACTTTTAATAATTTAGGATTCTCAAATTTCAATTTTTTAGATTTAAAATTTTTTGTGGAATTTTTCAACATTTTCAAACATTTCAAAAATTTGGGATTTTTCGAAATTTTTGATACTTCAAAAATTTACCAAAGTTTAAAAGAGTCATAGAAACTACAGTAATTCTCAAAATGTTTTGGTTTTTAAATTCCTGAAAAATTGATTTCTGAAAATTTTGAATACCGTAAAACCTGTATTAGAAGGGCCCCTCTAATAGAAGGGCCCACTGGTAAATTTTAGCTTGCTAAATTTTTGTGAAATTGATAGATTCTCATGAATCATGAACCAAAATTCGTCGAATTTTTCGAGGAAAATCTTCGGGAAAAATAGCTGGAGACATAGAAGCCCTCTAATTAAAGGGGCCCTGCATTAGAAGGGCCCCCGGAGGTACCCTGGAACAATAGAAGGGCCGGTCCTTCTAATACAGGTCTTACGGTATATTGTTTTGATGCCTTGGAAAACAACATCTAAAAAAATTGTTCAGGAAAAAATGTCAAAAAAATTGTTTCGAAAAAAATTGTCAAAATAAAATTTCATGTACAGTATACACCCTTAATCCCCTTATCCCCCATCCTATATAAAACTAGAGAGAGAGAGAGATGAAAATCGAGAGACGCAGAGAAAAAATAGAGGCTTAAAATCATAGTGAGCGAATAGGGCGAGTGAGGTGACGAATTGGAGGGAATCTAGATTTTTGGGTTTTTTCGTTTTTTCTGGCGTTTTTTAGGATCAGTGACACAGGTTTCTATGTATCTACAAACACGAACACGGGTATTGTTTTCCGAGAATCGGAAATTAGGAATTAGGAATTAAGAATTTTATACTACACGAGACAAGAAAAACGGAATTAAAAAGGAAGACACCACCTAAGGGAAAAAGGTAAATAGAGAAAGTGAGAGAGAGAGAGAGAGAGAGAGAGAGAGAGAGAGAAAAGTGAAAAAAGATGGGTTTCGAGAGTAATTATGGCGCCGAGGAAGGAGTATAATAGAAGTAGCAGATGGTTGTTTTCTGGTCATGACCTAATTTGTAGCATCTAGGTCATCCTGCTCCTTTTCCAGGTGCCCTAAGTTTCTGGGTTTTCTAGGCCAAGGTGAGAGATCTGTTACAAGCTTGATTCAGAGCGATTTGAAAGTGATGGCCTAGAAAACAAGATAGTTTTAAAGCTAGGTCACCAGTTAAGGGGAGCACCCTCTTCTTTCAGGTGGGCGGCCTAGGTTTTCTGCTAAAGGGTTTTTCTAGGTCAGCAGAGTGAGATGTCTGTTGCAAGCTAGATTGAGAGCGATTTAAACGCGGTGGCCTAGAAAATCAGGTATCTGGAAAGCTAGGCCACAGGTTAGAGGCCTCAGAACCTGTTCTAGATAGCAAGGTGGCCTAGGAAACCGCTTTTTCAAAACCTAGGCCACTAAAATGCTTTGTGATTGTGGCCTTTTGTAGGCTGCAGAACCGTATGACCTAGAAAACCAATTTTCGTAAAACCTAGGCCATCAAAACCTAACCGATGTCTCTATGGCCTAACTTTCTGGTGGCCTAGCTTTCCAGAGACCTGAATTTCTAAGCCGCGACTTTCAAACTTTTCATAATTAAGGTGGATCTCGACACCAACCCACCCCACCTCACGGAGTCACCCGTATTTTTGACAGATCCTTCCGTAAATCTACACAAATACACAAATGATTTATTTGACTTCCGGAGGGAAGTCGAATTGACAGATTTTGGGGTGATCTATAGAGACCAAAAACACAGTGGAACCTTTGAAAAGTCGAAAATTCGAAATTTTTCAAAATACAAATTCTTAGTTTGGTGACCTAGATTTTTCTAGGCCACTTAACTTTTCTAATTTTCGAAACATTTTTCTTGAAATTATGATTTCTAAAAAGTTCAATTTTCAAGCTTCATTTCACAAAAAGAATGAGCTTTCTAGCTGCTCTGTAAGACTTCCATTTCGGTCGGTCGAAAATTGCCGACCGCCGACCGACCCAGCCAACCGACAGCCGACCGAGCTGACCGATCGGTCGGCGCGCCAACCGTTCGAGTGCATTTGCGCGTCAGGGTGTATGCGTACGCTGCATCGCATTTTACGACGCACGATTTTTTCAACATTCAATGATTAAAAACTGTTTTATTAGGAATTTAATTCATCGTTTTATTAGGAAATATATTCACTGCAGTAAAAAGCTATAATACTAAAAAATAAAAGATTTTCGAGATGAAGGAAGAGTCATTGGATCAGGATATGACGCAGGTTACGGAGACAACGACTGAATCGCCGTATTCTTCTTCGGATCGATTTTCGTAGAATATTTAGAATATGCCTGCATGATTTTTTTAACAAAAACTTCTGATTTTTATTCTAAAAAAAGGAAAAAAAACGGAGAAAATCATCAAAAGAACCGATATTGAAAAAATCGTGCGTCGTAAAATGTAATGCAGCGTACGCATACACCCTGACGCGCAAATGCACTCGAACGGTTGGCGCGCCGACCGATCGGTCAGCTCGGTCGGCTGTCGGTCGGCTGGGTCGGTGGTCGGTCGGTCGGCTGAATTTGCCGAGCGAATGGAAGCCTTACTGCTCTGGGAGCCGAGATATAGCGCTTTGAAGTTTTGGAAGAGACGCAGACAACGAGAGCGCTCTNGTTGTCTGCGTCTCTCGCTTGCAACATATCGGGCGGGTATATCTCAGCTTAAAAGCGAGCTAGAGAAGTGCAGTTTTTGCAAACTTTGAATAAAGTGGGAAATTTCCAAAAAAAATGGCCTAGATTTTTCTAGGTCAGCCTAGAAAATCTCAGAAACTGAGCAATAGTACAATGACCCGTGGAGAAGGGGGGAGGGGGGGGGGGGTGCACTTTCAATTGTTTGTATATGTGTGGTGCAAGAACGTGCGAAGAAGAAGAATAAGAAAACACATAATGTGCATAATCTAGAGCAAATAATAAAATAGGCTCCGCCCACTTTGATCTTGTGTGATTATGTTTTGTCGTCTAACACAGTCATAAAGTCTACATAGCCACGCCCCCTTTCAAAAATAAATTTTGACTAGAAAGGGCTAAAAGGGGCGGAGCTTATTTTACCAACAAAAAAACCACGAAAAATGTGCCTAAAAGTCAACTTTACGCTCAATTATCTCATTTTCTGTGAGAGATATCAAAAAGTGATCAACTGATAAAATGTTTATCAGTATATAAGCAACATTTTATCAGTTAACCAATTTTTGATATCTTTTAGAGGGGCCGAGATAAATGAGCTCAAAGTTGACGGTATGTGTGGCGTTCTATTAGACGGTTTACGGTAACTGGATTTTGGAATTTTGAATACCTCTTTTTTGCAAAAAAAAACTTTTCTGGAAAGGGCGGGGCTTATTTTCCTTCGAAAAAAAAGTTGAAGTAAGAAAAAAACGGGATTATTCAATTCGAATTTTCTAGGACAGCAGCAGTTACATAATTATAATTAGTCCCTGCCTGTCGGAGAAGAAGAAAAAAAGGACAATAGGCAAAAAAGGGATCTCTCCTGTCCTGTGGGTGTATAAATTACATAATGGAAATGGGTGAGAAGAGATGACTATGATGCTTATATTCTTCTTTTTCTTCTTCAATAAACAAACAATTTGGGATAGAGAGGGACAGGAAACCCCAAGCCATTTGTTTGGGGTGGTTTCGACGGATGTTCTGTTTTCTGAAGATGGGAGAAGGGTTATTTTGATTTTCGTAGTATTTAGAACTACAGGTTTGTACTTAGAGGTGCCTGTTATTATTTTGTCAGTCTAGAAAAATAAGAGGTTCAGAAATTCAAAAAACATTTTGCTTTCGTATTTGTTAGTAATAAATTTTGGGGATCATAAAATTTTGAAAACTCATAAATTCTAAAATTGAAGAACTCGAATATACTGAAAATTGTTCAAATTCTCGCAATTTCAGAAATTCAGAAATCCAGAAACTCAGAAACTTCAGAAATTCAGAAATTCAGAAATTCAGAAATTCAGAAATTCAGAAATTCAGAAATTCAGAAATTCAGAATTTCAGAATTGCAGAAATTCAGAAATTCAGAAATTCAGAAATTCAGAAATTCAAAAATTCAGAAATTCAGAAATTCAGAAATTCAGAAATTCAGAAATTCAGAAATCCAGAAACTCAGAAATTCAAAAATTCGGAAATTCAGAAATTCAGAAATTCAGAAATTCAGAAATTCAAAAAATCAAAAATTCAAAAATTCAAAAATTCAGAAATCTTCGAGGTGACGCGGAAAGACAAACGGATGGCGACGATTGAAGTTTCTGAGGAACCAACAGGATCCTTTGTGACCATGCGTCCTCGACTTTTCAAATAAAAATTCGAAATTCGTTCGAACAACTACCGGAAAACCTGTAATAGAAGGGCCCCCACACTGCCAACTTTAAGACAATTTATCTCGATTCCTGTGGAAGATATCAAAAAGTGGTCAACTGATAAAATGTTGATCATAATACAGTAACATTTTATCAGTTAACCACTTTTTGTTATCTTTTAGAGGGGCCGAGATATATGAGCTCAAAGTTGACGGTATGGGGTGGCGTTCTATTAGAGTGGAATTTTTAATAAAACGACCTGAAATTCTTTCAAATTTCCAACAATCAATGACGGGACCTGAAAAAAAAACCATGAAACTGAAAAAATATAACATCGATTTTTTGAAGTATATCACCAACTTTGAGACAATTTATCTGGGTTCCTTTGAGAGATATCTAGAATTTGTCAACTGATAAAACGTTTATCATAATATCAGTAACATTTTATCAGTTGGCAAACTTTTGATATCTCTTACAGAAACCGAGATAAATTGACTCAAAGTTGAGCTCATCTTGCTCATCCGCAAGCCGAGATAGAAACG
Source organism: Caenorhabditis briggsae (assembly GCF_000004555.2). NCBI lineage: Eukaryota > Metazoa > Nematoda > Chromadorea > Rhabditida > Rhabditidae > Caenorhabditis > Caenorhabditis briggsae. The sequence continues at coordinate 2,559,582 of NC_013486.2, read as the reverse complement.
CAGACAACGAGGCACTCGAACTGTCTTGCAGATGAGATAGATAGGCTGAACTTTGAACTAATTTATCTCGATTCCTGTGGAAGATATCAAAAAGTGGAAGATTACGGAAAAAAAAATAATTTTTTCAGTGGGCTTTCCTGGGTTTTTTTCAGGAATTTTAAAGCTAGAAAATGTATTTTTCTAATGAAACCTGTATAAGCATCTTAAAAAATGTTTGAAAATATTTGTTAATTGTCAAAAAAGCTGCAAAAAACCTAAAATTAAACAATCGTGGTGAGACTCAAAGAAGCTTTTAGGATTACGCGCCTTTAACTGTTGATACCGCGGAAAATTTTTTGATGAAGAAAATTTCAGATTTCCACCGAATTTCAGCCAATTTTTCAGGTTTTTTGCAGTGCAAATTGTCGAGAATATGATAAAAAATTAT
>NC_013486.2:2557584-2558347 GCF_000004555.2 Caenorhabditis briggsae | reverse complement strand
AAAAAGTGGTCAACTGATAAAATGTTGATCATATTATCAGTAACATTTTATCAGTTGACCACTTTTTGATACCTTTTGAAGGGGATGAGATATATGAGCTCAAAGATGACGGTATGAGTGGCTTTCTATTATTTACGGCAACTGGATTTTGGATTTTCGAAATTTCCGAAAATTGGTAATATCACAAAAATTTTATCAGTAGACCACTTTTTGATATCTTTCACAGGAATCGAGATAAATTGTCTTAAAGTTGACAGTGTGGGGGCCCTTCTATTATAGGTTTTATGGTTTATTGATTTTTTTGAAGTTCGAAAAATTGCAAAACTTTGAACACTTTTTAGAGTTTCAAAATTTTCCATCTTTCTAAATTTTGGATTTTTCACGAAACTTTTACAAAATTAAGATTTTAAAAAACCCCAAATTTTTTTTCATAATTTTGGAGATTCCCAAAATTTCGAAAAATTCAAAATTTTCAATTTTTTAAAAACGAAAGTTTTGTATTTCTAATAGAATTCCTATGCTCACATCCTTCATAATAAGCAACAAACAATTTCACAGAGAAGTCAGGCTCTTATACACATAAATAGTTAGTAAGGACCAATAGGGTTGGGAAGCAAAAAGCAAAAAAAAAATAAGCATAAAAATAGCAATATAAATGTACAACTGTTGTGTTAACTGCTTCTAACGAGCACGCTTCTTGACCATCTCCGTCTTCTCCTTCGTTGACATCGCCTTGAAATCCTTTCGATCCTTTCCAAACGAA
>NC_013486.2:2555121-2557574 GCF_000004555.2 Caenorhabditis briggsae | reverse complement strand
TCCACTCTCCAGAAAGCCATACGAATCAAACATTCTGCCGAACATCACAACCTTCAGAGTATCGGCTCCATGATCCTGGGTAGCTGGTTTGAGGTCCTTGAATGGGGTAGGTGGCATTGGAGCAGACAATTGAGATTGAATTTGAACGGAGAGCGGTGTTGGCGTGGTTGGCATCGCTGGAGAGGATGGATGATGAACTGGAGTAGTTGGAACTGGGGTTCGCGTGGCTTTTGGAGTGGCGGCTTCTGGTGGCGAACGGGAGCGCACAGAATCCCCATCAGATCCTGTCTCGGCTCCGGAGGTGCTGGCGTCGGAGTCATCGCGGTGATGCTTTGATGGCGGTCCATCTCGGATGCGGGGCTGAGCCGAGAGAGTTCGGGTGATCAAGTTACCGAGGTGTTCGCCGGCCTTTTCGAAGAGACTCGTGATGAGGTCGTCCTCGGCGAAACGTGCTTCGATGATGGCTCTGGCTGAAAAGAAATTCCAGTGAAATTGAGGGATTTTTTGGAGAGGAAAATCGATAAATTTCAGTTGATTTTGAGCAAAAACTGCAAACTTTCCAGGTGAAAAATGGCAAATTTCAGGTCAAAAATGGCGTATTTCAGGTCAAAAATTGCACATTTCTGGTCAAAAATTGCACATTTCTGGTCAAAAACGGCAATTTTCAGGCCAAAAATGGAAATTTTCTGTTCAAAAATAGCGATTTTCAGGTCAAAAGTGGCAAATTTCTGGTCAAAAATAGCGATTTTCAAGTCAAAAATGGCGAATTTCAGGTCAAAAATGGCAATTTTTGAAGCCGAAAATCGAAAAATTGAAAATTGAGACAAACCTTCGTCCGACTCGGCCATCCGTTGCACAATCTCATCCTTGAAATCCATGAAGAAGTTGAGGTCGCCTTCATCGATTTCTGCAGAAAAATTGGGTTATATGGGTCAAATTGGCTGGAAAATGAGCCAAAATCACACAATTGAGACTAAAAATCACTCGATTTTGCAAATTTTTGGCTCGAAAAAGGCAATTTCTGAACGTTTTTTCATCAAAAATAACACATTTTTGACACAAAAACTGCCAAAATGGCTCAAAATTGATCATTTCCAGTTCAAATTCCTTCTGAAAATCCTTACGCAGCGATGGAGTGATGTTCGGCCGTTGATCATTCTGATCCTGTTGTTCTCCCTTAGCCGCCGCGTCCGCTTGCTCGGCCAGTGCTGAAAAATAGGATTTTTAGGCTTTTTTGGGCTTTTCAGGCCAAAACTCACCTCGCTCTTTCATTGCTCTCATAATCTTCCACGCTTGCTCACGGTATCGCTTCATGCACGCGTTCTCCATCTCGAATGGTCCTGGAAATGGGGGAAAAGTTGGTTTAAGGCCGATTTTAGGATTTTTAGGTCAATTTGGGCTAATTTTACGCTTATTTTGTCAATTTCCGACCGTTTAGGCCAGTTTTAGACCACTTTTATTCAGTTTTCTACTTTTAAAAGCATTTTTAGGAAATTTTTAGCTTTTTGAGTCCATTCTGGACGATTTCAGACCATTTTAAGCTATTTTCAACGCACTCACTGGCTGCCAAGACCTCGGTGACTCTTGCCAAACGATGCCTCATTTTCGCGGTGAACAACAGCTCGTTCATCTCGAAGACCTCCATGTCTGGGAAGATTTCCTTCTGGAAAATTTCGCGAATGAAATCCAGCTTCTTGGGTCCTTGGACAGTCTCAATCTCCTGGATAACCATTTGCAACGCGGTCCTTGCCAGCCAATACGCGCCGCCGGCCTCCGAAGCTTCTGGAATCGTGTCGAGGAACATGATCTCCTTGCTATTCTTGACCTTCTTCTTGCAGAACGTGTCTGTTCCCGATTGGAGCGCGATTCCATCGTCGTAGAGTTCGAAATGCGTCTTCATGACCAAATCGATCTCAGGGAGAACCGCGAATTTCTTGGAAATTCCCTGATCGTTGATGAACTTTTCGGTGAAAAATCGCTCGAATTCCAGCATTTTGTGGTCTTGCTCTTGTGGGAAAACGACGACGATCTTGCGAATGATCGCGCCGGATTTCCAATTATCGATTTTCGTCACTTTTTGCATCAATTTTTGAATTCCATCGGCGATGAATTCCGCGTTTTTGTCGATCGGAATCATTTGAAGATCGGTTCCAGCGGCGACGTGCCAGTTACGGTAACCTTCATCCGTTTCGTTGGACTCTTTCGTGCGCTTGATGGCGCAGATTCTCGTGCAAGCGATGCTTCCCTCGACGCCAATGTAGTAGTACTCCATTGCGAGCTGGAAAAAATTTTATAAAAAACTTTGAAAAATGCTTTCAAAATGAACCGGAATACTTTGTTTTTTTTGCTGCGAAAAATTCGAAATTTGGCGCCACCGCCGAAAATGTAGATCAGAATTGTAGATCAAAAAATTTAGATCAAAAAACTTTTTTTTACATCTGAAGTTGGGGGTA
>NC_013486.2:2551313-2555061 GCF_000004555.2 Caenorhabditis briggsae | reverse complement strand
CGCATGAAAGCACACACAAAACAGCGTTCCAATTTGGGACAGTTCGACTCCTTACCAGTTCGAACTTGTAACAGTTCGATTCTGTCCGCGTTCTGTTCTGGTACGTGTGCGAAAAAAGGACTGTTCTGAATTGAATCAGTTCTTTTTTAGGTCTGTTCGAATTTGAAAACGTTCGAATTCGTCGTACCCCCCTGAAGTTCGTCAACAATTCTGAAGAATTTCATCTTGAATTCAGCTTAAAAACACAGAAAGTCGGAAGGAACCTGAAATTTTGATTTTTTAAAGTTTTTCTAGAAATTTCGATTTTTTCAGATTTCCAACAGATTTTATGTCAATTTTCAAATATCTTCGGGTTTCTGATAATTTTTTATCATATTCTCGACAATTTGCACTGCAAAAAACCTGAAAAATTGGCTGAAATTCGGTGGAAATCTGAAATTTTCTTCATCAAAAAATTTTCCGCGGTATCAACAGTTAAAGGCGCGTAATCCTAAAAGCTTCTTTGAGTCTCACCACGATTGTTTAATTTTAGGTTTTTTGCAGCTTTTTTGACAATTAACAAATATTTTCAAACATTTTTTAAGATGCTTATACAGGTTTCATTAGAAAAATACATTTTCTAGCTTTAAAATTCCTGAAAAAAACCCAGGAAAGCCCACTGAAAAAATTATTTTTTCTACCGTAATCTTAAAGGAACATGTTATATCGACGGATGGTCTCGCAACGATTTTAATTTTTTCTCTCATCGAATTCATTTTTTCCATCAATTATCAAGAAAAAGTCTTTATTTTCCCCTGTTTTTCGCAGATTTTTCTCCAATTTTTCAGGTTTTGAAGGACAAACAGACACACAGACAGGCAAATGGAAGAGGAAAATCGACAGTGGTCGTGCTTATCGGGTCACTTCGGCCACCGGAATTTTTTGTTTATATAAACGTTTATAATTTATTTTCCCTTTTGTTTTCAGGCTAAATTTTCGAGATTTTACCGATTTTTTCTTAAATAAACGTTTTTTATTGCATTTTTAACCTAAATTATCGATTTTCCAATTTTTGCCAGACAGAAAATGATTCGAAACACTGCGAAGAACAAAAACGGCATTATCACTCGGACGAATTTCGATTTAAAGAAGGATTTGAAGTAGTCTAGACTAGAATTTTGCGAAATTTTCGAATTTCCGACTTTCAGATTTCAAAAATTGACGGCTGTCTCGAATTTGCGGGTGCAAAATGGCGAAATGTTGGCGGCGGTGACCGAGAAATTGCTGATTCATTATAGTGATGGGAAGGGCGAGAGATATCAAGGTGGATATAGATTTTATTAGAAAATCGAGTAAAAAGGACTGACAATCAGTGAAAATAGGCCGAAATTGGCCGTAAAAAACTGATTTTCGCTAAAAATCGGAGTTTTTTGAAATTTCGAAACTTTTTTTTCAAAATCTGAAATTTTGAAAATCTTCAAACGGAAAAACATATCAAAATCTCATTTTTCGACAGTTTTAAATTTCTGAAAATTCTAAAAATGGGAGATTCTGAAATCCCTTAAAATCTTAAATTTCGAAATTTCCAAAATTCTGAAAATCCAAAATTTTTAAAAAATACGTCTGATTTGAACATTTTAGAAAATTCCGAAAATTCTGAAATCTATAATTTTCAAAATCTGAAATTCGTAATTTTTTTGAAAATCTCAAAAACTCAAATTCGAAAATTTGAGATTTTCAAATTTTTGAAAATTCTAAAATTTCAAAAAATCTGAAAATCGTAATTTTTTGAAAATCTCAAAATTCTAAAAATCGGAATATCTGAAAATTCAAAAAATTCTGGAAATCCCAAATTTTCCAAAAAATCTCGAATTCTGAAAAATCTGAAAATTTTCAAAAAAAAATCTAAAATTTGAAAATCTCAAGTTTCAAAAAATTGAAATTTCCAAATTTCCGAAAATTCTAAAATTTCAAAAATTCTAAATTCTAAAAAATCTGAAAATTTTGAAAAAAACAATATAAAATTTGAAAATCTCAAGTTTCAAAAAATTGATATTTCCAAATTTCTGAAAAATCTAAAATTTCTAAAAACCTAAAATTCTAAAAAATCTGAAAATTTTGAAAAAAAAATCTAAAATTTGAAAATCTCAAATTTCAAAAAATTGATATTTCCAAATTTCTGAAAAATCTAAAATTTCAAAAAATCTAAAATTCTAAAAAATCTGAAAATTCTAAAATTCCAAAAAATCAAAAATTCTAAAAAATCTGAAAATTTTCAAAATCTGAAAATCTGAATTTTTGAAAACCTCAAAATTCTAAAAATCGGAATATCTGAAAATTCAAAAAATTCTGGAAATCTAAATTTTTCAAAGAATCTCGAATTTCAAAAAATCTGAAAATTTTGAAAAAAAAATTCCAAAATTTGAAATTTTCAAATTTCTGAAAATTCTAAAATTTCAAAAAATCTAAAATTCACAATTTTCTTTTAAATCTTGATCTCTAAGAATTCAAAAAAAGTCTCGAATTCTGAAAATTTCGAAAATTGCAGATTTCTAACAAAAATTCTAAAATTTGAATCTCAAAAATCAAAAGTTTTGAAACTTTTGAAGTTTTGAAGTTTTGAAAGAAATTGAAATTTTAAAAAAATTCAAAATATCAAAAAATCCCGAATACAGCGACTGAAAGTTCTGATCTTGAAAATCTTGAATTTCTAAAATTTCGAAATTTCAAAAAAAATCCCAAAATCTTCCAGAAATGCCTCTTCCCCTCCAATCCCCAGACCACGTCGCCCACATTCATCTGTGTCGCACTGGCTTCCATTCAATTGTCTCCTCAAAACTCGGCCACAATTTCTACATTCATTTGAAATCCAACACGGTCCATCACCTGAAAAAAATCCGTTGCGTCGTGACGGCCGTCGGATGGAATCCCGACTATTCGAAGGATTCCGATACGACTGGACCGATTCTTTTGGGGACGTTACAGGGTTCTATCATAGAGTTGAATGTGGGAAGTACGGGAATGATGACGACACTGAAAGAGCTAACACCACACGTTGCGCAGATCGCTGAGCAACGAATGACGAGTGCTCCGTCGCCGGCGGCAGCGATTACGGATATTCAAGTAAAATTCTGAAAACAGAGTTTCTGAAAATCTCGAAATCTCAAAATTTGAAGAATTGAAAATCATAAAAGTTCGAAAATCTTATATTTCATTAAAAAAATCGAAATTTTCGTTTTTTTCAAAAAAAAAAATAGTCCAAAATGGTCAAAAATTGACCTGAAATTGGCCTAAAATGGATCGAAAATGGTCTAAAGTCAGCCTCAAATGGTCAAAATTGACTTCAAATAATCCAAAAAAGTCTTAAAATGACCCAAAATTGGTTCAAATTAGCCTAAAATTGGCCTGAAAATGTCTAAAAATTGTCCAAAAATGACCGAAAATTTCGTCAGAATATCAGAATATTTGAAATTAGAAAATTTCAAATTTCAAATTTGTGTTTTCTAGGTCAATTTGACATGGTGGCCTAGCTTTTGCAAGGTGCGTTTTCTAGGCCACCACCTATTTTTGGCCTACAAACGGCCTAACACGACCCTGGTGTGTTTTCTAGGCCAATTTGACATGGTGGCCTAATATTTGCAAGTTGAGTTTTCTAGGCCACTACCTATTTTTGGCCTACAAACGGCCTAACACGACCCTGGTGTGTTTTCTAGGTCAATTTGACATGGTGGCCTAACTTTTGCAAGTTTCGTTTTGTAGGCCACCACCT
>NC_013486.2:2536422-2551209 GCF_000004555.2 Caenorhabditis briggsae | reverse complement strand
TCGATAAGTTTTTTGTAGACACTTAATTGAAGATGTACCATCTGTTCAAAAAAAAAATCATTAAAACTAAAAAATTCTTCAACTCAGACTGTTGGTTTCGAACTTCAAGGTGTCCAATGCGTCCGAAAACCTCCCCTGCAAGTCGAGCTCAATTATCTCGCTCCTTGAAGAGATCTTACAAATCTGTACAATAATGAAATGTTTTCCACTTCTTTCAGCCGAAAAAATACCCAAAAAATCCAAAATGAGAAAAAAAAGTTTGCGGAATTTCATAATTTTAGACGAAAAATTTCATAATTTTAGAAGAAAATTCGAATTCAATTTTCTAGAAATTCGATTTTTTTTTCGAAATTCTGGAAATTCCAAAAATCTCAATAAGGCGCTATGTGGCCCAGTATCCAAGGGTACATCAGAAAAGGGTACATCGAGGGTACATCGAGTTCTTAGGGTACATTGGACCAGAAGGTACATTAGTTCTTAGGGTACATCTGGGAGGTAGATTCAAGGGGTACATCTGGCGTTGGTTCTGAGGGTACATCGGAGAAAGGATCCCAGGGTACATCGACAAGTTCTTAGGGTACATCAATTAAAAATTTTGTAGTTTTCAACTGGAAGATATTTTGGTATAAACTGCACTATTTTATTTGTTTTTTTTTGTCGATTTGTTTGAAAAAGTACAGTTTTTTTTCATATTTTTTTTGACTACTCGCCAAATGTGCATTGCGGATTTGTTTTCTTCGGCAGGCTCAAAATGTAATAGTACATCTATTGCATTCTGTGGATACAAGCTCCAATAAACAAACCCCATTGAAAAATACATATATATTTACGTGACCCTTTTATTTAGAAAAAGTGAGAAACGAAGATTTGAAAAAAAAATAGATGGAATCGCGCCGAAGGCTCACCAGCTTGCTGGTCAATCAATAAAACTATGAGAAACTGTACTTTTTCAAACAAATCGACAAAAAAACAAGCAAAATAGTGCAGTTTATACCAAAATATCTTCCAGTTGAAAACTACAAAATTTTTAATTGATGTACCCTAAGAACTTGTCGATGTACCCTGGGATCCTTTCTCCGATGTACCCTCAGAACCAACGCCAGATGTACCCCTTGAACCTACCTCCCAGATGTACCCTAAGAACTGATGTACCCTCTGATCCGATGTACCCTAAGAACTCGATGTACCCTCTGATCCGATGTACCCTAAGAACTCGATGTACCCTTTTCCGATGTACCCTTGGATACTGAGCCGCGCTATGTTGGTTGGGGGGCCACTCTTTTCTTACTTTTTTGGCATTTTCTGACTTGCGCATTAATTGTAAGCATGTTAAAAATATTTTTGAGGTGTCTGGACCTCTAGAAAGTATAAAATAATACGATAAAATACAAATTCCTGTTATTTGCTTGTTTATTTTAGGCTTAGGCTAAAACGCACGCGCTAGCGTAGTTGGGAGGGCACCCAAATTTTTTGAATTTGGCGCCATTTTCGTATGTCCCAGTGAAAAGAAAACAAGGGGTTTTTGCCTAAGCTTATAATTTAAAAAAAACGAAAAAAATTTGAAAAAAATTTCAGCCAGAAAAATACTGAAATTGGCGAAAATCAGTGAAAATCGCACATTTTGGCTGAAATTTTTTTTTCAAAATGTTTGGTTTTTGTTTGAAATTATAGGCTTAGGCCAAAACGCCTTGTTTCCCTTCCTCAGGGACACCCGCATTTCGGCGCCAAATTCAAAAAATTTGGGTGCCCCAACTCACAAAAGCCAAAATAGGTGAAAAACGCAAATCACACCAAAAATGCTGATTGAGAATGCTTCATTTCCGAAAAACTTACCCGAGAATCGGTTTAAAAGTTCAAAATATTCATATTTCAAGTGCCAAGGCGTTTTAGCCTAAGCCTAAAATAAGAAGCAAAAAACAGGAATTTGTATTTTATCATATTATTTTATACTTTCTAGAGGTCCAGACAACTCAAAAATATTTCTAACATGCTTAGAATTAATGCGCAAGTCAGAAAATGCCAAAAAAAGCCAAAAAAGAGCCCCCCCCCCCCAACCAACATAGCGCCCTCAATAATTTTTCGAAATTCTGGAGATTCCTGAAACAAAAATCGAAAAAATCAAAAACTCGAATTTTGAAAAATCCTAAAATACCGAAAAAATCCCCAAAATTTTCAGCTCTTCCAACTCTCGGACGACGACCCAAAGGCCCCGAAAAAATGGATGTTGATCATAGCTCAAATGGCTCGTCTCATCGTCCTAATCATGGAAAACGAGCCGCCGCCAACGCTGAAGCTAGGCGGTTTCACAAGCTCCGCCTCCTTACAAGCTGGCCTCATGAATCTCGGCGCTGAGCAATCGCCGACTACCGTATTCCACGCGTTCTTCAATTCGCCCAACACCCAGCAACACATAATTTCTAGCTCGAAATTCTCGGAAAAATTCAAAAATCACGGATTCCTGACGATGCATCCGTCGATGACGGAACCAAAACGATACGCTTGGCTGTCGCCGGATGGAATATCGATTGGAAGTGTGAATATTTATGCGGAGAGAATTCAAGAAGTCCTAGTGGAAGAATTCAATATTGAGTGCGTTTTTGGGGGACAAATGATGTAAAATTGACTCAAAATGATCTAAAATCGGCAAAAATTAGCCTAATGGACTTAAAATAGTCTAAAATCAGTCACAAATGGTCAGAAATGATCCGAAATTGGCTACAAGTAGTCTGAAATTAATTCAAATTAATCAAAAACTCGCCTGCAATAGTCTGAAAAAGATTTAAAATTGTCCAAAATTGGCCCAAAATGGGATAAAATAGGCTTAAAATAGTCCAAAATAGGCTTAAAATGGTTTCAAATTGACTTTATATGGTCTTAAAGTTGTCCAAAATTAGCCTAAAATTGGCCAAAAATGGTCTAAAATTATCTTGAAATGGTCTAAAATAGGCTTAAAATGGTCCAAAATCAGCCTAAAATCGTTCAAAATCGGCTTAAACTGGTCCAAAACTGCCCTAAAATAATCCAAAATGATTTTTTCAGACACCGCCTGATCGAAGGCCGTCTTGAACCACCCACAGGCATTGCTCTAACCGACTACCACATTCTCCTAGCCTACTCCTCTCGAGTCCTCGCCCTATCTCTCCTCCCACCCCACGACGTCGTTTTCGAAGATCCATGGACGCCGGAATTAGGCTCCGCCCTCGGATTCACCACCGACTCTGTCACTGAATTCCATTGGTTGTACACGTCGGAAGTGGCAATGAAGTACGGTACGAATGATGAGGCTAGATACATTTGGAAGACGTATCTGGATCGGGGAGATTATGCGAAGGCACTGCAAATCGCGAGAACTCGAGTGGAGATTGAGCCGGATGCGTTGGAAATGGTGCTCAGGAAACAGGCGGATTTTTATATAAGGGAGAAGAAGTGAGGAGCGCTTTTGGGCTTAAAATTCTTTATTTTTTTGGCTGAAAACAAAACTAATTCTAGCCTCTTTTTTTGGTTCTGGGACGTTTCGGAATCCGATGTTTCAAAACTTTTCTGCATTCTTATATAGTGGTTTTTGCACACCAAATGAGCATTGCTCATTTCAATTTTGTGCTTTTCTGTTTTTTTCATTCGTTCTCATCAGCTCCGGGACGTTTCAAAACCACGACGTTTCAGAACTTTTCTGCATTTTTGCATAGTGGTTTTTGTACATAAAATGAGTATTGCTTATCTCAATTTGTTGTTTTTCTGTTTTTTTTATTCGTTCTCATCTACCGTACTCCAAACAATGATAGGTGCATACTCGGAATCTCTCAAATATCGAAAAAATTGAATTTTTCAAAAACGATGTCATTACATAAATTTTGCGTGCTTGTAGACATCGTTTTTGAAAATTTCAATTTTTTCGATTGTTTGAGAGATTCCCAGTGTGACCCTATCATTATTTGGAGTACGGTAGATGAGAACGAATGAAAAAGCACAAAAATGAAATGAGCAATTCTCATTTGATGTGCTAAAACCACTATACAAAAATGCAGAAAAGTTCTGAAACGTCTCGGAGCCTTTTCTGCTTTTTCGAGATTAGTATAACCCTAAAATTATCCCTTCTTTTCCCAAAAATCGTCAATTTTTTTGCAGTTTCACAGCGGCCGCCGAAATCCTGGCCCAATCGAGTGAGCCATTCGAATCGGTGGTCCTAAAATTTCTGACAAACTCATCCGAACGAAAAATGGGTCTGAAAACGCTTCTAGACAAGAAGCTGGAGCGCCTGACACGTCATGAAGACAAGATTCGTCGGGATGCTCTGGTGATGTGGCTTCTGAACGTCCAACTAGAGGAGCTGGCTGAAATGCGACGACTGAAAAATAATATGACGGATCCAATGGCGGCGGACCATCTAAAAGACACAATGGACCATGTTCAACGATATTTTATGCGGAAAAATGTGATCGAATCGATTCAAACGAACCGGGAAGCGGTCTATCGGATGTGCATTGCTCATGCGGATTTTGAGATGCAGCTGTTCTTTGCCAACGCTGTTAAGGTGGGAATTACGCTGAAAATGGGCTGAAAATGCTAAAAATGAATTAAAAAAACATCATGTAGGCTGAAAATTGGCTCAAATACTAGCTAGAAATATGTAATTTCTGAAATTTGAAAATTCTAGAAATATTCCTAAAAAATCAAGAAAAATCGCATGAAATCGACCTAAAACGGTCCCGAATTGGCTCAAAATAGTTCAGCAACAATGACCTAAAAGTGACCTGGTATGGTCAAAAAATTGGCTTAAAATCATCTAAAATTGGTCTAAAATGGTCCGAAATTGACCTAAAATTTACCTAAATTGGTGCGAAATTGGCTTAAAATGGGTGAGGAAAACCGTGAAAATCGACCTAATTTGTCTGAAAAATGTCGGAAACTGGTCAAATTCGACCTAGAAATGTTCAAAAAAATCCTAAAATTTTGAAATCCTGAAATTCGAAAAATTCTGGAATCTGATCTGAAAAATGTGAAGCATTTGTCTAAAAATGACGTATAAAGAACATATTATTAGCTGAAATTGGACCGAAATAGCCTGGAATTAACGAATTCAGGCTGTAAACAACTGATCAAATTTGACTTCGAAATGTCCAAAATTAGTCGAATTTTTGTCTGAAAATAAAATAAACTGAAAATTCTTTTTTTTTCTTGCTTCGATCGAATTTTGACCATTTTCAGACAATTGTGAAGGCAAAAACAGTCGAAAATTGGCCTAAATTGGCCTAAAATTAACTTACAATGGTACAAAATTGGCTTAAAATGATCCAGAATTGACTGAAAAATAGGTTTAAATTGACCGAAAATGGTCCAATAAATGACCAAAAATGTTCCAAAATTGGCCTAAATTAGTCTGAAATGGGCGTGAAACGGTCTGAAATGGCCTACAGTAATCTCAAATTGGGTAGAAATGGTCCGAAATTCCCTCAAAATGGTCTATAATTCAGCCTAAAATAGTCCAAAATAGGGTTAAAATGGTCCAACATAGGCGTAAAATGGTTCAAAAAGTTCTGAAAACGATCTAAAATTGGCTTATGGTCTGAAACTGGTCCAAAATAGGCGTAAAATGGTCCGAAATAGGCTTGAAATGGTCCGAAATTCCCCTAAAATCATTTAAAAATGGCTTAAAATGGTCTAGAATAGGCTTAAAATGGCTCAAAATGAGCTTAAAATAGTCTGAAATAAGCGTAAAAAGGTCCAAAATAGACTTAAAATGGTCTGTAATTGAGCCTTAAATAGTCCAAAATAGGGTTAAAATCGTCCAAAAAAACTTAAAATGGTCCAAAATAGTCGTAAAATAGTCTGAAATCGGCTTAAAATTGTCCAAATTGGCTCGAAAAATGACCTAAATTGGCTATAAATGGTCTAAAATTGGCCTGTGAAGATCTAAAATTGACCTACAATGGTCTCAAATTGGCCTCAAAAACGCGAAAAATGACCTAACTGAAAAAATTTTTGTTTTCGCCATTTTCAGCGTTTTTAGCCAATTCTAGAATCTGAAAATAGCTGAAAATTAAATCAAAAAAATCTCGCCATTCTAAAAAAAATCCTTTTCCAGGATCTCCGTACCGTAATCGACATTCTCATGCTCCGTGAGCAATACATTGAAGTGCTCGACGTGCTAAAAAATCAGCGAATCTCCGAGCTGACCTACGAAATGTGTCCGTTGCTCATCGAGCACATTCCCAAGCAAATAATCGGATTTTTAAGCCAAAATTTGGATCAAATGTCCCCGCAAAAACTGACTCCGTGCCTGTCACTTTGTATCAAAAATCTGGAAATGGCCGCGCCGGCGTTGGACTTCTTGAAGGAATTCCTCAAATCGAACAAGTATTCGGATGTGAAGAATTTCCGGAATCTCCACAATATTTATTTGCACTTGATGGCGAAATTCAGGAGGGAGAACCTTCTAAAGTACTTGAAATCCAATGAAAAAGGACGAGCCGAGCTACCGTATGACTTGGATTTCGCGATGCGGACGTGTGAGCAATTTGAGGTGAGAATCGTTGAAAAATAGAGGAAAAGGGAGATTTTTTGGGCTGAAAATTGTGGAAAATCTGAAATTTTTTGAACCAAAAATGAGTCATTTTTAGCCGAAATCGTAGAAATTTGGCCTAAAAATCTCGAAATTTCACCCAAAAATCATGAAAATTGACTTCAAAAACAGGAATTTTGGGTCAAAATTGTGGCATTTCATTTCCCCAAAAAATCAAAAATTCCAGCAATAAATTTTTCAATTTGGACGAAAAATCCTAAAATTTGACCCGAAAATCCCGAATTTTGAGATAAAATCATGATTTTTAGAACCCTTAATTGTGAAAAATGATCCTGAAAATCTAGAAAATTATTCGAAAATCTCGAAATTTGGCTGAAAAATTGTCGAATTTTGGCTGCATTTTGAATCAAAATTCTCAAATTTTCGACTCAAAATTGCTAGATTTTCCCAAAAAATGTCCCATTTTTCAGCTCGACGAATGCATCGTCTTCCTCTACTGCATAGCTGGAATGTTCGGCGACGCCGTCGACAAAGCACTAGTCAATGACGTGGATTTGGCGAAAAAGTGTGCGAAAAAGATGGACGAAGCCGATTTGGACTTTGCGTATTTGGCTGGAATTGGCGTCGGTGGTGATGGAAACGAATTCATTCGACCGAAGCTAGATGAGAAGGCGAAAAAATCGATTTGGCTGAAAATTGCAGAGTATTATGTGCAGAAGGAGAACGACGTGGATAAGGCGATTCAGATTATACAGGTTTGCCGAAAAAATCCTGAAAATGGACGATTTTCAGCTAATTTCCAGAAAAAAACCCTCCAATTTTCCAGGAATCCAACCACCTGATCACCATTCAAGACCTCTTCCCAATCATCCCGAAATTCACAAAAGTCGGCACTCTCCGGCCGGTTATCATGGATTTTTTGATGAGAAATAAGGATCGGCTGGAGAAATTGGAGAAATCGATGAAGGAGGCGACGGACATTGCGACGGAGATTCGTGAGAAACAGGAGAAGCTCAAGAATCGAACGACGGTGGTGAAGGTGAGCAGAAATCCGAAAAATTGGGGGAAAAATGGAAAAGAAATAGAAAATTTCACTGGAATTGACCTCTAAATAGATAAAAACAGCTGAAAATTGACTGAAAATGGCCCAACATCCATCTGAAAACTGTCAATTTTACCATTGAAAATTCTGGCCTGAAAAGCAATTTTTTTTCGAAAATGAACATTTTCGAACGATTTTTCTATTTTTTATGTAGAAAATTCAGGGCTGTCCAAAAGGCCGGCCTCGGCCGGCCGAAGGCCTCGCGCAATTTTATGCGGCCGAGGCCGTCGCAAGTTCGCTTCATTGAGAAAAAGCCTCGCGAGGCCTCGGCCGGCCTCGCAAATATGATTACGAGTTGCGTTTTTTTTTAAATTTTTTGTTTTTTCTCGCTCTTTTTCAGCAAATCAGGCATTTTTTGAGAGTTTTCTCGATTTTTCGATATTTAGAGCATTTAAAAAAAGGAGGAAGTCAAGAAATCTTTTATTCAACACTGAGATAACAGGGGAGAGAAAATGACAACAAATTCAAGAAAATTAACAAAAAAAGCTTGTGTTCATGCATCAAAATCTTCAAGTCTCGCCTGTGTCGAATCGATCTTTTTCTTTGAAAATCATCAACTTTTCCAGCATTTTTAAGTCCAGGCTCTGACGATTTGGTGTGTACAAGTTTTTTATGATTGAAAAAGATCTTTCTACATCTGCTTCCGAAGCTTGAATCGCATGAACTTTTCGGGCGATTTCGTGCAAAATTGGATAGGAGCTTTTTGCCAGAGGCCAAAATTTTGATGCAGGCATACTTCTGTTGTCTCTCTCGTATTGCTGCTGTTCTTGATGAAGCGAACTGCTTTTTGGGGCGCTTGATCCGCCCAGAGTACGTTGAAGGAAAGTGAGATGACGTGCAGGTGGTTGGCTTTGTGGTGGCGCCTGATATCTCATTTCCTCAAAACTTTTTCCCAAATCGTCCAGAAGCTTCTGAGCATCGTTCACGATATCAATCGGAATCTGAAATTTACACACTAGTTCATGTTACAGTGTTCGTCGTTTTCTTTAGTACCTGATGCCGATCGTATCTCAATTGTAACTCATGTAAATCTTTAGACGGAGGATTCAAATAGGTGGCTACAAAATGAATGGTATCGAGATCTGTGCACATTTTTCTCGTTGCTTGTTTCGCGAATTTGACAAGAACCTCTTTCTCTCCAGCTACCGAAAATCGATCAAATTCATCCATTAAGCTAACGACAAACACAGCCACATCTTTCAAACTGTCCGAATTCTCCTTAAAATGTTAATTATTAACAGCATTCTGTTTGAGTTGATAAACCTGGAAATATGTATTCGATTGTAGTAATGGATCCATTACATCAGATAGTTCTTTGTATCTGATTCTATTTTCTATTTTTAGCAGTTCGTCCAGGTGCGAAGCAGAAGTTGGGGTCATCTCGGCAATAAAGGATCCTAATTTGTCAATGTTTTTGTAAACCGCAACAAGACACTTAAATCCAGAGAACCATCGTGTTGGGACTACATCCAAAAGAGACACGCCAATTTCCTTGTACAACTAAAATTCCGTAGTGAAACATGTGTAACTTTGAAGAAATTACCGCTCGGTCCTTTTTGAGACTCATTGTGAACAGTCGACACAATTCCAGGAGATCGGAATAGTTTTTCAAAATCGATCGTTCAAGAGGAGAAACTATTGTTGATTTATAAGGAAGCAGTGTTCGTTTTCCAATGATATCAGTCGCATGAGCGAAGCAGCGGACATCTGGAAACCAACCCATTTAGGCACTCGCAAATTGAGTGAAGCTTACATTGGTTAAAATGATCTGTTGCACAGCGACGAATATTATGAGCTCCGTCCGCTGTTAAAAATGCAGTCTTCAAATCCAAATCTTCGCCAAAAAAATTCAAAACGGCTTGTTTGATCATAATGAAAATCTGAAATGTAGTCTTGGCAAGTGAACTTGATAGCATCACGTACATTATTCGCATCTTTCAAATCTCCGGACACTGACATATAGGCGATTGGAACGACGAGTGTCACCCATTTCAGACTACCATCTTCGTCAATCCTTTCTTCCAAATAAGAAGCCTTCAGGCACAAAAAATCTTCGTGAACTCTTCCAAAATCAGCCATGAACGATAGGTATCCCGATTTCGCAATAGGCAACACCTGAAAATTCCCTTTTACAAATGGCCATGAGTCGATTATCACCAGAGTTCGCAACTTTGCAATTTCATTGTCCAGTTTTTCCAAGGTATACCGTCGCGTAGAACTTCTGCTGGGAATAAGCGACATTGGTACTGATGTTGGATCCATTCGCTTGCTGAACAATACAATTTACAATGAGAACTTTTTTAAAAAATAATTATACCCGAGATTCAATAAATCGCCGACCAACGTTCTAAACGAAGAATTTTCCATTTCGTGCAATGGCCTTCCAGTGGTGGCAAAAAATCGTGACAGCAATCTCGATACATCCAGTTTTGAAGCATTCAAAACGTTACGGGACGTAGAATTTCCAGATGTACTGTGTTTTTTCTGGTGGCGCCTATAGTTTCATCATAATTAATATAAAAAATGTTTTTGCCTACTGCAAATGGCCACCGTTATCTCCTATAATGCTCGAGCAAGATTCACACTTTAAAAATTTGACGGCGTTCTCTGCGCCGGTCGCATGATGAACAAACACCACTCGCATGTATCCCTGTTTATCAGTGCATTTTTTCTGAAAAAGAACTAATTTTTTCAACAAAAAAAAATTTCAACTAGCATAAAAACCGCCGAATCCTTCCTTTTTGTTCTTTATCACTAATTCACAATCGATTTTGTTGGGATCAATGAACCATTGAGGCATCTGAATTGTGTCTGAAATTGAATAACGGTTATAACAAATGAATAAATCGGCTTAAACGCGACCATCACTGGCGTTTGAAATGTTCATGTCGCCACAGATCGATGGAAAAATCGAGAAAACTCTCGAAAAATCGTGATTTGCTGAAAAAGAGCGAGAAAAAACAAAAAATTAAAAAAAATACGCAACTTGTCGTAAAATATGCGACTTGCTGACCGTAGTCACATTTGCGAGGCCGGCCTCGGCCGGCCGAGGCCTCGCGAGGCTTTTTCTCAATGGAGCGCGCCGAGGCCTTTTTTTCTTCGGCCGAGGCTTTTTCGAGGCCGGCCGAGGCCCGGCCTTCGTTTTGGACAGCCCTGAGAAAATTCAAAAAATTCGTTATTTTTCAGCCAGCACATCAAGTTTTTAGGCCAAATTAGGCGAAATTTCGCCCGAAATTGACTCAAAACTTGGATTTTGGCGAGACCCATCGGCGAGCATACAGTATGCGCCTTTAAATTTTCCTTC
Source organism: Caenorhabditis briggsae (assembly GCF_000004555.2). Lineage (NCBI taxonomy): Eukaryota > Metazoa > Nematoda > Chromadorea > Rhabditida > Rhabditidae > Caenorhabditis > Caenorhabditis briggsae. The sequence goes on along the minus strand of NC_013486.2, from coordinate 2,540,283 downwards.
ATTTTCGGGACAATTTTTGCGGTTTTTTCACTTTTTCAAGCGATTTTTCGGCAAAAAATTCAGAAAAAGAATAGAAATTCACATAAAACTATCGAAAATCCGCGGAAAATGACCGAAATTTACATAAAAATGTCTAATTTCCAGCCCTCCGACGTCTGTGCCCACTGCGCCCGCCCGATTTCTGGCCGAGCCTTCAACGTCCACTCGTGCCGTCACCTCTTCCACAGAGAATGCCTCGAAATCGCAATGATTCCATTCTTGACGGCAGAAGACGTCGCCCGCATGAAGACGTTGATCAACGATGAGGATCGTGTGCTGGGTCAAATGAAAGCCGAGCAGTTGGCTGGAAATGCGAAGGGTTTCGTTGAAAAGCAAGACAAATATCTGAAAATCGCGGCGCTGATTGGCAATATTGTCGGCAACGAGTGCCCGTTGTGTGGTGATATTGCGATATCGTGAGTTTGCAGAATTTTCAAATTTATTCAGAAATTTGAATTTTCAGACAAATCGACAAGAAATTCATGAGCGACGAGGAGTTTGCAACCGATCTCAACTCGTGGATTCTGTAATTTTAATTTGTATAAACTATATAATTTTGCTATGCCATATCCCAGTTGTGATTTGTCTATTTAAAAGTGCCTTAATGGCGCGTTCAAAGTTGATTTCCAGGAGTAATTTCCTGGAAAAACGCTGTCCAAAGCTGCCATTGTTTTCCAGAGGCCTCCGCTTCGAGACCCGCCGTAAATCGACATGAATCAACAGGAAGAACACAGTCAAAACGAGTGATACAGTAGTTTACTATTGCTGTAAATCTGGAAAACAATCGCAGCTTTGGACAGCGTTTCTCCAGGAATTTTTACTCCTGGAAATCAACTTTGAACGCGGCATAAAATAAGATTTGTAAGATAAAGATTGCATTATTTTAACCAATTTTTCGTTTCCATCGAATTTCGCTACCATTTTTTCCTATTATAGGCCCAAAAAAGCCACAAAATCCAAATTTATAGCCCTAAAATGTCCACTCAACACCACTGGAAACACACTTGGCCGTGTGCCAAAGTCTTCGGCGAATTTTTGTGCTCAAAACGAGAAGAAATCGCTGAAAAGGTTGTTCTGGAAATTGGCGCAGGAGCCACTGGAGTCGCCGGGCTCACCGCCGCGAAATTAGGCGCTGAGAAGGTCTGGATGACGGATCATCCCGATTTGGAGACGGCATTGACGACGCTTCAGAAGAATATTGAAGCTAACGGAGTCGAGGAGAAGTGCCACGTGGCGGTAATGGCATGAAAAGCCGGACAAATCGAGAAAAAACGCTGAAAAAGTTAAAATCGCTCCGAGACCCGCCCAAGGAATCGCATGCGCCTTTAAATGTTCTACAGTAACCGGTTACGTAACCCATCATTTTTATTCGAAGTTTTTTTCTTTTGATTCTGAATTTTCCGATCGCTTAAGAGCTGAAATTCGTTGAATCTGTAAAAAACTATTTTCTTTCTTAAATCGTGAAATCAATCAAAAATGAGTAAAATGAGTCAGCTAAAATCGCTTTAAAAAACGTTATCGCTTCGAGACCCGAGAAACGATATTACTGTATGCGCCTTTGAATTTTCAATCAATTTCCACCGTTTTTTGCGGTTTCAAAGCAACTTTCGCACTGAAAAATGCTGAAACTAATTAGAAATTGCATTATTTGTCAATAAGATGCTTTTCAGGGTCTCGATTGGGACAGCCGGGCGTCCGTCGCCGACGTTATCTTGAAAATCGGCGATCGTCTTGACATAATTATCGCGTCGGACGTCTTCTTTGATCCGGCCACGTTTCGACCGTTGGTCGACACTCTCGCCCAATTGTTGATAAAATTCGAGCACGCGGTCGTTTGGTTTGCATACCAGCTGAGAGAGTGAGTGCAGCGGTGGAGAGACGCAGAGAAACGGGGATTGTTTGTATTTTGTCCTTTTTTCGTGTCGTCTTGAACTAATTTTAAATAGAAAATTTTGGATTTTTAGCTTCCAAAATCGTGTTTTCTTACAGCGACAGCTGGACTTGTGCACCTCAACTTGCCAAATATCGATTTTTGAAAACAAATCTGGTCCGAAGAATTGAAACGGAGAAGGAGACTATTGATATTTTTCAAATGACAAAGTAATTTAAAATTTTTAAATTCTTCGAAAAGTCGGCCTAGAACGAGAATCGTGGTATTCATCGGTGGAGTTACAGTCTGCGCCTTTAAATTTTCTTTTATTTTTGAGAGATTTTTCGCGATTTTCCATGAAAAAATGGTTGAAAACCTAGTTTCTAGTGAAAATTCGTAATTTTTAAGCCGAAAATTATCGGAAATTCGCATTTTTAGACCAATAATTATTTTCAAAGCGAATTTTTCGATTTTGCTGAAAAAAAAAGTAATTTCAAAGCAATATTTTTGTTTTAAAGCTAGTTTTCCGTGGGAATTCGTAATTTCTAGGCCCAAAATTGACATTTTTGGTTGTAAATTTCCGGTAAATCGGCTCAAAAATTTTCCCGTTGAAAAGCTACTTATTAGTGAAAATTATGGAAATTCGTATTTTTAGGCCAAAAATTATTTTCTAAGCGAATTTTTTCGATTTTTCTGAAAAAAGGCTACTTTGAAGCAATTTTCAATGAAAAAGTTACTTTTTCGTAGAAATTCGTAATTTTTTGGCCCAAAAAAAACGTGGATCGTGGCGAGACCCAACAGCGAAAATACAGTGTTCGCCTTTAAATTTTCTTCCACTTTGAAACAATTTTTGCGGTTTTTCACTGGAATATGTCGAAAAAATAAAGGAAATCTGGGTGAAAAATATCGAGAATCTCCGGAAAATCGCCAAAATTGACATAAAATCCCAAAAACGACCTGAACGAAAACGACCTGAATTTTTGAACGATTTTTTCGAGAAAACAGTCGTTTTCAAGCGTTTTTTCGCAGAAAAAGAATGAAAACATAGAAAAAAAGACAAAAATAAGCAATTTTTTCAGCGAATCCCTCGGATACTACGCTGGCATCGAAGGCGGCGCCACCGGCTCGAAGTTAGTGATCATCGATGCGGATACCAACCAACGCTACACCTCATCAGCCCCCGGAACCAATTTTTTCCTAACTGATCACACTATAATTTGCCAACGAATCGCTGATTGGATTCTGGAAGTTTTTGAAAAGGGATCGCTGGATATTCAGAAACTACGCGCTGTAGGACTAGGCTTATCCGGTGCCGAAGATGAGGAATTCAATCGAAAATTCGTAGAAGGATTCAAGAAAAATAACAAGGGATTGACGGAGAATTTTTACCTGACATCGGACTCTGTGATGACTTTGCTGGCCAATTTTCCGGGCGAGGAGAATGGAATAGTCTTGATTGCTGGCACCGGATCCTCTTGTAGACTAAAAATGAGCAATGGAGAAGTCAAAGGAGCCGGCGGTTGGGGACACCAGATTGGCGATGGTGGAAGTGCATTCTGGATCGCAAGAGAAGCCATTCAACTGCTTTTCGATGCGGAAGACGGAATGATAGACGGCTGGGATACGGTAGTCATCAAGGAATTGCTATTCGAGCACTATCAGATTAACGATAAAACTCGGATTTTGGATTTCTTGTATTCGAAATTCGAGAAGCATCGAATCGCGGATTTTGCGGTTTCACTGGCGACGAGAGTTGATGATCCGGCGGTTGCGGAGGTGTTTCGAAGAGCTGGAGATATTCTTGGGAGACATGTGAGAACAGTGGCTAAGCATCTGTCGGAGGTGAGAAAAATGCCGTTAAACCTGTAATAGAAGGGCCTTTTAACTTTGAAATTTGAGCGCATTTATCTCGGTTCCTGTCAAAGATATCAAAAATTGGACAACTGACAAAA
>NC_013486.2:2532969-2536166 GCF_000004555.2 Caenorhabditis briggsae | reverse complement strand
AGAATGGTCCCCATACTGTTAACTTTGGGTTCATATATCTCTTTTCCTGTAGAAGATATCAAAACGCTGTTAACTGATAAAATGTACTTGATATCATGATAAACATTTTATCAGTTGACCACTTTTGATATCTTTGACAGGAACCGAGATAAATGTGCTCAAAGTTCAAAGTTAAGGGGCCCTTCTATTACAGGTTTTACGGTTTTTTAAATGACCCAAAAAAAGACATTTTTCTAGGAGGACCGCCAAACCCTGCACATTGTCCAAATCGGAGGTGTCTTCCAGTCGTGGTCGGCACTCGAGACGGGATTCGTCAATGCGTTGAAAGGCGCGGGAATTCAAAAATTTGTGATGTACGATCCGTGTGATTCGCCGGCGATGGGAGCGGCGGTGCTCGCTGCCAGAGAGACACGTGGCATTTATTTGGAGCAGAAGGAGGAGAAAACGAAATTGAGGGAGATCAGTGTGGAGGAGGATTAATTATTGCTTTTGCTTTTTTTTAAAATGAGATTTATGATTTTGTATTTATTTTTGTAGATTTTTCATGATATTTAATTGCTAGGGAAAAACCGATTTTTTGGTAATTTTGTATTTATTTTGTAGATTCTTTTTATTTTTTGTGAGAATTGATTTTTCCGATGATTATGAAAATTCTGTGATTTTGTAAGCATTTTTGTTCTTTGTTTTTCTCCGATTTTCCGGATTTTGCCAGTTTTCAAAAATCCAGAAAAACGAAAAAATGGGGAAAACCCCCCAAAGTCTAAAAATCCAAAAATCTAGAAAATTGAAAAATCGAAAAAATAAATAAAAATTTCAATGATTCCAAAATCCAAAAATCAAAAATATGAAAAAAACAATTCAATAATCCAAAAAACCCAAAAATTTAGAAATCAGCAATTAGAAAAAAAATCGAAAATTTGATAATTCGAAATTTTCAAAAAACCCTTCAGACTGCAAAAATCAATCAAAAATTGGAATATTAAAAACTGAAAAAATTTGATAATCCAAAAAAAATTCAAAAATCAAGAATTTCATTCATAATGTTATAATTTGAAAAATCATAAATTCAAAAAAAACACTATAAATATATAAATCCAAAGATTCGAAAATTTGAGAATCTAGTAACTCTGAAAATTTCCAAAATCCGAAAGTCTGATTTTCAGAAATCTAACATTTGGAATATTTTGAAAATCGGAACGTTCCAAAAATTCGAAAATTTGAAAAAATTGGGAAATATAGAACCAAAAAATGACTGAAATAGAAAAACTAGAAAGTCCAAATCAGTTGAAAATGTGAAAAACCAAAACAAAAATTTCAATTTCAATTTTAAAAATGTCCAATAACCAGAAATTCAATGATTCTAAAAACCTAAAATGCACAAAAATCCACAAAACTCTGACAATCTGAAAATTCTAAAATTTAGAAACTTAAAAACCAAAAACTTTATTTAAAAACTAATATTTCGAGAATGTTACTCATTAGGAAATCTAACATACCGTAAACACTCTAATAGAACGTCACCCAAACTGTCAACTTTGAGCCCATGTATCTCATTTTCTGTGAGAGGTATCAAAAAGTGGTCAACTGATAAAATGTTGTTGATATCATGATAAACATTTTATCAGTTCATTACTTTTTGATATCTTTGACAGGAAGTGAGATATAGAGGCTCAAAGTAGACGGTCCCGGTGGCGTTCTATTAGAGAGTTTACGGTATTAACCTGAAAATTATAAAATTTCGAAGAAAAGGTCAAAACACAAACACTCTAGTTTTTTTTTCCCGAAAAAAAGGCAATTTTAGAAAAAACGTCATAAATAATACACAAGGGAACTTTCCAAGAACATGACCTTTGTATATGCACATTTTTATATGTGTTGCGTGCTCTTTTTTGAGCAATAAAATTCCTTCTTTTTCGAGTTTACCCAATTTTTTGTGTTTCGGGACTTATAATTTCTCTGTATAAACTCATTTTTTAAAATATTTTTTTTTTGAAAAATGCAAAAAAGTAAAAAGTGATGTTGTTCTACAGAATTCTCTGGAGACTTTCTGGAATGAAAATGCGCTTCTTTTTTTTTCTTCGTTTTTTCGACTTCTCACTTCTTCCGAGATGATCGTTCTGACACGTGTATTGGGGAGAGCTTGTCTTGGAGATGTTTTCTTTTTTTAGAATCTTTTTTTTTGTGTTTCAGGATTTATAATTTTTAGGAGAATCTGAAAATCTAAAAATCTGGAAGTTTCTTCAAATGCGCATCTTAGAATGTTTAGATGAAATATTTTCATATTATTGAGTTTCAGGTTTTTAAAAGGAATTTCAATTTGAGAAATTTGGAATTTTCAGATTTCCAGATTTTTGTAGTATTCAAATTTTTTCTAGAATATTCAAACCGGTCTCTGAAAAACCTAAAAATTGAAAATAAATGAAAAATTCCTGAAAATCTGGAATCCCCAGAATTTGATCAATTTTCGATATTCCAAAATACCGATTCTTAGATTCTTAGATTCTTAGATTCTTAGATTCTTAGATTCTTAGATTCTTAGATTCTTAGATTCTTAGATTCTTAGATTCTTAGATTCTTAGATTCTTAGATTCTTAGATTCTTAGATTCTTAGATTCTTAGATTCTTAGATTCTTAGATTCTTAGATTCTTAGATTCTTAGATTCTTAGATTCTTAGATTCTTAGATTCTTAGATTCTTAGATTCTTAGATTCTTAGATTCTTAGATTCTTAGATTCTTAGATTCTTAGATTCTTAGATTCTTAGATTCTTAGATTCTTAGATTCTTAGATTCTTAGATTCTTAGATTCTTAGATTCTTAGATTCTTAGATTCTTAGATTCTTAGATTCTTAGATTCTTAGATTCTTAGATTCTTAGATTCCTAGATTCTTAGATTCTTAGATTCTTAGATTCTCTAGATTCTTAGATTCTTAGATTCTTAGATTCTTAGATTCTTAGATTCTTAGATTCTTAGATTCTTAGATTCTTAGATTCTTAGATTCTTAGATTCTTAGATTCTTAGATTCTTAGATTCTTAGACTCTTAGATTCTTAGATTCTTAGATTCTTAGATTCTTAGATTCTTAGATTCTTAGTTTCTTAGACTCTTAGATTCTTAGATTCTTAGATTCTTAGATTCTTAGTCTCTTAGATTCTTAGATTCTTAGATTCTTAGATTCTTAGATTCTTAGATTCTTAGT
>NC_013486.2:2518595-2532799 GCF_000004555.2 Caenorhabditis briggsae | reverse complement strand
TGCGCATCTTAGAATGTTTAGATGAAATATTTTCATATTATTGAGTTTCAGGTTTTTAAAAGGAATTTCAATTTGAGAAATTTGGAATTTTCAGATTTCCAGATTTTTGTAGTATTCAAATTTTTTCTAGAATATTCAAACCGGTCTCTGAAAAACCTAAAAATTGAAAATAAATGAAAAATTCCTGAAAATCTGGAATCCCCAGAATTTGATCAATTTTCGATATTCCAAAATACCGATTCTTAGATTCTTAGATTCTTAGATTCTTAGATTCTTAGATTCTTAGATTCTTAGATTCTTAGATTCTTAGATTCTTAGATTCTTAGATTCTTAGATTCTTAGATTCTTAGATTCTTAGATTCTTAGATTCTTAGATTCTTAGATTCTTAGATTCTTAGATTCTTAGATTCTTAGATTCTTAGATTCTTAGATTCTTAGATTCTTAGATTCTTAGATTCTTAGATTCTTAGATTCTTAGATTCTTAGATTCTTAGATTCTTAGATTCTTAGATTCTTAGATTCTTAGATTCTTAGTTTCTTAGATTCTTAGATTCTTAGATTCTTAGTTTCTTAGTTTCTTAGATTCTTAGATTCTTAGATTCTTAGATTCAGAAGTTTGGAATTACTAAGGTCCTGCGATTCGTAGATTCCGGAATTCCAGGATTCTGAAATTTTGAGATCTTTAGATTCCTAGGATTCTTAGGAATCCAAGCTCCTGCAATTCTAGTCCATCAGAGCGCACATGCTCTCCAACCAAAACCAAAACCACCTCTCCCAAAAAAAGAGCAATTTAAGTAGTGTAGTGTAGTATTTGTCTACTCTCCAGCAGAAAAGACAATGATGAGTGGACCCTCCTCCCAAAAAGAAGAAGAAAAGAGCCTGTCTGTCATCGTCATGATTGAAAACGGGCGGGAAGGAGAAGAAGGGGAAATGGAGGCTGAGCAACAAGAAGAAGAAGAAAGTAGGACCCTCTGCTGGGCTGGGCGAAGGCTGTAATTGCGCTTGTCTGTTTCTCTATACTAGATGGAGCCCAAAGGGGTCCCGTCCCAACGTTTTCTAATATAAAAGAGAGAGAGAGAGCTTTTCTCTTTTCTCTCTCTCTCTCTCTCTCCCTATACTAGTCGCGTCGCTCCCAGTATGCATTGGCAATAAAACGGGGACCCCTCTCCTCCTCCCTTTTTTACATCTTTTTGGTCCCTCTTGTTTTCTCTGCGTCTCTCTCACTCTCTCTATATGGTAAAAGTGTAAGAATGTTTCTGATGTGCTTGACTGCTCAAAATGGGGTTCCGATTTGAATTTAGTTTAGTTAATATTCAAATAATTTTCTCTGCTTCTCTAGCACTCTCTCTCTCTTTTGGGTGGTCTCTCTTTTTTTTACCTATGAGCTTTGTCCGTCGCTATTACCATTGTGTACTAGGGGAGCTAGCCTAACTATTCATTCAAAAATTTTAAATTTAGAACTTTTAGATTTTTTTTGAGTTTTCTATTTTTGATTAAGCTTGAACTTTTTGGATTTTTGCAGTTTTATGTCGTTTCCTGTAAAAGTTTATCAAAAAGTGGTCAACTAACAAAATGTTTAACATTTCATGGTAAACATTTTATCAGTTGACCAATTTTTGATATCTGTCACAGTAACCAAGATAAATTGGGTCAAAGGAATTTGGAGGGCCCGATTTTTTCTTAAGGAAGACCACCTCTCACTTTGACTCGATTTATCTTATTTTCTGTAAAAGATATCAAAAAGTGATCAACTAACAAAATACTTAAAATTTTATGGTAAACATTTTATTAGTTGACAACTTTTTGATATCTTTTACATTAACCAAGATAAATTAGGTCAAAGCTAAGGGACCCGATCTTTAAGATTTTCGGTTTTAATCTTTAAAAAATCTGAGCAATTTAGAAATTCTAGATTTTTGAATTCCAGAGAATTTCGAATTTTCTAAAACCCGGAACCCCCCCCCCCCCACCAAACATCTAGATCTATCTAGATTTTTGCCTTTTTAAAGACGTTGGGCCCTTCTATCAGATACTTTGTAAAAATTTTTCATTGATTTGTCATCTTTACCCCCACCCCCTTCCCCCTCCTCTTGTCGATCAGAAGCTGAAAGCGTCGTCCAGTTAGCCGTCTTCCACACCTGTTCTAAAGTTTGCAATGGTCCCCAAAAGCTCTTTAAAAGTCACCATCCCCCAGAAAAAAGTTTGAGGAATTTAGTAAATTGCAAAAAAGGGCCAAAAAAGTGAGTAGCCTGTGGGGTCTCAGGGATAGAGATTCGTTGTTTCTGTCCACAGATTGCTCTTCATTCTTCGCCACACACACATACATCCACATGTACATCTCCTACTCCACATCTACATACTTCTTCTTTCTTCTTCTTCTTCTTTTTTCCTTTATTCCCCAAAAAGTCCAGCCACCCGGAAAGCTTGTCTTTCTCTCTTCCCGCCCTTCACTTCTTCCTCTCTCTCTCTCCTTAAACAAGTGCACCTTTTTTCCTTTTTTTACAAAATTGTTTTTTTGTCTCTTTAAATTTGGTTTGGGGTCTTTTTTTGCAATTGACCAGTTGGTCATTTGTCTGGATTGGCTTTTTTTGTTGTTGGAGAATTTAAATTTTAAAAAAATATATAAAAAATTTGGGTTATCGATTTTTGAAAATGCTCTGAAAACTTCAAGATTAGGCGTATTTCCATTGAAAATTAATGGAAATTTAGAGAATTTCAGATTTTCTGGAGCTTTCTAATAATTTTTGAATGATCGATTTTTGAATTCATGAAATTTTGAAAATCCCAATTTGATGAGTTTTGAATTTCTAGTTTTCTAGGATTTTTGAATTTTCGAAGTTTTTATCTTTTCGAAAATTTTCTGGAATTTTTCAATAATTTTTAAAAAACTCGAATTTCTGGAATTGTCTGGATTCATGTAAGGGTTTCAGGAATTCAAGAATTTTCAAATTTTTTGGAATTTATGGAAATTCCAAATTCTTGGAGTTTTCTAGAAATTTCAGAATTTCTAGATTTTAGAATTTTAAAAATTCTGAAACTTCTGTTTTTTGGGACTTTTCAAACTTTTACCAAACTTTTTCCTTTCCAATATACCGTACACACCCTAGTAGAATGTCACCCAATATGTCAAATTTGAGCCCATTTATCTCATTTTCTGTAAGAGATATCAGAAAGTGGTTGTCTAAGAAAATGTTGCTGATTTCATAATAAACATTTTATCAGTTGACAACTTTTTGATATCTTTCAAAAGAAGTGAGATTAATAGGCTCAGAATAGACGACACGAGTGGCGTTCTATTAGAGTGTTTACGGTATTTCTGGATATCGGAATTTTCGTAATTTTCAAGAAACTCATGGAAAATCAGAAGTTTTTTGAATGTAAAATATGAAAATTCTTTTTCGAATTACTGGAACTTTTTGGAAAATTTTCAAATTTCTTGAAATATCTAAATTACTAATTTTTAAATTATTTTTGAATTTCCTATATTTTTGAATTTTCTATCGAATTCGTGAATACTGTAAAATATCTGATTTCTCTGATTTCTGAACTTTCTCAACTTTTTGGAATTCAAAATTTCCAAAAAATGCCCTCCAAATCCAACCATCTGATGTTTGATCAGATGGTCCATTCCCCCTTCAAAAAAAAACCCATTCCATCCCAAAAAAAACGGTGTCTTTTTCATCTTCTTCATCCCTTTTTTCTGTTTCGTTTCACTCTTTTTTTCCGTCTGGTCCCTCCTCTTCTCTCCAAAACCAACTCATTTTATTTGGTGTCTCTCTGTCTCTCTAACCCACTCTCTTCAAATCCCACACTATCTCGTTCTAGAAGGGTCCCAATGAATTTCTGACGAAGAGAGAGCCCCCAAAACGAGACTACATCTTCTTCTTCTTCTCCATCAGAAGACGTGTGACGAGGTCAGAATTTTGAATTTGGCGCGCGTTTCTTTTTTTCTAGATATGTTCTTTTCCCCCATCTTTTTAATTAAGAAACGAATGTGTCTTCTACTTTTTTATATCCCTTTTTGTCGACTTTCTCCAAAAAAAAGTGGAAAATTTTCAGACGCTCCTATCCTCCCTGAACCATCATTCTAGAATTTTCCCTTTCTCAAATGACTTGAATGGAGGATTTCAAAGAGATAGAGGTGAGTATTTTGATTGTATCTCGGTTAATGTAACAAATATCAAAAAGTGGCCAACTGATAAAATGTTTCTGATATTATGCTTAACATTTTCTCAGTTGATCACTTTTCCATATCTTTCCCAGGAAAAGAGATAAAATGGGTCAAAGTTGAGCTCATCTAGCTCATCAGCGAGCCGGAATAGAGACACAGACAACGAGACACTCGAACCGTCTGGGTCTTTCTGAAAATTGGGTTTGATTACTCTGATTCTGCTAGGTTATATTCAAAGTATGATTTACAATTTCTGAAACTTTTGAATTTATATAAACCAAGATACAGTCGTGGGAAGTTAGCTCGACTTGAAGCTAAAAACTTATACCTAAACTTTGACGCAATTTATCTTGGTTGCCGTAACAGATATCAAAAAGTGGTTAACTGACAAAATATTGATGATAACATGTTTAACATTTTGTTAGTTGACCACTTTTTGGTATCTGTTACAGTAACCGAGATAAATTGGGTTAAAGTTAACACACCAAAGTCGAGATGGAGCCGCAGACAGCGAGACACTCTGATTGTCTGCGTCTCTTGAAAACGCCTCCCAGAAGCCTGACTAGACCAGTTTGGATTTTTAGGACACCAATGATTTCTTCCAGCTTTTCCTACTCTACCGAAGGTGTGTCGGTTTCAACGACCTTCCATTTAAAGTTATTTCGGTTACTTTAACAGATACCAAAAAGTTGTCAACTGACAAAATATTTCTGATATTATGCTTAACATTTTATCAGTTGACCACTTTTTGATAACATTCCCAGGAAACGAGAAAAATCAAGTCAAAGTTAGCGTATCGTTACCTCTAGGTCATCTGCAGAGACGCAGACAACGAGACACTCTGACTGTCTGCGTCTCTTCAAAACTTTGATGAGCTCTATCTCGGGTTCTAGACAAGCTAGAAAAGTAGTGTTTACTTGAGTTTCAGTATTTCCTAGGCCACCAGCCTTTCCTTCTGTATCGAGGCAATGACAACAATGTTTTAGACAAACAGACCTTCTCCCGAAACCTCCCAATACTAATTTTCCAGGGCCTGCTCGAGAGCGCCCGACCCGACGACGACGAGAACACCACCACGCTTCAAAACATCCGAAAGTATGCAAAGCTCGCTCTACCGCACATCGTCCTCGTCGTCTGTGTGTGTATCTACGCAACTATCGGCGCGTGGATATTCTACACACTCGAGTCGCCCAACGAAGATCGGCTGAAGGAGACGGGCAGGAAGACGATCGTCGAGATGAGGAACAATTTGATTCATAAGATCAATCATAATGGTATGTTTTTTTTTCGTTTGGAAGGTATCTCAGTGGAGCGCATTTGCTATGTTTACAGATGAAAAAGAATGGAAGCAAGACATCGAGAAAGAGCTGATGTTATACAGTGAGAAATTGTACAAGGCGTTTAAAGAGCAATATGTTAGGTGAGTAGTTTTCTCCCGTTCTAAGAGCCTAGAAATTTTCGGTTTTCAGGTACTCGGATGTTCGAAATCTAGGATATGAGTATCGCGTGGGCAGTGAAGAGGATGATGGGGATAATGAGAGGAAGAGGAGGCATAGGTATGGTTTGAACTATTTGATATCTCTTATAGGAAACGAGATAAGTTGGGTCAAATTCAACGTATCAACCGTAACCGCTTTAATAGAAGGGTCTAAGGCTTCCATTTCGGTCGGTCAAAAATCGCCGACCGCCGACCGACCACGGACCGACAGCCAACCGATTTCGTGCCTTTGCGCATTAAAGTACCTATATTTGCGTACGAAGCACTCTATTTTACGACAAATAAGGCATTTAGTGAGTGGTTTGTCGTAAAATACAATGCATCGTAGGCAAACACTCACTGGCATGTTGACGCGCAAATGCACAAAAACGGTCGGCGCGCTGATCGATCGGTCAGCTCGGTCGGCTAAATTTCCCGACCGAATGGAAGCCTGAGAAGGATCCACCGACTTAGAACCAGTTTATCTCGTTTGCTGTGAATGGTATCAAAAAGTGATCAACTGATAAAATGTTTATTATGAAATTTTGTACATTTTGGCAGTTGACCACTTTTTAGTATCTTTTACGGAAAGCTAGATAAATTGAGTCCAAGCTGAGCTCATCTAGCTCATCCGGGAGAGACGCAGAAAACGAGGCTCTCAAACTGTCTGCGTCTCTTCACAACTTCGCCTAGAAAGCTGACTAGGTCGTTTCTAATTTAAAAAAAACTATTTTTTCAGGCACGGAAAAAATCGCGGCGAAAAAGGGTCGGAAAAGATGTGGACGACGAGTAGCGCGCTGTTTTTCGCCGCCACCACCATGGCGACAATAGGATACGGTAATATCGTTCCGGTGACACCACTGGGAAGACTGGCGTGTGTTCTGTTCGCTCTGTTTGGTGCTCCAATTGCTATCATCACTATTGGAGGTGAGTTTTTTGAGAAGCGGTATGGGCTCTAATGAGATTGTGAAGTCACACAGCGAGAGAGTACAGTCCTAGAGAAAAATTTTCTAGCTTCTCTAGAACCCGAGATATAGCGATTTAAAACTTTGGAGGTTAGAGGCGCAGACAACAAGGGTGTCTCGTTGTCTGCGTCTCTCCAAAACTTTAAACGCCTGTATCTCGGCTCTCAGCTGGCCTAGAAACTTCGTTTTTTCACCAATCGAATTAGAAATTCCTGAAGAATACCCCAACTTTCAGATCTCGGAAAATTTCTGTCCGAGTGCACGATATGGCTCTACAAGCACATGCGAAAAGGATCCGCTAGAATGGAAACGGCATGGCGTCGATTTCGCGGCCTCGAGGATAGCATAAACGACGATTTGGAGAGCGCCAGCAAGAATCAAGAATCGTCAATTCTCGACATGGAAATGGACGAGATTGACAAGTCGGAAGTGCCAGTGCTCATGGTTTTCACGATTATTTTGGTGAGAAATTTGGTCCCAAGTTTTTGGGGTTTTTGGGGGACAAAAGAAAGGCAAGAATCTTCAATTTTTCAGCTTTACATTGCTTTCGGAGGGATACTGTTCTCGATCCTTGAAGATTGGTCGTATATGGATGCGTTTTATTATTGTAAGGAAGGCGTTTTTGAACAAGTTTGAGAATTACAAGGAGAAATTTCAGCATTCATCTCACTGACTACGATAGGATTTGGAGATATTGTTCCGGAAAATCATGAGTGAGTTTTTTAATATCTATTCAAAGTTGATGGCCTAGGAATCCAAATTGCAGACAAAAGTTAGGCCATACTGTATACTTTTGGAAATTCATTGTTTTGAGCACTTTGGACCAATTTTCAGAATTGAAAAATCCTCGTTTTGAAGCGACAGCCATTCGAAGTTGGTGGCCTAGTTTTGGGTTTCTAGGCCACCAACTTTAAAAGGTTATAATTTGGTTTGAAATTGATATTTTTGAAATCTAAAATTTGAATCGAAATTCTGAAGATTTGTTCCTCATCAGCAACAAAACATTTTTCCATTTTGTGACCCAGTTTTCCCGGATATTGGAAAACTAGGCCACCAACTTCAAATGATTTTAACTCACTTCAAAATGGGGATATTTGACATTTGAAAACTGGGTTCGGTTTCTGAAAACAAGAGCTTTTCAAAAATGTAGATATATTGAAACCTAACTTCACAACAATTTGGAATTTTTGGCCATAAATCACGGAAGTTGAGATAATAGAGCTCAAAGTGCTTCAGAGCATTGAGCTATTCCAAAAACTATTCCAAAAGCTCATTTTCAGCTACATCGCCATCATGCTCATCTATCTCGGCGTTGGCCTCTCTGTCACCACAATGTGTATTGATTTGGCTGGTATTCAATACATCCAAAAGATCCATTACTTTGGAAGGAAGGTATGAAAATGTGCTCTATTGACAATAAACCTTGAAACCCTTTGATTCCAGTTCCAAGGTACCGATCTACTGCAATATCTGAAAAAGAAGAGAATGCTGGAAAGGAGGTTGGCAATGGGGCAAGGAGAAGAGATTCTGAGGAAGTATGTGCACGCAGTGGAGAAGTTCGAGCGAGAACAAGAACAGCAACTGCAACAGAGGATAGAGGATGAACCGCCGTCGATAGAGTCAAAGGCGTTTGATAATAGTTTGATGAGGTGAGGATTTCTGAAAACTTCCAGGCATACTAAACGAAAATAGAGCTTTAAATTTGTAGTTGACCACTTTTTTCTAGCTCTTTTCATTTTCGAGATATGCGCCTTTAAGAAGTATAACCTCCCCCTACCCGCTTCGTTCGATGATAAAGGGGGTGATGGGGATATGATAACTTTAAAGGCACACATCTCAAAAACCAAAAGAACTACAAAAAAATTGTCAACTACAAAAATGAAGCTCTATTTTTGTTTGGTATATTCTGAAATTTTCAGACAAATCGAAAAATTCTGGACCCCTCTTGTAAGACTCTAAATTTGACTATTTTCAGCTTTTTCAAGATTTTCAAAACTTTCAAATAATCAATTTTTTTCAGAATCGACGATTCCCTATCCGCATTCCAACTTCGATTCTATGACACGTACGACGAGGAAGACCTCTTCTCGCCGACGATTCACTCGGTTCGAAGTTTCCAGCCGAGTGTTTGGAGTCATTCGTCGGCAAGATCCACGTGAGTGTTTTGGGTGTCTCTGTAGCTCAAGCTCAATTATCTAAATTCCTATAAGAGATATCAAAAATTTATTAACTAATAAAATGTTGGTCACATTATCATCCACATTTTTGTAGTTTACAGATTTTTAATATCTCCTATGGGAACCAAAATAATTGACCTTGAAGAAGAGCTCTTCAAATCGGATCTCGGAGCTCAGCCTGAAATTTCAAATCTTCAAAAACTTTTTTATAACAAAAATTATAAAATTCAAGATTTTCTGAGCCGATCGGTGAAAAATTGAAGCTTCTAAGCCTTATGGGAGCCGGTATATAGTCGTTTGAAGTTAGGAGAGACGCAGACGACGAGAGTGCTCTCGTTGTCTGCGTCTCTTCAAAACTTCAAACGCTTATATCTCAGCTTTCAGACTAGCTAGAAACTCGATTTTTTCACCATTCGGCTGAGAAATTTCTGGGAAATCTGTATAAATTAATTTTTCACGAAAACGATTTTTAGAAGTTACTGCCGCTTCCAACGAAACCGAGGTGCCAGCTGGGACGAGTCGGGTCCGTCACTATCCGAACATTGCTCATTATCGACAGAGCCTTCTGTACATATCAGACAAGTAAGAAATTTATGAGAAAGTGCGCTCCATTGAACACTTTTTCAGGCCTACTGGGATAACTATCATTCGCCGACACCATCAGTGATATCATTTTTACACCGTCACTTATACTCACCTTCTGTAGCTTCATCCATATCATTTGATTACGATTGCTTGGGTGAGTTTTTGGCGGAAATTTGTGGCGGAAAATTTTTTAAAATTTGTTTTTATAATGAAAGGTTTGATTTTTAAATAAACAGATAGAATTTTAGAATTTTTGATTTTTGAAACTTAGAATATCAGACTTCTCGAATTTTCAAATTTCAAAGTTTCAGAATTCTTGGAATTCTTAGACAGAATCTTAAAAATTTTAATTTTAAGAAGTTTCGAAATTTTAGTACTGTCTAATGTTGATTTTCTATAATTAAGGGATTTTCAGAATTCTTGTACTTTCAGTTTTTCGATTTTCTGAATTCTAAGGAACCCAGAAATCTGAGAAGTTCAAAACTGAAAAAATTGAAAAAAAAATCATGAAAATCCAACATTTTTAAAATTCAAAAGCTGCTCAAGAATTTGAGATTTTCAGCAAAAGTTTTTGAAATCCAAAAAAGGAAATCCCGAGAAATTCAAAGATTTCCGAAATTTTCTGTTTTTGGGTTTTTTTAAAGTATCTCAGAATCTTTTTTTCCAGTATCTCAGAATCTCAAAACTTCAGGTTTTCAGAATCTCAGAATCTCAGAATCTCAGAATCTCAGAATCTCAGAATCTCAGAATCTCAGAATCTCAGAATCTCAGAATCTCAGAATCTCAGAATCTCAGAATCTCAAAACTTCAGGTTTTCAGAATCTCAGAATCTCAGAATCTCAGAATCTCAGAATCTCAGAATCTCAGAATCTCAGAATCTCAGAATCTCAGAATCTCAGAATCTCAGAATCTCAGAATCTCAGAATCTCAGAATCTCAGAATCTCAGAATCTCAGAATCTCAGAATCTCAGAATCTCAGAATCTCAGAATCTCAGAATCTCAGAATCTCAGAATCTCAGAATCTCAGAATCTCAGAATCTCAGAATCTCAGAATCTCAGAATCTCAGAATCCCAGAATCTCAGAATCTCAGAATCTCAGAATCTCAGAATCTCAGAATCTCAGAATCTCAAAATCTCAGAATCTCAGAATCTCAGAATCTCAGAATCTCAGAATCTCAGAATCTCAGAATCTCAGAATCTCAGAATCTCAGAATCTCAGAATCTCAGAATCTCAGAATCTCAGAATCTCAGAATCTCAGAATCTCAGAATCTCAGAATCTCAGAATCTCAGAATCTCAGAATCTCAGAATCTCAGAATCTCAGAATCTCAGAATCTCAGAATCTGGAAAACTTGGGATGTCAGAAAACCAAGAACCCAAAGGATCTCACGGATCCTCTCTAAAAATCCCAAGAATCTCAAAATCTGAAAATTTCAAGAACCCTAAGAATCCTTAGAACCTCTCGACTTCCTAGAATCAAAAAATATTTTTTCCAGCAAAAGACGCGAAATCAGCTCGCCGAAGTAACTCTTGCCCTCCAATCGATCTTCCCTCTCCACCACCATCAAATTCGGTAAGTCAACGACCCCTCTCCGCCCGAACGTCGTCGTCCCGTCCAAAGCATGCATACGCAGCGGAGCCCATCTTCTCCGCTGCTCCGCTTTCGTTTCGCTTACCAGAACCATTTATGCTTTCCAACCTGGCCGCTATCTGTGACGCTTTCGACATGGATGCATGTAACAATCTTGTGTTTGGTGCTTTCCGAGAATCTCAATTGGCATCGAATCGTCATGATGGTGACGGGCTAGATGAGTGCGCAATGCGACCGCCCCCAATGGTTGCACAGGCTCCTCATGTGCCCAAACTTTTGTTATCACCTAAACGCTTATCAGTGATTGATGAGAATAAGATTGCGACGTCACCAGAGCCCCTTTTGAAGAGAAAACATAAAGAACGGGTTGCTAAGCAACAGAATCCTCTGACATCGTTTGATTGGCTCAATGTGAGTCCGAGAAAGTTTCGACCGGAGCTTCTAATCAAGGAGGATCTTCCAAAATTGTTCAAATTGGTTAGAAATTCTACAAAACGATCGCTGGAATCGCCAACGCAGACTTCCGAAACAACTCTACCGGATTTGTCATGTGAATCCAGCCCTGATTCGGTGGTTTTAATTAGTCCACGGTCGGTAAGTGCTGAGAATCTAAAAATCGGTTTGGCTGAAAATCCATGTCATGCTTTTGTCCTATTCTATGCTTTCCTAGAATGATTTCGCTTCGCTATCTTTCCTCTATACGCTTGAAAATGCAACCGCTCAGCTAGGTCGGCTGTCGGTCAGCGGTCATCGATTTTCGACCGACCGAAATAAAGCTATATTCTCAGACCCATTTTTCATCAAAATACTTCCAGCCAATCGGTCTCGCCTGCATGCAGGACTGGGATTCGTACATTCAGATGCTTGAAGAGGCATCCCGCCAGTTCGAGTATCCACCAGAAGACATTGAAGAGGCGGAGGAGGAAGAGGAGTTTGAGGAAGAGGAAGAGGTGGAAGATGAGAGGTGAGGATCTATAGAAAATAAGAGAAACGGTCCAGAATAGAGTGTTTTGGAAGGAAAGTCACTGCTATAGCATTCCTGGGAGCAGAGATATGAGTGTTTGAAGTTTTGGAGGCTAGGCACGCAGACGACGAAGCACTCTAACCGTCTGCGTCTCTTCCAAATATTCAAACGCATGTATCTTGGTTCGGAGACTTCATTTTTCCACTAATTGACTTAGAAATTTCTTGGGAATCTGTGACAACCAAAATTAAAGATAGTTATATTTTAAGTTCAATTTTCTGGGTGAGAAGACAGAAAATTCAGATTTTTTTGCTCAAACTGTTTATTTGAAAATGTTCTAACCGAAGTTCTGAACACTTCTGTCTAGTTTTCAGTTTACTAGCTAGTCTGGAAGCTGAGATATGAGCACTTGAAGATTTTGAGAGACGCAGACAAAGAGACACTCTTGATGTCTGCGTCTCTCCTAACTACAAACGCCTACATATATCTCGGCGCTCTGGCGTCCTACAGTTTTAATTTTTAAATAAATGAATCGCAAGTCTTCCTTATTTTCATACTTGTAACGGGCAGGGCCGGGCCGGGCCGGGCTTTTTCCGGAATTTCGGAGGCCCGGCCCGTCATTTCACTAGTTTCGAAATTTTCAAAAAACACATAAGCGGGGACCCTTATGTGATTTTTTTCGACCAAACAATTTTTTTTCGAGTTTTTCGATCTTTTTTGATCAGACAGACAAACAATCCGAAATACGAAAAAAAAATGGAAAAAATTATATTGAGAGCTTAAAATTTGGCTCAAAAATACAGAATTTTTGACACCGAGCCTTGAAAATTTCCTCAGGCCCGACCCGGCCCGGCCCGGAATTTTAAAAGTATGCTTATTTTCATACCTGAAAAGTTCATTTTCGCAATTTGTCCAGGAGTCGAGATAAGATCCTTTGAAATTTCAAACATTAACTATACTTTTTCTCTAATACCAAACCAGCAAGCAATCTGAAATCTGGGCATTACAAAATTAGAAGTTTCATAATTTAAATCCAAAAAAAACCAAGTTTCTAGCTAGTCTGGAAGTTGAGATATGGGCGGTCGAAGTTTTTGAGAAACGCAGACAACAAGAGCACTCTTGTTGTCTGCGTCTCTTCTAACTTGAAAAGCGCGTATCTCGGTTCCCAGGCTAGCTAGAAACTTGATCTTTTCACCAATCAATTTAGAAATTCCTAAGAATCCTGGTAACTTAAAAAATTTTGCATCCATTAATCTACCCTCCACTAGCAACAAACTTACCCTTCATTTTTTGCAAGTGTTTTGCATCCATAATAATTTTTTTTTCGGAATTTTTGCACCCCTTTTTTGCATCCTTTTTTCTTCACTAATATGTTCAGAGAATGCATACCTCATGTTTGTATCCGACTACGAGTGTCCGGAATCTTCACCTCATCGATCGCGACGACGTCATCAAAGGAACAGCTACATTCGGCGCCGAAGGTCTACTATCAGCCAAGGCCTTCTCGACTGACACAGTGCTCAAATCTGAGCAATCGGAGCTACGAACTACCCGAGATTATTCCAGAGGAAGTGCACGAGACAAAAATACCCAGGTATTGAAATTTGGGATTTTTTTTGAAATTTTTAATTTTTGGAATGTTTCGAAGAATGTTAGATTGCATGACCATCACCAATTTTTTTTGCACTTTTAAATATAAAAAATAAAACTTCGCAATAGAGCGCATTTTCTGATTCTGAAAATTTTTCGAATCTTGAAATCCGAGTTCTTTTAGTCCCGTCTCTTTCGAACCACAATCATCGGAATCCGAAGAAGAGCCGATGGCAGTGTACGTGGAGGAAGAGAAGCGGATACCTCAAAACGATATTGATTTGGGCGCGTTTGAGTTGGTGGATTCTGGTGAGTCGGTTTCCTTAAAAAAGTCGATTATTTTAAAGACAAAAATCAGGTTTCTAGCTTATCTAGGGGCTGAAGTACCCGAATTTTTAGATTTTATGATTTCTAGCGCTAATATCTCCTGAACTATGAAAGCTAGCTCAATTTTTGTAAATTGTAAACTGTAGGAAATTTCAAAAACTATATTTTTATAGTTTGTCATTTTTTGATACCTTCAGTGGTTTTTGAGATACAGCGCTTTGAAGTTTGGTGAGAGACGCAGGTGGTTATAGTGTATGTTTGTCTGCGTCCCTAACCACTGAAACTTTAAGTGGGCGTATCTTAGCTTGGACTCGGTTTGGAAATTTTTGGAATTTTCAAGAGATAAAATTTTGAATGA
>NC_013486.2:2517321-2518495 GCF_000004555.2 Caenorhabditis briggsae | reverse complement strand
TCGGAAGCCTCGAAAAGTCCTCAAAACACCAAGAAATCCAATCAGCTGTCAAGGAAACGTCTTTAATTCCCTCATCAATACACACTTTATAAGTTGACGGCATTGAAACTTGTTCTTTGAATAAATTGTGACCACCCTTGTTATGCATGATACGTCTGGCACTGATTAGTTTCTCATAATTGACTCTCATTTTTGTTAGAAGAGGCATGGAATCATTGTAGGGTTCAGGTAAGACCAGCAGGAGTGAGGATTCAGAATTTGAAGACGTGTCTGGGACGTCCTCTGTATTGGAGCCGATTTTCAGTTGAACACCCATTGGATTCATTCCAACTTGAAGGCATTTTGAGAATCGGCAAGAACGACACATGCAGCGAACACCTGGAAAAATAGGGATTGTTACTGAAACTTGAGTAGTGACGACTTCAGAAAACCTTTAAAGAATTCTTATCTTCAAGAAGTTCTTGCCCAAAACTCTGGCTTGTATGGTTATTGAATTCTATATCATTTTGTATAGTTTTTCAAGACTTAGATTTTACTGTTTAAAGTATTCTAAAATAATCACTACCGGCTGAGTCACGCGGTTACATTCGATGCTTACCGCTGTTCTTGCTCAAACTGCACTCTACACTTTAGAAGCTTTTACTTACTCTAATGCTTATAGGACTTTATTGTAATTTATATGGTTTTGTAGAGCTTTTTGAGACACTACTGGTTCTAGCGATCAGTGTTTTTGCAAATTCTCATAAAAGAAGTAGGAAACACTCAAATGATTAAATTTTTAGATACCGTAAAACCTCTAATAGAACGATGACCAATTGGCTGAAATGGGGTCCTATCGCATCTGACTCTTCATTCGTTGCACCGGCTGGAGGTAAATGTTTCTAGCCACTCTAGAAACAGGAACTGCTTCTGTAGCTTCCGGTGTCCTCCTTGTGGTGGCATCATCGGCTCCGTGGTGGTGGCATCATCACCGTGGATTTTACCCTAGGTGTAGGGTATTCCTCGCTCTCTTCGTCGAAAAGGATCCTCTGCTCCGTATATCCCGCGAATCGGAAAAATCTAAATTTTTTTTAAATCAAAAATTCGAAAAACTTACATTCATAACCTCGATTTCGGCAGTCTTTAGAACCGTGAATAGAAAAATTGTTTTTTTGAAGCTTGAAAATTAAACTTA
>NC_013486.2:2514381-2517247 GCF_000004555.2 Caenorhabditis briggsae | reverse complement strand
CTCTAGAGGGATCCCCCATCAATGATTTCATTTGTTTTTCTTTGTTTCCACCTCCACATTCTTTTGTTTCTCCAGACGGCTGTTTTTGTGATTTTGGTTTTTTTCCAGGGTTTTCCAGGATCCAGATTCTTAAACTTCTAGAATTTTTGAAGTTTTAATTGTCTGAATTTTTCGATTCTCTTTTCTCGCTAAAAAGTTTAGAAAAAGATGAAAAAGAGAGAGCATTCCCAGAGCACAATGTGCTCAGCACATTCCCAGAAAAAAGCAGGACGAGAGAGTGTGTAAAAGAATTTTTTTTATTTTTTTTCATTCTATACATATTTCCACTTCTCTGGCTCTAACCTGACTTTTCGAGCCTCAAAAAATGATTTTTCTGAGAAAACAAGTTATATATATATAGCGTTTTTATTTTGACTCTAATCTGATTTATCGAGTCCCTATTTTTTAATTTTTCTGAAATTTCCTAAAATATTCTAATCTCTAAAAAATCATATGATTGCTGAAAATATGGTGAGTTTTTATACAATTTTTGGCCAAAGATTTTCTTTTAATTTTCAGATTTTTCTGTCGAAAAACCATGAGCAAGACTATGGCGACATCTGCACATATGGTTGATTTTTTGGGAAAAAAAGGATTGACACTTAAAATGTGAGTTAGAGCAAATTTGAAATTTAAGCACATTCCGAATTTCCCGAATTCCGAACATTTTTTGTATTTCCAAAAATTCTCAAACAATTATTTCAGGAAATTCGGAAATTCTGGAATTTCGAAATTTTGGAATTTCGTTATTTATATCATTTTTTCCAGAGCGACTGTATATGAACCAGGAATACAGATATTCCACAATGAACTAAGTTAATTTTTTTTCCCGACTTTTAGATTAAAATAGTTTCCTTTTCAGCTGGAACATAGGATATGCCATTTAATTTTTTATTTAATTTTCCTCTTAAATTCGAATAAATATTGAAATTGAAAAAATGATTTTTTTCACAGACTTCCAGAAAGAAACAAATTCCAAAAAAATCAGACTGACAGAAAAAAACAGTGCACTTGACTTTCGTTGTCTCGATGTCTCTAAAAAGTTGTCGCAAGCATCGTTAGCTCTTTTTTATATCTCTCATGGGACCTAAAATAATTGGGGCTGGAAAAAAAAGAATATCATATTTGTGCTCCCTTATTTAATCAATGCAAAGCACTCTTGTTGTAATTAGGGGCTCAATTAAAGATGAAAAATCACTGCAAACAACAAATTGTATTCTTTGCGACTATGTAGCTGAGCCTCCGATGTTACGTTCAAATGTTTAAGGACTTGTAGAATTCGTTGAAAAATTAGAATTGATGTTCAGAATCGTAATACTTGATAATCTTCCATGTGATTTTTCAAACAAGAAAAAGTTATATTATCAAAAAGAAATTTATTAGGACGAAATATTTTCTGAATATTCAAATGAATCCGTTTTCTTCTATGCTGCTTGTTTGGAATCATTGGCTGCTTCGTAGTAATCCGACATATTCTTCTTCGGATTTACTCCACATTGTAATGGCGACAATGGAGGATTCAGAGTTGAACGGAGCCTGTTCGCTTCTTTTGATGCATCTTCATCGAAAATTATCTTGTTTGTATGCAATCCAGCCAAATGAAGTCCTTTCAAAGAGGTGACACGACTAACAGCTACATAGAACATTCCAGCTTGGAAAATGTTTCGAGAACGAACGACAACATTTCTCAAAGTGAGTCCTTGGGATTTGTGAATAGTGGCACCATAGGCAATAACCAGAGGAAACTGCTCTCGGATCATAACGGTATCTTTGTGGAGAAATGGAGCAGCCATTATCCGGATTGGCACAGAAACAGTTGTTCCGCCAAACTGAACAAATATGTATTCTACCTTTTCGTCTTTCATCTTCAACTCAGTGATATGTCCAGTTGCTCCATTCACCAAACGATCTCTAATACTCATGTTTCTCCGCAGCATGAATCGAGCCCCAACTGCGACCGTTAATTGAGCGGGCATGCCTCCTTGGTTTTTTTTGTATCGGCATATGTGGAGCCTGGTGGTGGTGACTGGTCCTTGGGCAATTTTCTTTCGACCTTGCCAGCTTTCGAAATGGTCCACGTCTGCCACGGCTTCCTCAGAACACTCCCTCTGTTTTCATGCATCAAATGGCTGCGCCTTTTTTTGTTGGTAATCGATGTTATCAACGGCACCAATTGTCATTGTCTTTATTCAAATTGCTGAAAATTTTATAACTTTTAGAAGTATATTCATCTCAAAAATCAACTTACTTTTGAATACATGAAAAAGATCTCCAAA
The DNA here is from genome assembly GCF_000004555.2 of Caenorhabditis briggsae. NCBI lineage: Eukaryota > Metazoa > Nematoda > Chromadorea > Rhabditida > Rhabditidae > Caenorhabditis > Caenorhabditis briggsae. The sequence continues at coordinate 2,514,932 of NC_013486.2, read as the reverse complement.
CATCACTAGCCGCTTTTTCCTCCAAACTTGCGTGCGATGGTTTGCACAATTCCAATTCAAAAAGGATTGTGTGGCAGTGGAGAATAGACGAGCATAGCAGGTGTGATAATACATTATTAGAAAAATAATGCCACAATATAAGGTGAAATTTCCAGGAAAATTAAAAGAAAGGATCCCAATCGGGGTTCCAGGAAGGGGAAGTGGATATCCAGAAAAATAGAGAATAAGGATCCCAGTCGGGGTTCCATAGATAAGAATCGAAACACTTCTACTGGGGGTATAGATCGATCCAACCTAGTCAAGTCTAGAAATCAATCTATACCACCATCAGAGAGAGCACCGAATGCCAATGAATTTGGGTGTCTGCTGGGGCCTTATATAGGGGCAACCCAGGTGGGCGTGGCCAGGTGGGTACCACCATAAATGCGAATAACGGGGGAAACCAGTGCTCCGGGGAAGGAGAGGGATGGTAAAGTCTACTGTCTTCTGAACATCTTGATGTGTTTATGACACCGTAACTACTGTAGAACGGGCTGACGTCTTTACCTGCC
>NC_013486.2:2511517-2513381 GCF_000004555.2 Caenorhabditis briggsae | reverse complement strand
TTGTTTAAGCAACAAAAAAAAACTCACACAAAAAACCCAATAACAAGAACCTTCAATGGTTTTGGAAGGTTTTTAAAAATCGATAATGAATAATCTTGATAATCTATATTAGAAGACATTGCTGCTTTTCTTCGTTATACCGGAAGCAGATTTTTGGCTTGTTTCGAAAAAAAATGAGAAATTTTGTTTTTCTCACTATTATTTTTCGTCATTATCATTATTTTTCGTGACATCTTACAGATTCAGAGGTTACAGATTTTTGTGAAAAACAAGATTTTTTCCAATTCAATTCCAAAATTTTCTACTGATTTTTGATTGTAAAAGTGAAGGGGGAGAAACAGCCAGATTGAAAACAAGAAATGGTCCAGCAAGAAAAAAACTGTTGTGAAAACCAAAAGTTACAAGAAATTAGCTGGAAAAAGGCTGAAAATGATGTATCTGACCAATTTTTGGGAATGCAAAAACTACAATTTCAAATTTTAGTTTCAAAAAATGTCTCAATTTTTGATTTCAAATTGTTGAATTTTTGAAACTGGAATTCAGAGTTTCAGAAATTCAGAGTTTTGAAAAAAAAAACTTACAACAACAAATTCATAAAATCATACAGAATCAGTTTTGTTAAATTTTCAGAATTCGGAAAAAATCGGTTTGCATCGTCATATGTAGTCGTTGAAGTCTCCATTTCTTCTGGAAAAATCTGGGAATAAAAAAGAGGAAAAAAGAGGAAAATTAGATTTTCAAGACAATAATTTGAACCCAGAGCAGAGAACAAGATACAGCAGAATTTTGATTGAAAAATTCCCAGAAATAAGCACCTCATCCCAATTAAGCTCTGGTCAAAATGAGGTCAGAGCAGGGAGATCAATTGGTCAGAAAATTGACTTTTTTGTGTTTTGGAATTCTAAAATCTAGAAATTCAAAAATAAAATTGAAAGTCAAGACTTTTGAATTTTAAAAAGCATTTGTTTAGAAAAAATATAAAAACTTTGAAATTTTGAAAATCAAAAACTTCCTAAAAATCAAACAAAATACTGGAAAAAACCATTCAGAAGTTCCTTAATTTTAAAAATCGCAACTTTCAAAATTTTCAAAAAAAAAGTCTGAACTTCTGGAAATTACAAAATTTCAAAAATCCAAAAAAAAAAAACAGTCTAAAATCTAAAAATCAGAAATTCAGATGTTCGAGAATTTTTAAAATATCTGAGTTCTGGAAAACCAACTTCCAAAAATTTCTAACCATTGGCAGAAAGCTATCAATAGGGCGAAATATGCTAGTTACTCTATTTTTAAAACTTATCATAGTAAGAACGTTAGATTAATGTCATTACTATAAAAGACTTTTGTGAGACCGTATTTGGAATATGGAACGGTGGTAGCCAGCCCTTCTAAAAAACTGCTCATTGACAATATAGAGAAAGTGCAAAGCTCCTTCATTAGAAAATTGATGAATAGAAAGTGGGTAGAAACTTAACGAGAATTGATAAGGATTACAAAACATCTCAAGACAGATTGACCGAATTCAGCCTAGAATCACTACAATCTAGACGGGAAAAGCTTGATCTGAAATTCTTCAACAAACTCATTCTAGGTAAAATTAATATAAATCATTTATCATATTTTAAAATTAGATCGACAAAAACGCGCAGCCGCCACACCTACCAATGGAAAACTCCAAAGTCTAAACTTAAACAAAACTTCTTCACACATAGGGTTCTTAGTAAACTGATGAGCTCTACAAAACGGATCTAAAATCCTGCTGCTGTCAGAAGTTCGGAAAAAAATTTGTTATTATCCACTATTATTCATTTCTAGGTTAAGAAATATCAATTTTATGTCACCATGTCCCTTTTTGTCTATTTATTCT
>NC_013486.2:2430485-2510871 GCF_000004555.2 Caenorhabditis briggsae | reverse complement strand
TTTATGGACCATTAGCAATATGCCACCTTGTCGAATTTTATTTTTTTGAGCACGATAAACTAGTGTGAGTTTTGAAAAAGAAGCTTTAACTTTGAATTCAGAATACAAAGTTTTTCAGATTCGTCACCAGAAGACTATCCGTATTCTTCATCGTTCTATTAGAGGTTTTACGGTAAATACAATACAATACAAAAATTTGAATTTCGGAAAATTCAAAAATCCCAAAAATGCCAAAAAATAGAAAAATTCAGGAATTCAGAAAAAAATTTTGGTCTGAAATATTTTGTAATTCTAGCCTTTGAATTATTGAATCAGACAAGCTAACAAACCCAAAATTTATTCACTTCCCTGGAGAAAATATATGGGTTATTAGAAGGGCCGGCCCTTCTATTGTTCCAAGCTCCTTTCGGAGGGCCCTTTTATTAGAGGGGCCCTTCTAATACAGGCTTTACGATTCAGGGATTGTTAAAAAAATAGTTCATTCCAAAAAAACCAAAAACTCAAAACTTTGGAAATTGAAATCTGAAAATCGAAAAAAACCGGAAATCAAAATGTTAGGAATCCGAAAATTAAAAAAAAAGGCGAAAACAGGGCTGGGCGAGCAATCGGATTCGTGGAAAACGAAATGCAAAACACACGCAATTCGAGAAAAAAAGTGGTCGGAGCCATCGCACACACAAAGTATAGTGGACGGCGGAACCCGGGAAGTGTCGGCCGCTGCGAAGAGCGACTAGCCGGCGGCGCGTAGTTGAAAAATAAATCAAACTTCAAATTCCCGCCAGTTTCGTGTCGATACCCGTCGGCGAAATTGCGTGCGCCTTTCATCTCGAATGGCACAACAAGCGCAGAAAATTTGCAAAACGTGAAGGTTTTTCTCCCGTCCTTACCCACCCCTGGGCGAAAATCAGAAAAATTCAAACAAAACTCAATAAACTTTATTGAAATTTTTCAATAAAAAGTTGGCGTTTTGAAGTAGATGATTGATATTTGGATGGTTCCATTTATGAAGCAGGGGCTCCTGGAGCCGGAGCCGGAGCAGCTGGAGCACTTGGAGCAGCTGGTTGAGATGCTGATGGTTTTGCTCCAGAAGGATCCGGAAGGAAGCTCACCGGAATGCGTCGGACACCTGGAACAGGAAAATGAATGATATTCTGAACAAATTCTGAATTTCGACGTTCTGGAAAAATCGGAAAATTCAATAATTCGAAAATTCAATAATTCAAAAATCATTTTGAAAATCATTAATTAAAATTTTTGAAAGAAAAAATCCGAAATCCTAAAATTCGAAAACTTCCCAAATGTTCAAAATTTTTAAAAATCGAAAAATTCTAAATTCGAAAATCCTGAATTTCAGATATTCGAAAATTATAAAATTCCAAAAACTAAGTGAAATAAAAGCATCAGGAATCAGTGAAAAATGTACTGAAATTGATTTTCAAAATAAATATTTTTTCACTGACACGTTTTTTTTTTGCATTTCGTGCTATTTGTTGAAAACTATAGGCTCACCCTCTGCATCCTTCAATCCATTTTTCCAAAGGGGCGGAGCCAATCGGGCACTCGGAAAAGCAGTTTTATGATAGAATGCAAAATAGTGACGTTTTTCCATTTTCTGCTTCTGATCCGTATTAGCATTCCAAATGGTAATTGTCATTAAACCATTTGGGTTCACAAAAGCAACTGGTGGTTGAACTCTGAAGATGTCAGCTGATGTACAACGGACTTTGAATGTTATGCGATTCGATGTTGGATTATGGAGACGAAGGCTCACATATGTTGGACGACCGATCGGAGCGAATGGGAACTCAACCTGAGATAATTAGAGTTAATTAATTGGTTGACTCCAATTATTTCGGTTCCAGTAAGAGATGATAAATAATTGCTAACTCATAAAATGTTCAAAACTTTCACAGGAATCGAGATATTCTAAATTTCAGAATTTCAGAATTTCTAGATTTCTGAATTTTAGAATTTTCGAGTTTCAGAAATTCGGGTTTTTTGAGAATTTCAAAATTGTAATTTTTGGGATTTTCGGAAGAATTTTTGAATTTTCGAAATTTCGAATTCCATAAAAACTGGTTTTTTAAAATTGGATTCCTTGAAAATTGAATTAATTTTGGACCTAGTTTTATGGCTCTACTTTGAGCTCAGTTATCACACTTCATGTGAAAGATATCAAAAGTTGTCAACTGACAAAACGTTTATCAGGAAATCAATAATATTTTATCAGTTGACAACATTTTTATAGCTTTCACAGGAACCGAGATAATTAAGCTCAAAGGGTTACGGTACCTTATTCGCATTAAGCGACAATTTGAATGCCGGCTCATCGGGCTTATTGGCCATTGTTGCATCCGTACTGGCGCCAGCATCTTCAAATGGAACGGGTTGCTGAAATTTTGGAAATTTCTAAAATTTCGGAACAAAAGTTTTTGAAAAATCACCTTGGGAGGAGCCATTTTTCAAAATATAGAGAACGCTTTCGGTACAACTTGGATAATTCTCGAATAGTGAAACTTTTTTCGGCCGGTGTTGACTGTATATCGTGGATAAGATGAGCTAGTTTTTTTTAAAGTAAGGTTTACAGAGTTCACGCATTTTTGAAAATGTGTCATTGGAGCGCACTTGACCCAGAAGACCAAATTTTTCTAGTGGAGCATGTTTGAATACTGTAATAACTTTATTATAAGGCTTAAATTATTGGGGTTTTTGAGTTTTGTGTTAGAGCGCATTTGCTGACCCAAAAATATAAAAACTAAAAAATCTTTATTATCAAAAAAAGTTATTAAAAGTTCAACATTTCGTCTGTTTCGAGTTGGGCCCTTCATCCGGATCCTCGCTGTGGGGTTTGTGGATTTTCAGGAGTGGACGGAGCCTCTGGATTCGAGGCGGCTTGATCAAAATGAACCGAATCCAATGGAGCAGGCGATGTTGGAATGTCTGCTGGAGCAGGTACAGGTTCCTGGGGTGAAAACTGTTGAGTTACTGTAGGAGGGGGCGGGGCTTTTGGGGCTGGAGGAGCTGGTGGAGCTGGAGTCAGCGAAGCTGGAGCGGTACCCGACTGAGTAACTGGTACAGGTGGTGGTGGGTGGGTTCCCTGGAATTTAAAAAAAATAGAAGTTTCTAGAAGTTTTAAAAAACTTACCTTAATAGCAGTTGCCATAGGATCTTCGCTTGACTTTGAACTCTTCGCTGATTGCTCAGATTTAGTTCTTTTTGTCTTCTTATCCTTCTTGTTCTTCTTTTTCTTCTTCTTATCCTTCTTCGCCTTCGTTCCAGTGCGTGTAGTGCCTCCAGTAGTTCCCGTAGTCCCCCATCCACTAGTTCCACTGGTCCCACCACTAGACGTCGTCCCATAACCAGATTCCATTGATCCCCTGAATCCTGGATCCATCGACATCTGATTCCTTTCTTCTCGTTCTTTTTGTTTCTTTCGATACATGAAAAATATAAAGGCACATGCAGAAATGGAAACACAGATCGCTATGAAACCAGCGACGATAACGATAGCACCAACAGTAACATCCAATTCAGTTGTTGTTGGTGGACGTGTTGGTGGAGGAGGCGGTGGTGGAGGCGGAGGAGTCTTCCCGGGTGCAGCTGTTGGGGGAGGAGTCGGTGGAGGTGGAGGCGGAGGTGGTGGAAGAGGTGGTGGTTGCGGGATGAGAGCTTGAGTGATCGTGGTTGCTAGTGTCAGCAACGGAGGTATTATTCCCAGCCACTGAAATTATTTTATTGGGGAGGTATTCGGCAAATTAAGAGTTTCAGCTTTAAATTTGTGTTTGCACTTTTGAGCTCAACTATCTCGGTTCCTATAAAAGATATCAAAATTTTGTCAATTAATAAAATGCTTGTCATTGAATCATCAACTTTTTTGTAGTTTACAAATTTTTAATATTGTTTCCAGGAACCGAGATAAATTGATTGAAATGGGAACGTTAGGAGATCATTGTCTTAGTGGTCTGTAAAACCAATAACTTTTTGAACCAATTTTATCCCACTTCTAGTTAAAAAATATCAAAAAGTTGTCAACTAATAAAATAATTTTAATGAAATGATAAATATTTTTTCAGTTAACAACTTTTTGACATCTTTTACAGTAGCTGAGATAATTGAGTAAGTATAGGTGGGACGCTCTTTTAGATCATTTGGGAAGTCACCAAGTTTCCCGACTTAAAGGGAGAGGAACATGAAAGGTTTTGGAGGTTTTTTAGAGTATGCAATCTGACAGGACGGTGTAGAGTAATCAGTTTTCCACATGTGACTATCATTTCGCTTTCATACTGTACCTTTCGATGAAAAATACAAAAAACAATTTTTACTGTCTAGTTTTTGATTACTCTGAAAATCATGGATAGTGTGAAACAGGCCTAGACTAAAAACTTTACATTTACAGAAATTTTGGAAAGTTCCTAGTTTTTCAGCTATTTGCCAATTTTCGAGGGACTTTTATTTTGGTCCGTTTTTGTATTGAAAACGAGAAAAAAACGAGTGTCTTTCAGAAATCGCGGATAGCTGAAAAGCTAGGGATTTTCAAAAAAATTCTGTGAATTAAAAGTTTTTGATTTAGGTCTGTTTTACACCCTTCAAAATTTTCAAATTGATCTGAAACTTGACAACCGAGCTTCAGGCTGTTGAAAATCCAGAAATCAATCGAAAAATACGTTTTTGTATATCTAACTGAAAGGTACTGTATATGTTTTCCCGCCAGACTCCAAAATCCAGACACTTTAAAGGTGGGGGGACATGAAAAAATAATGTTCTCGAAATTCCGTTCAAAGATGCCTCTCGAGGAGTTGAACTTGTGAAGGCGATGATTGAGGGTGCGGCGCCGCTACCGACTGAGCCACGCGGGCAAAGAGAAAGCGGATGCCCGATTGCATACATAAAGGCGAGGACGACAGCTGTACGCAGAGTGACATTAAGTGTTGTACACCGTGACGGTAGAATGCATACTCTAGCTACAAAAAAACTACGAAAAATCTCGTTTAACCGTTCAACTGTCTCTAACCGTTCAACTGTCTCTAGTAACCGTTCAACTGTCTCTAGGAGAATTTTGTTATGCTGGAATATTCCCGAAAAATCCAACAAGCTTTTTTGGATGACCTCTACTCTTTTTCCCAAAACCTTCTCTAGTTCCCAGTAACCTAGGTGTCATGTCACTCCAAATTGAAATGGAGAGATCCACGAATAGCCAGTGTCTCTGTATTTATTCTGGAAAATTCGAAGTCGTCGTCTTCTCAATCTTCTGGAGCATCATGTCGGGACAATCGGGTGTTACTGCATGGATGGTAAATGAAATTGGGGAAAATATCTAGATTTTGAAAAGGAATTTGGAAATTCAGGAATTCTGGAACAATCGAAATCTCGGAAATTGGGAAATTCAAAAAGGTAGCAACTCAGTTATTCAGAAATTCAGAAATTCTGAAATTCCGAAAATTCAAAAATTCAAAAATTCAAAAATTCAAAAATTCAAAAATTCAAAAATTCAAAAATTCAAAAATTCAAAAATTCAAAAATTTAAAAGTTCAAAAATTCAAAAATTCGAAAATTCGAAAATTCAAAAATTCAGAAATTCAAATTGTAAATTTTACAGCCCGCAATAACCGCTGGAATCAACATGATCGGCAACGTTGTGGGAAGTATTTGGGGAGCTAAACCAGTCCCACCACCAGTCGCAGCACCACTACCACCACCTCCACCGCCTCAGATCGAATATCGGCCAGTTCCAGGAGCACCACCAGAAACTATATACATAACTCAAGCACCACTACCACCACCAACAGCTGCTCCAGAAACTCTAAGCTATCTTGGAATCATCGCTTTGGTCATTATGGTCCTTTTCGTTCTGGCTTGTTGTGCTTCTGGAATTGGATTCTTCTTCTGGCAAAGTCAAAAAGCGGAGAAGTAGAAAAGAGATAATGAATCAATGTCAAGAATTGATGATAGTTACATGGAGAGTGGGCGGAGACGTCGTGGAAGTCGTTCGGGTTACAGTACTAGTGGAACAAGTAGAACTGGAAGGACTGGAAGAAGCACTTATGGTAGAAGTAGCTCGTATGGTGGAAAGAGTTCGTATGGAAGATCCAGAGGACGTTAATGGAACGTTTAGATTATTGAGCTTTACTTGTTAAAACAACTTGTTTTTTTTCGGTAATAAATACCACTTATTTTGGTTGTTAATGTTTGAAAAAAAAAGAAATAACGCTAAATATTTTTTTTCTGAAAAAGTGTATACGGTTGGTATCTCGAAACGGAAAGCCTAAATAGCACATATTCGGTGGAGACGCAGACAGGATTTTGAAAATTTTCTCTGCGTCTCAACTCTTTTTTTCAGAAAACGATCATACATCCCATGGGTTCTTGAACTATATTTTCATATTCAGATTCTAAGTCTCGAAATCAAAAAATTTAGAAACTTAAAAAAATATTCGAAAAATTGAAAATTCAAAAAAGTTCCAGAAGCTTTGAAATTGCGAAAAATTGAAATTCTGAAAACTGGAAATTCCAAATGTCTGAGTTTTCTGGAGTTTCTCATTCTCAGAAATTACAGAACTTTCAGATTTCAAAAAATTTGAGAAATCTAGAAAAAATTCGAAATTTCAGGATTCCAGGAAAACTTTAAATTTCATGAAGCTCACCATTTTCAACAACAAACTTCATTTGTTTATGATAAGAATTATAAGGAAGATATACAGTTTAAAATTAGGAAATCAATCAATAAAGATGTTACAATAAAGATGATGAGCTACACTGTAACTTAAGAAATACAGTACCAGTCGAAAATATACAAAATGTATTTTCAGTTGATTTGTAAGGCTTCCATTCGATCGGGAAATTTAGCCGACCAACAGACCACTGACCGAGTTGACCGATTGGTCGGCGTGCCGACCGTTTTATGTGCAGTTGCGCGTCAAAGTGTTTGCGCACGCAGCATTGTATTTTACGACAAACTGTTCACTAAATGCCTCGTTTGTCGTAAAATACAATTTTGCGTTCGCAAAAATTCGCAATTTGATTTCAAAAATTAATCCTTCAACAGAAAGAAAAAGATTGGGAAAAAATAACATGAAAAAACTGAAAATCTGAATAATGCACCGTTTTTGGGAATGAAAACATTTGATGGTAGAATTTTCGAATTTTAGAAAAAAAAATCTCAAAAATGTCAAAAAGTTTTGCATCTCCATTTTTTAAAGGCTTCCATTCGGTCGGGAAATTTAGCTGACCGACCGACAGCCGATCGGTCGGCACGCCGACTGTTTTCGTGCATTTGCGCGTCAACGTGTTTGCATACGCAGCATTGTATTTATGGATGGATTTGAGACTCTAGACATCACTTTTCCCCTCAAAATTTCCCTCTTCTAGGTCATTCCACGTCGATCCAAGCCAAAAATTCCACGCCAATATTAGCACGCCAAATAAAAAACAGCAAATTTTGAACAAAAAAAATAATTTTCCCTTAAATCTACAGTAATCCGACTGCTTCAAATCATATCAGGGGTCTCAATTTTAAACTTTATGGGTTGATTTTAATATCAGCAAATTTCTCGTAAAATTCTGAACAAATCCTACCTATTTTCATTAAGAATGGTTTGACAGATTTTTTGAACAATTTCAAGAATCTTCAAAAATGACAAAATTCAGTTGACTTTTTAGAAAATCTATCAGGGCTTTTATTTTTGGTCCAAATCAGACGTTTTTCAGATCATTTGATTTGTTTTCAAATTCTCTACAATTTCTACCTATTTTGAAAAAAAAATTTAGACCCAGAATTTTTTAATGCCAAAAAATCTGATTTTCCCCTGTATCGAGAAAAGCGCCAAAAAATCAGAAAAAAATCAGAAAAACTCGATTTCCAATATTTTTCGCCGTGAGTCACTCAAAGCCTCGTTTGTCGTAAAATAAAGTGCTTCGTACGCCAGTATAGGCATTTTGATGCGCAAAGTCACGAAATCGGTCGGCTGACCGATCGGTCAGCTCGGTCGGCCGTCGGTCGGCATCTTCGACCGACCGAAATGAAAGCCTTACTCGGCTGTCAAGTTTCGATCACTTTGAAATTTTTAAAGGGTCTAAAAAAGACCCAGATTGAAAACTTTGCATTCACAGAAGTTTTTAAAATTTCTTTTTTTTTCCATAATTCTCAAAGACACCTATTTATCTCACGTTTCCAGTCCAGAAACGGGCCAAAAGGGATTTTCAAAAAATTCCGTGAATGTAAAGTTTACAATCTAGGTCTATTTCACACACCTGCAAAATTCTCAAAATGATCATAATTTTTTTGCCAACAGTCTCCCGAAAATGGTCAAAATCAATAGAAAAACAACCAGACGTTTCCGTCTGTTGATCCCTTTCGCCACGTAGAGGCTCAGTACATGAAAGGGAATAATGGTTTTTCACCGGGGGGAAAACACCAACCAAAAACCCCTGATGGGCTCCTAGGCCCATTACCGTTGAGAAAATTTCCATTAGTAATTCTTCAGTGGCAGAAGTCTCTATACCAACACTACTCATTGATGTTTCTTTTTTTTTTGAATCTTTGATTGGATCGATTTTGAAAGGGGGACGTTCGGCGAAAAACACCTAGCCATGAACCACCAAACATGGCGACCCTGAGGGCCTTTTATAACTTTGTTCGCATTTTCACCAATCGAAAGACAAGAAACTACCGATGAGCAGCGTGCAAAGAGCTTCTTACCAGTGAAAAAGTGCCAGTGGGAATTATCCAACGATTAATAAAGTTGAGAGAGTGTAACTTCACAAGGAAACTGCTTTTTCTCAATATGTGGAATTTTTGAAACGTGGGCAGAAGTAGGGGGCGTGACCTAATATTGATTGATTTATTCATTTATTTCGTAACGTGATAATTGAAAAAAAAAACTAATACATTTTTGAAGAGCCTGAAAATCAAATACAATTTGAGGTCACATTTTGGAAAGCGACGTGGTTAAATGCATCGAATGTTTTCCCAAAAAAATTCCTTTTCACGTTTTTCAATTTCTAAAAGTCCTCTCTCCTGTCCTAATTACAGTAACCCCCATCCACCCAAGCCACAGTAACCCAAACCTGACAATATAAATTTGTAGGCTTCTTGTGGCTATAAAAGAAGCAATATGTTCAGAGAGAAGACCATAAATTCTTTTTTTAAAAAGAAGTTTTTGCCTCAAAAAAGGAATCAAGAGAAATCATATGGTTGCGATTGGGGTAAGTGGTTAAGGATGAGCAATCCAGAAGGCTTGGGATTCTAGATTCTAGGATTCTAGGAGAGCGAAATTTTCAAATGTCTAAAATTAAAAATAAGAATTTCAGACTTATAAAATTTTTTTTGAAATTTCGAATTTTCGAAATTTTGAATTTTCGAATTTCTGAATTCCTGATTCAAAACCATTAACAAATTTAATCCTTTATGTTCCAGCCAATAATCTCGGGGATCTTCAATGGAATCGGAGGACTTCTAGGATCAGGAGTCGGTCAACCCCCTCCACTACCACCACCACTCCCACCTCCACCTCCACCAGCACCTCCACAGATTATCCATCCCCCAAATAAACCTAATGAAATCATCTACATCACTCAAGCACCGTATCCACCTGCAACTAGAGCACCGGAGACTCTTACCACTTATGGAACGTTGGAATCGTTTTTTGTTTGGTCATTTTGATGTGTTGTGTTGCTGCTGGAATTGGATTCTATTGTTGGCAGACTCAGAAGTCGGAAGCGGAGAAAAGAGCAAATGAAGCAGCGAGAGATCGGGATATGGAGATGGGTGGAGGCGGAAGAAGGGGAAGACGAGGTGGAGGATATACTTCTGAAACTACTGGAACTACTGGAAGGACCAAGACCAAGAGACACAAAAGAAGATGAGCAATCTATTTTTCTTTCTTTGTTGAATAAAAATTCCGGCGGACCCGTCATCTCACGAGTTTTGAAATTTTCAAAAAACACACTTTTTTCGAGTTTTTCGATCTTTTTTGATCAGACAGACAAACAATCCGAAATACGAAAAAAAAATGGAAAAAATTATATTGAGAGCTTAAAATTTGGCTCAAAAATACAGAATTTTTGACACCGAGCCTTGAAAATTTCCTCAGGCCCGACCCGGCCCGGCCCGGAATTTTAAAAGTATGCTTATTTTCATACCTGAAAAGTTCATTTTCGCAATTTGTCCAGGAGTCGAGATAAGATCCTTTGAAATTTCAAACATTAACTATACTTTTTCTCTAATACCAAACCAGCAAGCAATCTGAAATCTGGGCATTACAAAATTAGAAGTTTCATAATTTAAATCCAAAAAAAACCAAGTTTCTAGCTAGTCTGGAAGTTGAGATATGGGCGGTCGAAGTTTTTGAGAAACGCAGACAACAAGAGCACTCTTGTTGTCTGCGTCTCTTCTAACTTGAAAAGCGCGTATCTCGGTTCCCAGGCTAGCTAGAAACTTGATCTTTTCACCAATCAATTTAGAAATTCCTAAGAATCCTGGTAACTTAAAAAATTTTGCATCCATTAATCTACCCTCCACTAGCAACAAACTTACCCTTCATTTTTTGCAAGTGTTTTGCATCCATAATAATTTTTTTTTCGGAATTTTTGCACCCCTTTTTTGCATCCTTTTTTCTTCACTAATATGTTCAGAGAATGCATACCTCATGTTTTGTTATCCGACTACGAGTGTCCGGAAATCTTCACCTCATCGATCGCGACGACGTCATCAAAGGGACAGCTACATTCGGCGCCGAAGGTCTACTATCAGCCAAGGCCTTCTCGACTGACACAGTGCTCAAATCTGAGCAATCGGAGCTACGAACTACCCGAGATTATTCCAGAGGAAGTGCACGAGACAAAAATACCCAGGTATTGAAATTTGGGATTTTTTTTGAAATTTTTAATTTTTGGAATGTTTCGAAGAATGTTAGATTGCATGACCATCACCAATTTTTTTTGCACTTTTAAATATAAAAAATAAAACTTCGCAATAGAGCGCATTTTCTGATTCTGAAAATTTTTCGAATCTTGAAATCCGAGTTCTTTTAGTCCCGTCTCTTTCGAACCACAATCATCGGAATCCGAAGAAGAGCCGATGGCAGTGTACGTGGAGGAAGAGAAGCGGATACCTCAAAACGATATTGATTTGGGCGCGTTTGAGTTGGTGGATTCTGGTGAGTCGGTTTCCTTAAAAAAGTCGATTATTTTAAAGACAAAAATCAGGTTTCTAGCTTATCTAGGGGCTGAAGTACCCGAATTTTTAGATTTTATGATTTCTAGCGCTAATATCTCCTGAACTATGAAAGCTAGCTCAATTTTTGTAAATTGTAAACTGTAGGAAATTTCAAAAACTATATTTTTATAGTTTGTCATTTTTTGATACCTTCAGTGGTTTTTGAGATACAGCGCTTTGAAGTTTGGTGAGAGACGCAGGTGGTTATAGTGTATGTTTGTCTGCGTCCCTAACCACTGAAACTTTAAGTGGGCGTATCTTAGCTTGGACTCGGTTTGGAAATTTTTGGAATTTTCAAGAGATAAAATTTTGAATGAAATTCTTGGAGTTACTGTAGCAAATTCGAGAAAAAAACCAATTAGTTTTATATAAGTTTTTTTTTAAATGTTTAAAATACCAGAAGAGCTATCATAGCAAATATACAATTTGAAAAATGGAGCTCTCGAAAAGTTAAACACTTCTGCAGTTTTCAAAATTTTGACAGCTTTTATTGCTGAGGTATGCCGTTCTGAAATATTAACTCTCGTATAGAAGCTCAATTATCTCCATTCCTATAAGAGATAATAAAAATGTGTTAACTGATAAAATGTTTCTGATATTATGATAAACATTCTATCAATTGACCACTTTTTGATACCTCTCATAGAAATTGAGAAAATTGAGCTTAAACTCTCATTTTCTTCTAATTTCCAGGTCTCACTCCCGAAGCCCTTCTCTCCAAGGACGAACCCGTGATATTCCACCAAAGCATGCCAGTCCACTCCGTCCATCACGACACGGTACAAACCGAAGCAGCCCTTGCAAACCTGATGGCAGCCCCATCGAGTATGCTAACCAACGCGATTCCACCAATCATGGTCGAAGACAACTACTGTTTCGTGGTGGATGGAGAACGCGTTCGAATGGGTGACATACTTGGAGACGATCAATGGTGGAGGCATACATCTCGACCGACCAAGTATTTCTATTCGGATGATTTGAAACAGTTTCATCGAGTGAACTGTATAACAGCGAAGGGAAAAGTGATAACGGCAAAACTGGCGACACAGATGCCTCATCAACCATCAACGTCTATGTCGGCATCGGCGTCACATCAACAGTCGTTATCAGCGTCGACACATGCTCAAGTACATCCTCAGCATCATAGTATGTCCAATACGCCGAGGTGAGTATTATTTAAAATTCTTCAGGTTGTGGATTCTAGACCACAATTGAAAACAGCCATTTTAAAGGGGAAAATCAGGCTTCTAGCTAATCTATGAGCTGATATATCCGGGTTTTTAGGATTTCATGATTTCTAGCGCTTATATCCTCTAAACCATTAGAGCTATCAAAAACTTGCTAACTGCTAAAATGTAGGAAATTTGAAAAACTATAATTTTGTAGTTGTTCTTTTTCTGATATCTCTAAAGGCTATTGAGATATAGCGCTGTAAAAAATTGCGAGGCTAGAGACCCAGACAATGAGACACTCTAACTGTCTGCGTCTCTTCTCTGGGATCTAGATAACCTGTAGAGATGGTGGTCAGAGGGTCTGCGTCTCAGACGATAGCGTTTAAAACATGCTAGGTAAGAGACGCAGATAGTTAGAGTCGCTGGTGTTCTGTTTCTCTAACCTCTGAAACTATGAATCACTATATCTCGGCTTCTAGAAAAGCTAGAGAGATGAAACTTGGACAGAAATGTTCAGAATTTTATGGAAATTTCATTTTCGGAAACATTAGTACCCTGTCTACCGAATATCACTGTGCCCAGTAGGTCGCTTCGCGTTTTTTTCTTTCTGATAGTGAGAATAGGCGAAAGGTGAAATTTTGATCTTTGTGATATATAATGACCAGCAAGAAGGGTCTTTCTATGAATAACAAATTTTTTCAGATCTTCGATCTCTGGTGGAACCCATCAAACAGCCCACACGACTCCATCTCGGACATCACATCACGATGCGAACAAAGTGCCACTGAACAACGTCTACAAAGTGATTCGATTCTATTCATTTTGGAAGACGTGCACGTCATTTCATCGGATAGTCACAATGATTGATAAGGTGGTTGATGAGCCGTCGACGTCATCTGGAGGCACCACTTTTAAGAAGAGATTATTTGTACAGTATCTTTGGAGAAATGCAAAGGCAGTTGAGAAGGCGAGAGTTCAGAAGGAGTTTGATCCGAGGAGGCAGCGATTGCTCAGATTTGTGACGGATCCGGCTGCGCGGAAAAGGTTCCAGAAGATGTGATGACTTCTCTCTGGATGGTTTTCTCTATCTCTCTCAAAGTGTGATTCTCTTTTCTTCTTTTTTTTCGTGTCTTGTAGAGGGGGTGTTAATGAGAACTGTTTTGGAAATTTTTTAAGGGTTCAGGATTTTTCTTTTTAGGAATTTCAAAATGAGATATTTTGAATTTTCAGTTTTTTTCTTGAAATTTTCTGGAAGATCCATAGTTGCTGTTGCTTTTCCTAAAGTTTCGAATTTCTGAAAAAGTTTTCAAAAGTCTGAATTTTTGATTTTCCTGAAATTTCGAACTTCGGATTTTCGGGTTTCTAAGAATTTCAATGATTTTATGATATTTTTGAAAAATAGAATTTCAGAAAATTTCAATTAAAATAGAAATTTGGGATTTTTCTTCGGGAATTTCTGAATTTCTGAATTTCTGAATTTCTGAATTTCTGAATTTCTGAATTTCTGATTTTCTGAATTTCTGAATTTCTGAATTTCTGATTTTCTGAATTTCTGAATTTCTGAATTTCTGAATTTCTGATTTTCTGAATTTCTGAATTTCTGATTTTCTGAATTTCTGAATTTCTGAATTTCTGAATTTCTGAATTTCTGATTTTCTGAATTTCTGAATTTCTGATTTTCTGAATTTCTGAATTTCTGAAAATTCTCAAGTTTTAGTTAAAATAGAAAACTTAGAATTCTCAATTTTTTTCTGAAAAAAAGATTTCCCTAAAAATTTCCAAAACAATTCCTTCAAAAATGCTCTTCTCAATTCCCTATGTCCATATAAAAATCTGTCCTTATCGTCTCTCAAAAACGTGCCATCCATTTTTTGTCCATTTTTATGTACTTCTTCTCCTGTTTTTTGCCCCTCCAACAATCTCTAATTTTCCAATTGTTTACGGGTTTTTCAAAAATTCCTCGAATCCCAAAAATATATTGATGATCTTTGGCTGAAAAACATCTTCCTGTCGCTTTTCTTTTCTGTGTTATCTCTTCCTTTTTTGCTTCTCTAGAGTTTTCTAGGCCATGGCCTAGAAATCCCAAAAAAAAATCAAAAATCGTCTTTCTACTATGCACATTTTCTCCGAATTGTCCTTCTCCTTTCGCTTATCATTCTTTTTTCGAGAAAATTTTTTTTTTTCTTCTCACTTCTACGCCTGAAAATAAATCTATTTTGAGTTTCAAAAAAATGGCTACAGTAACCCAAAAAGTTTGATGTGCAGGTTTGTGGAGGACGATCTGTTTGCGGTGATCATTGATGAGAATGGAAATGAGAGCGAGTCGGAGGAAGAGCTATCGGATAGTGAAGAGAATCAGAATAATAAGGATCCGCAGAATTTGTTGAGAAAGTTGAAAATGGAAGTGACAACGCATCCGGGGAAAGGTAAATTCTAAAATTCAGAAATTCTGAAACTCTGGAATCCCACCAAAATTCGAATTTCCAGGTGGTCAAGAAGTTCCAGTCTACAGTAATGATGATGAGCATCCATTGGATGGTCCTCACACAATTCTTCATGCGGTTCAGTGTCCCAAAAAATTCATTGCAACGGTACGTGACTTGTGGTACCCATGGTATTTATGGTACTCATGGTACCGTGGTACATATGATGCTCATGACATCTTTGGTACTAATTCTATCATCTTTAGTACTTATGGGTTCCATGATAGCTATTAATTCTATGGTGCTCATTGGCACTCATGGTACCCATAGTACTAATGTTATCCATATATTCCATGATAGTTATGACTACCATGGCAGTTATGGTACGCTTTTGTACTTAGGGTTCTATGGTATCTATGGTTTCTATGGTACTCATAGTACTAGTGTCAGGGCTCTGGTGTCATGGTAGCAGTACCCATAGTGCTTTTGGTGCTTTCATTACCTATAGGTTCTATGGCACCCATGGTACTCTTGCATCCATAGTACTCGTGGTACTATGGTAGACATGATACCATTCGACAATTCCAGGTCGCCCCGACAGAAGTGGCTGATACTGCTTGTTTCGTTTGCGATTCGAATCTAGTCTCCATGCAAATGATTGAAGAAGACGCCGATCACATCCATTGGAAACAGACAATGTCAACGACCCATTATTACGCCACGGACAACTGGAAAGACGATTTCTATCGAGTGACGCCATTAATGTGTCGAGGAGTACTGCGAGGAGCTTATAAAGTTGGCAAAGATCGGAGTGGAAAGATTCAGAGGGTTGATATTATTAGGGTGAGTTGAAAATTGTTCCTATGGGGACGTTGGATACCATAGTTTTTGTTATGGTCATGAATGTGGTGCCCATAGTGCTCATGGTAACCGGCGATTCAATGTCTGGATGGTTTCTTAGTTTGAGAGTTCATGTGTACCTATGGTACTCATGGTATTCATGACAGATCCCCATATTTTGGTACCATAGCCACCATTCGTTGTTTTGTGCTTTATGTTCATAGCTGTACTGCCCGTGGTTCATATGGTACCAATGATGTTTATGGTACCCATGCCCCCATGGTACCATTATTTTCCCCGTGGCACCATTATTTTCCCCATGGTACCATCTTTTTTCAGGTCTATCGTGTGACCCGTCACTTCAGTTGCTGGAAAAGCGTCCCTGTCTTCCATCGTGTGATTTCACTTGTCGAAGCGGCACTCCCCTATAAACAAATGACTTCAAAGCAGAAACAATTGCTGAAAGCCAACGGAAACAAGTTAATCAATCGTCTATTCATTCAATATTATTGGAGATTCCAACAAAGCGTAAGCGACTGATAGCATGGATACCATTTTTTCATGAATACCATAGCTTGTTACCATTAAAACTGTATTTTTAACCATGGAAACCATATCTTGGTGCCATCAATACTATAATTTGGTACCGTGGATGCCATATATTGTTACCAAGAAACCAAAAAAAAATCGCCTGGTTTTGTTGGCTATGGGAAACAGGTCAACAAAAATGGTACGCATGCTACCAAGTTATCATGGAAAATATATTTTGGTACCATGGTACCATGGAAACCATACTTAGATATCATGATAACGTAACTTGACGCCATGGTTGCCACACCTTGGTACCATGGTACCATGAATACCATAACCTAACACCAATTTTTCCAGTTCCTCAACCGCGAGCAGGTTCTCAGTGAGTACGCAGAGTCTTCAAAACGAACCCGCGCCAAGAAATCGTGGATTCGAGTTGTGAAGAATGTAGCGAGATTGAGAGCTGCGACGAGTATCCTTGCAGCTGCACATAAGAATCATACATTGTGAAGAAAATCGATAATCGACAGTTTTTGAAAAAATATGTACTTGTTATTATTCCCGATTTTTAAAGGTTTTTTTTTTCTATCGAACAAAAGTAATAAAGAAAATATGTAGTCCTAGAATTGATGGGAGATCGATGGTACCATGAGTACGATGAGTAGTCAGATGGTTTGGCTCAGTCAGAATTAGTAGAACTTTTTGAAAATAAGAAAAATCAAAAATTCCATTTTTCAAAGGTTCCGCAAATAGACTGTCGACTGGAATTCCAAAATAAAACGAAGCATATATATTACTATTTCAAAAGGTATGTTGATCGCGCATTTGGTATGAGAATCCTCCTCAAATTTGCACAATTCTTTTAAATTTTTATCTTTTTCCTCCAAGAAATGACAAACTTAGTTTTTGGCAAATTTCGACGGATATCTAAAAAACAGAATTAGCTTAAATCCTGAATGTCCAACTTTGACATAACTGATCTCGTTTTCTGTGAAAGATATCAAAAAGTGGTCAACTGATAAAATGTTTATCATAAAATTTTAAATATTTTATCAATTGACCACGTTTTGATATCTTTTACAGGAAATTAGATAAATTGAATCAAAGTTGGTGAGGTTTTTTTTTCATTAGAAAGGCTTTTAAGTGAAAAACGTTCAAAGAACTTGGGTACAATGTGCGAAATAAGTATTTTCTGTAGTAAACTTCCCTCCAGGGGGAACCAGAATGACATACAAACAACAAAAAACAACACATAATTAATTTATTACAAGAATGATGATAAGATAACAAATATACAGAATAATAGATTGAATTATAGTAGTTCCTGGCACGAATCAATCCAAGCCGATCTGAAATTAATACACTTAATTTCATTCGTCACCTTTTTAACGCTACACAAATGTTAAAGTAAAAAATAAACTCAACGGATAAATGGGTAACGCATCTCGTACACGAATTGTTCATACCAACCAGGAGTGTCTCCTTGCAAGTTCTTACGCAGTTGAACTTTTCTCGATGCGATGACGTCTCCCGTGTTGAGTTGAATTTTTTTTAGATTTTCTGGCTCTTTATGACAAAGGGGGGCCCATGGGAAAAGGAGGGGGCCCAAGTCAAAAGGGGGCATGAGAATAGGGGGGGGGGGGCGAGACAGAAGGGGGGCCCATGGTTAAAAATTATGTCTAAGTTAAGATTTTTCGATTTTTTCAAGTTGATTTTTTCAAGTTGATTTTTTCAAGGCGGCATTGGATGAGTGGAATTGCGAGAAGAGTTGGGTTACTGTAGAGAGTGATAAGAGCATTTGCACACAGTATACACACCCATCGGAATAGATGATGAGTGGATGGTGGGTCCTAAAACAAAAGCAAGTTTCCAGAACCCCAATAGGCACGTAATTCGAATGGTACAACAATTCGGAAGCGCAAAATTAGAATTTTTCAAATGTTTTGTACCCCCCCCCCCCCCCCGAATTGAGGATTTTGTACCCTTAAACTGCATTGTACCCCAACGATGGTCCCAAAATTGTTGTACCTTCCGACACGATTTCCTCGGAATCGGTTCCTCGGAGGCAACCCCTTCCTCGGAATCGGTGGAGTCTCGAATTATTTGCCACCCCAAGGGTAAACTCCCAAATCCTCCATCTCCTTTCGGTAGTCCCATGATACAGATTTTAAGGAATCGGAATATTCCATCGCCAACCGTGATCGATGCTCCAACAGCTGACGAGAAACCAATGTCACCTTTTTATTTCTTCTCCAGAGCTTCTTCACAGTGGTCTCCGGTGTATCCCCACTTGCAGTCGCACCACATATGTCCCATCTCACTCACACATGCTCCATGGATTCCACATACTGTCGAGTTGCAGTTGTTTACGGTCCTCCAACAAGTGGACATCTGGAATCAGGAAATGTGAATAGTACTTCTAAATTCTTTACCGAGTAAGGTTTTCTTTTGTCGGAAATTACTAGAACAAAGTTTCTAACTGAAAAATCCCATAAGAATTTTCATTATTTTTTCAGTAACTCTTGGTCTAAATTTTTGAACTTTTTCATTTTCCTAAAATCCATAAAATTTTCCGAAAATTTAAACAATTGTCTGAAAATCTAACGAAGTGGAGGAAAAAGAGTTTAATTCATAAAATTTTATTAACATTTCGAGTTTACTATTAGCAACAATTGAAACTTGTAAAAAATTGTCAACCAGGAGCACATTCTCAGCATCTTCTTCTTGGACTCTGGACATGGCAACATAAAGCTGACCATGAAGGAGAAGACATCCGAGTGAAGAACCAATTCATATCCCGTTTGTCCTTGACTTTTGTTGATGGCGAGCGCATATGCCAGTCGAATCGGGTATTGGAGTCTTCAGAATCCACAAGAGTTGGTTCCATTTTTGCTTTGAGTGTTCAGCATTCGGTGCAAGTAAACTGTGTCCGGCGAGTAAGAAGTTGGAGGTTGACAGAGAAATGGATTATCTGAAAAGAAAGAAAAATTAGGAAAAATGATTACTGTAGTTCAAAAATTTTAGTTTGTGTTAGAATGAGAAATTTAAAATATCTAGAAGATAAAAAAAACATTTACGTCATCTCCAAAGGTCCTAATTTTGAATCATCTAGTTGTTTATATCCAATCGTTTTCAAAATAGCGACTTTTGGAAACTCAGTCCACACCATCATATTTTTAGTTGAATATTCCAACTTTTGGTGTGCTTTTCCTGTTTTCCACCGTTTCAAAAACCAGACCAATTTTGCAAATTCAAATTCTAGACTGCATTCTATATCAGCTTGGTTGCCTTCCATATGTCAATCTGTTGTCGGCATTATCGGTTGAGCGAATAAGTTCTGGCATGTCTGTTCAGCTTCTGGGTCGCATCAGTGTTGACGATTCCTCCACGCAATTTGGATAAAATGCAGTCGTCCAGGGGGAAATTCTCAGGAAATCAGAAGAAAGGATCCCAATCGGGGTTCCATTTAGGGGTATTGGGCATCGAGGCACACTTGGTGGAGTACAGGTCAATCCAGAATGTTCTAGACAGATCTAAACCATTCCAGACAGGTCAAGTATAGACTTGGTCTATCCATACCACTATCAGAGAGAACATCGAATGCCAATGATTTTGGGAGTCTACTGGGGCCTTATATAGGGGCTGCCCAGGTGGGCGTGGCCAGGTGGGTACGACCATAAATGCGAATAACGGGGGAAACCAGTGCTCCGGGGAAGGAGAGGTAGGGACAGGTAAAGACGAAAGTCGCATTGTGTACTGTTTTCTTGTTTTATTGATGTGTTTATGACCCATAGCTACAGTAATAATTGTCTGACGTCTTCACATGCTCAGCGGCGCATCCTTTGATAGGAAGAAAGAAGATGACAAAGATGGAAGGACTGCTCGACGATGAGTTCTTGGAAGGATTCTGAAGAGTGGGAAGAGAAAAAGAGCTGAGGTAAACACCCAACTCGACAAGTTAGACACACAGAGGGACCTAACATCCTTTTCATAAACATGTTCAGTACAGTACACAAGTATAAAAGTAGGATTTATTGATAAAGTGTTAGTGAAGTTTTGCATTTAAGTTTCAACAAAATAAAAGAACTTCAATTCAGAAAAAAGATTAAATTTAAAAAGAAAAAATTTCGTCTTGCTCTTGCTTTTCTTGCTGAATCCATCTCCTATGCTCATGCTATCTTCTGATTCCTTCCTCAATCCTCATTGTTCTTTCTACTTCATAACACAAATTCCTACTGTGAATTTCCTCGCACTCGTAGC
This sequence comes from Caenorhabditis briggsae, assembly GCF_000004555.2. Taxonomy (NCBI): domain Eukaryota; kingdom Metazoa; phylum Nematoda; class Chromadorea; order Rhabditida; family Rhabditidae; genus Caenorhabditis; species Caenorhabditis briggsae. The sequence goes on along the minus strand of NC_013486.2, from coordinate 2,490,433 downwards.
AAATATTCATTATTTTTTCGAGTTTCGAAGTTTCGAAAATTGTAGATCTTATTTCCGCCCATTGTGCAGCCGAGAATAAGTCGCTCAACTCCTCGATGTCTCTGCAAAAATATATTATGTATTATGACAAGTTGACATTTTTAATTGTATTTCAATTAACTTACGCGATTGTTAAATTTTCAGCCTTTTGCATTTTTAACATTGCATCTTGAAGCAATGTGATTTGCTTCTCTACGTGGGGCTTATAGAAGAAAGAATCATATAAGTTTTGCCCAAGCACATAGAAGGCAAACCCAATGGTGACTACAGCTCCGATTACGGCCGTTGATCGAGAAGTCCGAATTTTCGAATCCATTCGACTGGAACCTATAAATTTGGTAATTAGGAAATATTTTGAAAAAAAAAGGAATTAAAAATTACTTTTGCATTTGCCGGATAACATTTTATTGAAGGGGTGAGACTTATCGTAGTTCATCGAAATGTGGTAGATTTCACATCCAGTTGCTCCATTCACCAAACGATCTCTATCGACCTTCTCTTTGCCAGCTTTCGAAATGGTCCACGTCTGCCACGGCTTCCTCAGAACACTCCCTCTGTTTTCATGCATCAAATGGCTGCGCCTTTTTTTGTTGGTAATCGATGTTATCAACGGCACCAATTGTCATTGTCTTTATTCAAATTGCTGAAAATTTTATAACTTTTAGAAGTATATTCATCTCAAAAATCAACTTACTTTTGAATACATGAAAAAGATCTCCAAACATCACTAGCCGCTTTTTCCTCCAAACTTGCGTGCGATGGTTTGCACAATTCCAATTCAAAAAGGATTGTGTGGCAGTGGAGAATAGACGAGCATAGCAGGTGTGATAATACATTATTAGAAAAATAATGCCACAATATAAGGTGAAATTTCCAGGAAAATTAAAAGAAAGGATCCCAATCGGGGTTCCAGGAAGGGGAAGTGGATATCCAGAAAAATAGAGAATAAGGATCCCAGTCGGGGTTCCATAGATAAGAATCGAAACACTTCTACTGGGGGTATAGATCGATCCAACCTAGTCAAGTCTAGAAATCAATCTATACCACCATCAGAGAGAGCACCGAATGCCAATGAATTTGGGTGTCTGCTGGGGCCTTATATAGGGGCAACCCAGGTGGGCGTGGCCAGGTGGGTACCACCATAAATGCGAATAACGGGGGAAACCAGTGCTCCGGGGAAGGAGAGGGATGGTAAAGTCTACTGTCTTCTGAACATCTTGATGTGTTTATGACACCGTAACTACTGTAGAACGGGCTGACGTCTTTACCTGCCTCCCCAAGAGCACGTAAGACTTTTGAGGACATCTGAAGACGTCAGGCTGATCCACAAACAAAACAACTCCTTCAGATTACATACAGTGCCTTCTGATTATCTATAGTGGTGTTTACTGAGTGCTAAAATACACAATTTCAAAAAACTGGAATCTCGAGCATCCCGGAGATTTTCCATTTTCTTGTATTTTTATTCTATGACTTTGATTTCAAAAAAGTACAAGTTACACTGAAAAATCATAAATTTTAATGTAATTTAATATCATCTCAAAGTCCATCTTTTCGAATCAATCGCGTGTTTCCGTCTTCTCTGACCCGGCCCAAGAGAAAAAGAAGATAACACATTTTGGACGATCTATACCCCACTGAGAGTGCTTTGATGACCAAGATTTGCAAAACTCAGTTGCAACAAAACGGAGTTTATTGACATATTATCATGTAAGTCACGTGTCCAAAACTGAGACTAAGTTGATTTAGGTCAGCCGGTTTCGCGCCCATGTAGCTCAGCCGCTAGCGTCGCTGTACCCCTGATCGTTTCCTCATCAGTTCAACTCCTCATGGGGGTTTGCTCGGCAAAATAATATCTAGAAAACTTTTTTTAGTGTCTTGCTTTCTCTTGGTCTATCCATACCACTATCAGAGAGAACATCGAATGCCAATGATTTTGGGAGTCTACTGGGGCCTTATATAGGGGCTGCCCAGGTGGGCGTGGCCAGGTGGGTACGACCATAAATGCGAATAACGGGGGAAACCAGTGCTCCGGGGAAGGAGAGGTAGGGACAGGTAAAGACGAAAGTCGCATTGTGTACTGTTTTCTTGTTTTATTGATGTGTTTATGACCCATAGCTACAGTAATAATTGTCTGACGTCTTCACATGCTCAGCGGCGCATCCTTTGATAGGAAGAAAGAAGATGACAAAGATGGAAGGACTGCTCGACGATGAGTTCTTGGAAGGATTCTGAAGAATAGGGAAGAGAAAAAGAGCTGAGGTAAACACCCACCTCGACAAGTTAGACACACAGAGGGACCTAACACCCTTTTCATAAACATGTTCAGTACAGTACACAAGTATAAAAGTAGGATTTATTGATAAAGTGTTAGTGAAGTTTTGCATTTAAGTTTCAACAAAATAAAAGAACTTCAATACAGAAAAAAAGGTTAAATTTAAAGGTGGTGTACGGTGAAATTTTTTATTGCATCAAAATGTGCAGAAATGCATGTAGATTGACTTAAAAATAAAGAAAAAATTCAAAAAAAATTTCTTCATCGAGAAAAACGCATCGAAAAATACGCTGAAAGCCCTTAGGGACGAGGTTTTTTCTAGGCCGCCCGGTGAGTAAAAGCGCGCGAATTCAAACTTTTAAAATTTTTTCGCTCGTTTTCACTTTTTTTCGGTTTTTTCAAGAGTTTTCTAGGTTTTTGTCAATTTTTCTTCCAGATACATCGGAAAATTTGAAAAAAAGTGAAAACGAGCGAAAAAATTTTAAAAGTTTGAATACGCGCGCTTTTATTCACCGGGCGGCCTAGAAAAACCTCGTCCCTAAGGGCTTTCAGCGTATTTTTCGATGCGTTTTTCTCGATGAAGGAATTTTTTGAATTTTTTCTTTATTTTTATGTCAATCTACATGCATTTCTGCACATTTTGTTGCAATAAAAAATTTCATCGTACACCACCTTTAAAAAGAAAAAATTTCGTCTTGCTCTTGCTTTTCTTGCTGAATCCATCTCCTATGCTCATGCTGTCTTCTATTCCTTCCTCAATCCTCATTGTTCTTTCTACTTCATAACACAAATTCCTACTGTGAATTTCCTCGCACTCGTAGCAAATGTGTGGGTGTTTATGGTATTGGTTCACTCTGCACGCTTGTTCTGTGTGGTTCCTTGGGTTCAGACATATCTTGCACAATTTTTGGAACAAAATTCCCCGAAAATATCTTTCGGGAAACTTTTCGGGAGCCCGATTCCTCGAAAAACAAATTCGGGAAAAAATCTGGTAGATTGAAAAAGAAAGCAAGACACTAAAAAAAGTTTTCTAGATATTATTTTGCCGAGCAAACCCCCATGAGGAGTTGAACTGATGAGGAAACGATCAGGGGTACAGCGACGCTAGCGGCTGAGCTACATGGGCGCGAAACCGGCTGACCTAAATCAACTTAGTCTCAGTTTTGGACACGTGACTTACATGATAATATGTCAATAAACTCCGTTTTGTTGCAACTGAGTTTTTGCAATCTTGGTCATCAAAGCACTCTCAGTGGGGTATAGATCGAATCCAAATGTGGTATCTTCTTTTTCTCTTGGGGCGGGTCAGAGAAGAGGAAACACCGATTGATTCGAAAGATGGACTTTGAGATGATATTAAATTACATTAAAATTTATGATTTTTCAGTGTAACTTGTACTTTTTTGAAATCAAAGTCATAGAATAAAAATACAAGAAAATGGAAAATCTCCGGGATGCTCGAGATTCCAGTTTTTTGAAATTGTGTATTTTAGCACTCAGTAAACACCACTATAGATAATCAGAAGGCACTGTATGTAATCTGAAGGAGTTGTTTTGTTTGTGGATCAGCCTGACGTCTTCAGATGTCCTCAAAAGTCTTACGTGCTCTTGGGGAGGCAGGTAAAGACGTCAGCCCGTTCTACAGTAGTTACGGTGTCATAAACACATCAAGATGTTCAGAAGACAGTAGACTTTACCATCCCTCTCCTTCCCCGGAGCACTGGTTTCCCCCGTTATTCGCATTTATGGTGGTACCCACCTGGCCACGCCCACCTGGGTTGCCCCTATATAAGGCCCCAGCAGACACCCAAATTCATTGGCATTCGGTGCTCTCTCTGATGGTGGTATAGATTGATTTCTAGACTTGACTAGGTTGGATCGATCTATACCCCCAGTAGAAGTGTTTCGATTCTTATCTATGGAACCCCGACTGGGATCCTTATTCTCTATTTTTCTGGATATCCACTTCCCCTTCCTGGAACCCCGATTGGGATCCTTTCTTTTAATTTTCCTGGAAATTTCACCTTATATTGTGGCATTATTTTTCTAATAATGTATTATCACACCTGCTATGCTCGTCTATTCTCCACTGCCACACAATCCTTTTTGAATTGGAATTGTGCAAACCATCGCACGCAAGTTTGGAGGAAAAAGCGGCTAGTGATGTTTGGAGATCTTTTTCATGTATTCAAAAGTAAGTTGATTTTTGAGATGAATATACTTCTAAAAGTTATAAAATTTTCAGCAATTTGAATAAAGACAATGACAATTGGTGCCGTTGATAACATCGATTACCAACAAAAAAAGGCGCAGCCATTTGATGCATGAAAACAGAGGGAGTGTTCTGAGGAAGCCGTGGCAGACGTGGACCATTTCGAAAGCTGGCAAGGTCGAAAGAAAATTGCCCAAGGACCAGTCACCACCACCAGGCTCCACATATGCCGATACAAAAAAAACCAAGGAGGCATGCCCGCTCAATTAACGGTCGCAGTTGGGGCTCGATTCATGCTGCGGAGAAACATGAGTATTAGAGATCGTTTGGTGAATGGAGCAACTGGACATATCACTGAGTTGAAGATGAAAGACGAAAAGGTAGAATACATATTTGTTCAGTTTGGCGGAACAACTGTTTCTGTGCCCATCCGGATAATGGCTGCTCCATTTCTCCACAGAGATACCGTTATGATCCGAGAGCAGTTTCCTCTGGTTATTGCCTATGGTGCCACTATTCACAAATCCCAAGGACTCACTTTGAGAAATGTTGTCGTTCGTTCTCGAAACATTTTCCAAGCTGGAATGTTCTATGTAGCTGTTAGTCGTGTCACCTCTTTGAAAGGACTTCATTTGGCTGGATTGCATACAAACAAGATAATTTTCGATGAAGATGCATCAAAAGAAGCGAACAGGCTCCGTTCAACTCTGAATCCTCCATTGTCGCCATTACAATGTGGAGTAAATCCGAAGAAGAATATGTCGGATTACTACGAAGCAGCCAATGATTCCAAACAAGCAGCATAGAAGAAAACGGATTCATTTGAATATTCAGAAAATATTTCGTCCTAATAAATTTCTTTTTGATAATATAACTTTTTCTTGTTTGAAAAATCACATGGAAGATTATCAAGTATTACGATTCTGAACATCAATTCTAATTTTTCAACGAATTCTACAAGTCCTTAAACATTTGAACGTAACATCGGAGGCTCAGCTACATAGTCGCAAAGAATACAATTTGTTGTTTGCAGTGATTTTTCATCTTTAATTGAGCCCCTAATTACAACAAGAGTGCTTTGCATTGATTAAATAAGGGAGCACAAATATGATATTCTTTTTTTTCCAGCCCCAATTATTTTAGGTCCCATGAGAGATATAAAAAAGAGCTAACGATGCTTGCGACAACTTTTTAGAGACATCGAGACAACGAAAGTCAAGTGCACTGTTTTTTTCTGTCAGTCTGATTTTTTTGGAATTTGTTTCTTTCTGGAAGTCTGTGAAAAAAATCATTTTTTCAATTTCAATATTTATTCGAATTTAAGAGGAAAATTAAATAAAAAATTAAATGGCATATCCTATGTTCCAGCTGAAAAGGAAACTATTTTAATCTAAAAGTCGGGAAAAAAAATTAACTTAGTTCATTGTGGAATATCTGTATTCCTGGTTCATATACAGTCGCTCTGGAAAAAATGATATAAATAACGAAATTCCAAAATTTCGAAATTCCAGAATTTCCGAATTTCCTGAAATAATTGTTTGAGAATTTTTGGAAATACAAAAAATGTTCGGAATTCGGGAAATTCGGAATGTGCTTAAATTTCAAATTTGCTCTAACTCACATTTTAAGTGTCAATCCTTTTTTTCCCAAAAAATCAACCATATGTGCAGATGTCGCCATAGTCTTGCTCATGGTTTTTCGACAGAAAAATCTGAAAATTAAAAGAAAATCTTTGGCCAAAAATTGTATAAAAACTCACCATATTTTCAGCAATCATATGATTTTTTAGAGATTAGAATATTTTAGGAAATTTCAGAAAAATTAAAAAATAGGGACTCGATAAATCAGATTAGAGTCAAAATAAAAACGCTATATATATATAACTTGTTTTCTCAGAAAAATCATTTTTTGAGGCTCGAAAAGTCAGGTTAGAGCCAGAGAAGTGGAAATATGTATAGAATGAAAAAAAATAAAAAAAATTCTTTTACACACTCTCTCGTCCTGCTTTTTTCTGGGAATGTGCTGAGCACATTGTGCTCTGGGAATGCTCTCTCTTTTTCATCTTTTTCTAAACTTTTTAGCGAGAAAAGAGAATCGAAAAATTCAGACAATTAAAACTTCAAAAATTCTAGAAGTTTAAGAATCTGGATCCTGGAAAACCCTGGAAAAAAACCAAAATCACAAAAACAGCCGTCTGGAGAAACAAAAGAATGTGGAGGTGGAAACAAAGAAAAACAAATGAAATCATTGATGATTCATATTTGAGAAAGATGATATTTGAAAGAAATATCAGAAAGAAGAAAGATGTTTCAATTTTGAAATAGTACTCAAGTGGGTACATTGTTCTATCTTGGTTGCTGACGAGGATGGTGTCTCTGATGATTCTCGAAGAAGATGCATCCCTCTTCTTTTGGCTCACGGGTGGTTGTTGAAGTTGGTGTCTTGGGACGTCACAGATGGATGTGTGGTGGTCCTCCTGGCTGGCATCTGTGTCTTCGATCCAGACGCCTCCTGCAGTGGTTCAATTCTTGAGCAATTGTCTGAAATGGTGTCCATCGCATCGTCTCTTCATTCGTTGCACCGGCTGGAGGTAAATGTTTCTAGCCACTCTAGAAACAGGAACTGCTTCTGTAGCTTCCGGTGTCCTCCTTGTGGTGGCATCATCGGCTCCGTGGTGGTGGCATCATCACCGTGGATTTTACCCTAGGTGTAGGGTATTCCTCGCTCTCTTCGTCGAAAAGGATCCTCTGCTCCGTATATCCCGCGAATCGGAAAAATCTAAATTTTTTTTAAATCAAAAATTCGAAAAACTTACATTCATAACCTCGATTTCGGCAGTCTTTAGAACCGTGAATAGAAAAATTGTTTTTTTGAAGCTTGAAAATTAAACTTACTTTTTTCAGAGAATCTACGGATTTCAGTTAGAAATTTAAAAAAAATATTAATTCAGAAAAATAAATGATTAGAGGCTCGAGAAATCAGATTAGAGCCAGTGATTTATAGATTGGATCATTCTTTTTTCGCTTTGATCAAAAAAGTTCTGCAATCTCCTTGTTTCCTACACTATTTTTTCCAATAATATTTTCTTATCAGTTTCTCTGAGCATCTTGAGACACTACGCTATTTCATCTTAAACAAAAAAAAATGAAAACCTACAAACTACAAAGCACGACATGTCAATTGGAATCAATCACTGCTAACTGTCTCTTGATATATTTTTATAATCGATTTAAAAAAAAATGAGACCTCCAAAATTGAAATCAAAATGTGCGATTTGTTCAGGAGATGGGGATGGGTACCATTTTGGAGCCGAAGCTTGCAAGTGAGTTTTTTTGTCTGTGTAGCTAGCATGGAATGACTCCCAAGTGTTACCCTCGAAAAAAATCGAGACCTATATGGTTGGATAGAGAATAAAAAGTTATTTTAGATTCTAAACGGAATAGTTGGTAAAAATTTTTTTTTGGGAGTTATGGTCCAAAAAGTACCAAAAAATGCCTAAATTTTCAAAAAATCATAACTTTGTCAGTTTATGTCCGTTTGTGGAAATTCAAAAAAACAGTAGATAGACAATTAATTGGACATTTGAAAACTAAAATTTTAATTTTTTTTCCTATTGATTGGATTATTGATTTTTTGAAAAAATCAAAAAATTTTTCAATATCTCAAAAATCCTAGGTTAACTTTTTTTCATTATGACCATCAAATTCAGCACATTTGGCTTACTATAGAAACATATCAATACCCCGGGGGAAATCATGCTCACACAAGTTATGCCGAAAAATATCGATTTTTGGTACTTGGCTTCTTTGATTCGTTGTCCTCGGCGTCCGGTATGATGAGGGGCATACTTGTTTTTGTAATTTTTACTTGCGTATCGTTAGCCTAGAGTGTTTGAAATATAATCCTGCGACATACAAAGTCAATTTTTCAAATGCCGTACCATTTCTTAAAATCATCACCTTGAAAAAAGCAAAATTTTGACATGTGACAGGGCACATCTATAGTTTTTCAAAAAATCAATAAACCAATCAACAGGAAAAAAATTAAAATTTTAGTTCTCAAATGTTCAATTAATTGTCTATCTACTGTTTTTCAAATTTCAACAAACGGACATAAACTGACAAAGTTATGATTTTTTGAAAATTTAGGCATTTTTTGGTACTTTTTGGACCATAACTCCCAAAAAAAAAATTTTACCAACTATTCCGCTTGGGATCTAAAATAACTTTTTACGCTCTATCCAACCATATAGGTCTCGATTTTTTTCACTTGGGAGTCATTCCATGTAAGCTGATTGCAACTTTTAGCTCGAATTTTTCAGAGCCTGCACCGCATTTTTCCGAAGAAGTATACAGCTGAAAAAGACTTTCAAGTGTAGAGGAAACGACGATTGTAATGTGACGATTAGTGAGTTCTCTTTAAAGATTTGTATCTTTCTTCAAAATTGATAGTTTCGATTGGAATAAATTGGAAAATGTAGGTCTTGAATAGTTCTACAAAATGAACTATTTTGATATAATTTTCTGAGTATTCGTGTAAGGGAAGCTCGTAAAGTGTGGGGTGTAATTAGAGCAAGGAGGGAGGCAAGCGTCAGCTGTGACCGCGTAGCTCAGCAGGTAGTGATTATTTTTATTTGTATTAATATGTAAAATGTAGATCTTAAGAAGTTCTACAAAATTACCGTAAAACCTCTAATAGAACGACACCCGGATCGTCCACTTTGAGCCTATATATCTCATTCTCTGTGAAAGATATCAAAAAGTGGCTAACTAGTAAAATGTTGCTGATATCCTGATAAGCATTTTACTAGTTAATCACTTCTGTTGATATCTTTCAAAAGAAGTGAGATATATAGGCTCAAAGTGAACGATCCGGGTGTCGTTCTATTAGAGGTTTTACGGTATCTAAAAATTTAATCATTTGAGTGTTTCCTACTTCTTTTATGAGAATTTGCAAAAACACTGATCGCTAGAACCAGTAGTGTCTCAAAAAGCTCTACAAAACCATATAAATTACAATAAAGTCCTATAAGCATTAGAGTAAGTAAAAGCTTCTAAAGTGTAGAGTGCAGTTTGAGCAAGAACAGCGGTAAGCATCGAATGTAACCGCGTGACTCAGCCGGTAGTGATTATTTTAGAATACTTTAAACAGTAAAATCTAAGTCTTGAAAAACTATACAAAATGATATAGAATTCAATAACCATACAAGCCAGAGTTTTGGGCAAGAACTTCTTGAAGATAAGAATTCTTTAAAGGTTTTCTGAAGTCGTCACTACTCAAGTTTCAGTAACAATCCCTATTTTTCCAGGTGTTCGCTGCATGTGTCGTTCTTGCCGATTCTCAAAATGCCTTCAAGTTGGAATGAATCCAATGGGTGTTCAACTGAAAATCGGCTCCAATACAGAGGACGTCCCAGACACGTCTTCAAATTCTGAATCCTCACTCCTGCTGGTCTTACCTGAACCCTACAATGATTCCATGCCTCTTCTAACAAAAATGAGAGTCAATTATGAGAAACTAATCAGTGCCAGACGTATCATGCATAACAAGGGTGGTCACAATTTATTCAAAGAACAAGTTTCAATGCCGTCAACTTATAAAGTGTGTATTGATGAGGGAATTAAAGACGTTTCCTTGACAGCTGATTGGATTTCTTGGTGTTTTGAGGACTTTTCGAGGCTTCCGATAGAGCAGAAGGTAAATTTAAATAATAAAAAAGATTTCTCCCCGGCCGGGAATTGAACCCGGGTCTCGCATGTGACAGACGCGGATACTCACCACTACACAGGTAGAGGGGGACTGCTGAAAAACTGCTAAATGACAGCTGAAGAGGCGCAAACTGGCGAATGAATGCTAGTGGGCAGCCGAAGGAGAACTGACGGGCCGTCGACGGTCCGTCGACGGACAGTCGGAACCCGTTGGAAAACAGACTTGAAGGTTTTCATTGAAAATCATTCAGAAAACAATTACTCATACCCCCACTAGATTATAGGAAATGACAGATTCTTATTTTCCTAAAATAGGACCACCTCAAAAAATAGGTTGTTGAACGACTGCTGAATGACAGTCGAAGAGGCACTGACTGGTCAATGACCGGTGGTTGGCGGGCCAAATTTCTTCAGAATGAAAAATTTGGTTGAAAAAAGATGTTTCTCTTAAAACATGATAAAAGTCATAGAGGGATCTGGGAATCTATAAAATGAGTTATTAGAAGCACTTCTACAAAAATTAGAATCTGAGGCGCGATTGGTGAAAAACGGCTAAATGACAGTCGAAGAGGCGCTGACTGGTGGATGGCGGCTGGAAAAAAAACGCTGTAAAATGAATTTCTGAATGTTTCTGGGTATCCATCTAAAAGCATGTTTTCGCATTTTCTGTTAAAATATCGTAACTGGAGTTGTCATTTCGTGATAATAATCCTCCGATTAAGGCACGTGTTTCCGGTCATACTTTTCCCATTTTCTGAAGAGTTCCGACGAAATTTTTTTTTTTGAAAACGTTGTACAATTTTTGTCTGCAAATGCTGTTCTCTTTTTGTTTCTTTTTCTTCAAAAATCTCGACCATTCGTTTTTAATTGCCGTTTTAGCTGACGAGTTTCGGAATTTCGGTTCGCAACGACACTCCGAAATCCCGCCTGCGCCTTGTTTAGCGACACAAGACTCAACGAATTTCTCGTCTAATTTTCACAGTTTTTTTTTCGTTTTTCGAAGTGTCATTTCTCATCAATTTTACTTATTCTGAAAGAAAGTCATATAAAAGCGGAAAATACTGTTCAATGAGAGAAATGCTGAGAACCGAAAGAAATTGGAAACGAGAAACGAAGAAGGAAAAAAGAACAAAAGGAACGAGAAAAAATCTTCGCATTTTAAAATTTGAATTTTTATAAAGTTGGAAATTTGCGAAAACACAAAAAGAAAATCGAAGTTCTGTTCCCTATAGAATTTGTAATTTCTTATGTGTTTTCTCTCATTCTAATCATAAAAATTCAACTTTGAAAAATTTGGAGTTATTTTTTCAATACAATACACAATCAACAGAAACTATTAGTTTAATAAAGAATTTCTATTGTTTATTACCTATTTAATGATGAACTGCCAAGAAAGCGCTATCATTTTTGACGGCCCGTCTTCGAGGCGCAAATCGTTGCAGACGGACCGTCGGCGGCGCGCGATTCGACTGCCGACTGCTCGCTTTTCGGCAGTCCGCGCCCGCCAGACGGCCTGTTTTTCGGCAGTCCCCCTCTACCTGTGTATACTACCGAGGACACGGCGAGAGGAGGTCGGGAGTGCGCATAAGAAAGGAGAGGAAAGGGGAGCGGCGGAGAGTGGGGAGGAGAAAGACAATAACCTGCAAGTAGGAAAAAAATAATAAAATTTCAGCACATTCTATTCCGAAACTTCTACACACCGTTTTTCATCTTGGAAAGTGCATTTATGAGTCATTTAAAGAATACTCCCGATTTCTTCGTCTTTCCATCTGGAAATTACGTCGATATAAACGATTTGGAATCGTTTTATAAGGATGTGGAGATTAATCAAAAAATGACAAGGGAGCAGTTTTTAGAGTGAGTTTTCAAGAGTTTGTTTTAGGAATTTTCAACAAATGGTGTTTTTTTTGAAATACAAGAGTTTAAGTGAAGTAAACATCAAACTTAGTCCAGGTAAAAAGTTCAAAAGCTTGAAAAACGGAAACTTTGAACGCTTAAAAAAACAATTTAAAATCTTGAAAATCAATTTGAATTTATATAAACTGTATTGAAAAAACCAAAAGCTTCAATTATGTAGTTGACAACTTTTTTGTACAACTTCATCTAAACGAGATATGGCTGCTGGAACTAGAGAATGAACGTTTTGTTGTGAAATAAGTTAGTTTTCTTTAAAGCTTTGTATCTTTCTTCAAAATCAGTGTTTTTGATTGATCTAAATTGGAAAATGTAGGTCTTAAAATTTTCTACAAAATAATATAAAGTTTAATAAATTATTATCATTTTTCGGGTAAGTGAGAACTCCTAAAGTGTGGGTTGCAGTTTGAGAAGGAAAAATCGCAAGCGTCGGCTGTAACCGCGTAGCTCAGTCTGTAATGAGTACTTTTGGTTGATTTAAAAAGTGAATTGTAGGCCTTAAAAAGTTCTACAACATGATATACAGTTCAGTATAACTCAATAAATATTTGTGTGAGTGAGAGCCCCTAAAGTGTAGGCTGCAGTAAAAGCGGCCAGCTAACGCTCGCTATGGCTCCTTCCACGTGTCATATCTCTTTAGTCTTAATATTTACAAAAAAATTGTCAACTACAAAAATAAAGCTCTAGTTTCGATTAATATATTCGGAAATTTTCAAAAATTTTGAGTTGTTTTGAGCTGAGTTATAGCTAATTGAAATTTAAAAATTTTCAGCTTAAAAAATCTAAATGGTAAAAAAAAAGACGATCTCACAAATTATTCAAATACGGTTTCCGATTTTTTTTTCAATTTCAGATTTTTGAAGCCAACCTACGAAATGCACCGCCGGACCATCATCCAACCAATGATGTCAGAAAATCTGGATATTTTCGAATTTTTCGCACTAACCAGTTTCGTTCTCTGGAACACAACTCTCGAGGAAACCACAGAAGAATGTTCTAGAATCGGAAAATCAATAAAGGATCAAATAATGAAGGAGTTGTCGTTCTATATGAGAAATTTCAAAAGGATTGAGGACCCAGTTATCCGAGTAGCAGGAATTTTGAATCTGATACCTGATTTGTATAAAAATACGAGAAGGATTCAAGACGAAACGGAGATAATTCAAGTTTTTGATTTTTATAATTCACCCAAACAATTGTATGATTTGGTCCATGGCAATTTTTGTTAGGTACAAATAAAAATGCGTCTTTTTTCTCTGCGTCTCTCATCTCTCAGGCTACATTGCCAACAACCACTACATCATTGTCTTATCAGTCTGTCATAGTCTTTTGCTGTATTGATTTTCCCATTTTTATAAAAATGAGAATCCCAAAAACCAACTCAAAATGTGCGATTTGTCTAGAAGATGGAGATGGATTCCATTTTGGAGCCGAAGCTTGCAAGTGAGATTTTTTTTTGAATCATGTAGCTTGTCTTTCAAATTCTCAGAGCCTGTGCAGCATTTTTCCGAAGAAGTATTTCGCAGACAAAACGATACGTTTGTAGAGGAAATGGCGATTGTGATGTGACGATTAGTGAGTTTTCTTTGAAGCTTTGTATCTCATGTCAAAATTAGTATTTTTGACTGGTTCGAATTGTAAAATGTAGGTCTTGAAAAGCTCTACAAAATGATATAAATTTTAATAAACGGTCATACATATTACGGTAAGTGAGAGTTCCTAAAGTGCGGGGTGCAGTGGCAAGAGTAGGTTGTCATTTCGTAGCTCAGCTGGTAGTAGTTGTTTCTGAATGATTCAACTTACAAAATTTAGATCTTTAAAAGCTCTACAAAATATTTTTTTCATAAATAATGCACATATTTGAGAGGTTGGAAGCTTCTAAAGTGTGTTATGCAGTTAGACCAACAAGGTAGGCAAGCGTCGGCTGTGGCCGCGTACAGCCGGTACCAGATACTTTTGACTGATTTAAAAAGCATAATGTAGATCTTGAAAAACTCTACAAAACTATATAAATTTTAATAAAAACTAATTATCAGAACCTTTATCAGTGCCCGAGCAAAAAAAGCGGATACTTTAAATGTTCGCCATCTTATACTTTAACTTTAAGCTCAATTATCTCGGCCCCTATAAAAGATATCAAAAATGTGTCTACTGATAAAATATTAATCCTCATATCACCACCATTTTTTATGTTTACAGTTTTATGATATCTCAAACGGGAACCGAGATAATTGAGTTTGTATTTGCCATCTCCAATTTTTCCAGACATCCGTTGCATGTGTCGTTCTTGTCGATTCTCAAAATGCCTTCAAGTCGGGATGAATCCAATGGGTGTTCAACTGAAAAAGGAATCTCCCAAATCTCCAATTCCGGACTTGACACCTTCAATTCCAACATCATCTTCTTCAAATCCCACGCGACGCTCTCTTCTCCTTTTGGACCTCCCTGAATCCTACAACGATTCCATGCCATTGCTCACCAGAATGAGAACGAACTGGCAAAAACTGACGAACGCTAGATTAGTGATTCATAAAAACGAAGGTCAAAGTTTGTTCGAGAAACGGGTTTCAAGAGCCATCGATTATAAGGAATGTATAAATCAAGGCATGAAGGATGTCGCGTTGACATCTGATTGGATTTCTTGGTGTTTCGAGGACTTTGTGAAGCTTCCAATAGAGCAGAAGGTAAATTTAAAAAAGAAAAAAAGATTTCTCCCCGGCCGGGAATTGAACCCGGGTCTCGCATGTGACAGACGCGGATACTCACCACTATACTACCGAGGACATGGCCGAGTTAAGATTGGGAGTGTGTATAAGAAAGAGGGGGAAACGGGAGCGGCGGAGAGTAGGCACATGGAACATAGGGGGAGCAAAAAAAGATTTTTGAAAATTTTCAAAAAAAAATCCCAAATGTTTCAGAGTGCTCTATTCCGCAGCTTCTACACATCATATTACATTCTAGAAGGAGCATTTATGAGTCAATTGAACAATCGAGCGGATGCAATATTCTTTCCATCCGGGGACTACATTGACATGAATCAATTGGAGCTATTTTACAAGACAATAGATTTTAAGCAACCATTGGAGAAGGAGCAGATTGATGAGTGAGTTTTTATGGGGGATATGGGGTCATGTATGGTATCTTGGTACCATGAGAAAGTCCATATCTTGCAATATTGATAAGTAACCTTTTTCAATAGATTCCTATCGAGTACCATAGCGCTTAAGTGATAAAAATATTGCAATTGGTACCATAATGTACTATTACGCTTCCCATAGTAAACGATATCATATAGATATATATTGTAACAGTACCACAAGAACATCAGAAAATCCATAATGAAAACCAGAACCGCTTGATGAACCATATGGCAGCAATGTTACCATTACTATACGGAGGGAATGTTCCCCATTTTTCTGGGTGTATGGTACCATTATGGTATCCATATGGCCCTATTATAGCACACATATGGTACTTGTTATGGTAGCCCATATGATACCATTATGATACCCATATGTTACTTATCACGGTACCTGTATGGTATCATCATATTACCCGATACCCAATAATGATTTGATTTCAGTATCTTCAAACCGTCATTCTTAATGAATCAACGAATTCTTATCAAACCAATGATGTCTGAAAATCTAGATATTTTCGAATATTTCTCCTTAACCACGTACCTTCTATGGGACACAACTCTAGAAGAAACATCTGAAGAATGTTCGAGAACTGGAAAACGCGTCAAGGATCAAGTGATGAAGGAGCTGTCGTTCTATATGAAAAATGTCAAAAAAATCGAGGAACCTGGGATTCGAATTGCCGCTATTGTGAACCTTCTTCCAGCGGTTTTCAAGAGTGCGCGGAGGATTCAAGACGATTTAGAGATTACTAAGATTTTCAATATTTATAAAGCTTCTGAGGAGTTTTATGATATGGTTAATGGAAAGTTTTGTTGAAATAAAGAGAAATTTGTTTTTTTTAATGCTCAAAATTTTTGATATCTCTCATTTTGAACAGCTCTTGTTTGTGAACAAAAAGAGCAAAAAATTTGGGGCTGAGCAAACGCGCTCCGCTGAACAAAGTCAGAATTTTTAGCTAGAGAGAGTTGAATACCTCGCGATCTAAATTCTGGTTTTTTCGACACAATGCGCTAAAAATCATAAAAATCGGTTGACTTTGAGCTGAGATACAATGATTTGAAGTTTTGAGAGTAAGAAACGCAGAGAAACGAGAATGCTCTCGTTGTCTGCGTCTATCTAGCCAGCTTTAAAGGCGCATAACTTCAATGAAAATTTCAAATTGTTCAAACAGAGCTACAGTAATAGAATACTCCCAAACTGTCAATTTTGAGCCCATATATTTCAATTCTTGTAAAAGATATCAACAAATAGTCAACTGATAAAATGTTAACCATAATATCAGCAACATTTTAGCAGTTGACCACATTTTGATATCATTCACAGGAACCAAGATAAATTGGCTTAAAGTTAGAAGAAGATTATTCTATCAGAGTGCTTACGGTAAATGAGCTCTGCGTTGGTTCTAAGGGACTTGTGCTCATTTTTAGAAGATTCCGAATTTTCGAGGGTTTTGCATTTCAGCGCATCTCATTTCAGTATTTCAAAATTTTCCATTAGATGGGCCCCTTCACTTGCTGTAATGACGTGTAACCGTTTTAACGCTGTCTGTAGCCCATCAAAAACTGTAACTTGTCTTTACCTTGTCCCATTGTCCTTTTGATTCGCCTATAAAACACTGTGGGATACGTCTGTAGGATACTATCCGTATCCCGTCCTCCCCCCCGTACAGAACGGCTCCACCTACCCCTCTTCTCCGTTCCTCCCCATTCCCAAGAGCATTCATTTCCCTTTCATTCGCATTTATGGTAGTCAATAACTGACCACGCCCACCTGGGCAGCCCCTATATAAGGACCCAGCAGACTCCCAAATTCATTGGCATTCGATGTTCTCTCTGGTGGCGGTATGTATTGATCGGGTGTAGTCTTGACTTGACTAGGAATGGTTTAGACCTGTCTAAAACGTTCTAGATCGATCTATACCCCCCCCCCCCCACTAGGAGTACTTTGATGCCTCTATTCTCTATGGAACCCCGATTGGGATCTTTATTCTGTATTATTCTGAATGTCTACTACCCCTTCCTGGAACCCCGATTGGGATCCTTTCTCTTGATTTTCCGGAACGTTTTTTAAATGAAAATCCGAATTCATGTTCAAATTGGAAAAACAGAAACTCCTCAAAGATCTCATGGAGGATATTTTATTCTGGATCAGAATCGGAAAAGGAGGTCCAGGTACTGTTTCAATCTCTGTCTCCGGAAATTAAAAATTTAAATTCTCAGAAATAGTAAGAAAACTCATCGAAAAAATTTACAGATGTATCAGGAGACCACATTTCGGATGATCGTCGCTTGGAGAACTCTAAAAATTTTGTGAATACAACATCAAAAGGGAAGATTAGACGAGTTCATCAAAAAAGGAAGGTACATCCAAGCGGAGAATCAAGAATCGAAACCAAAGATGGAGCACCACCAATTTCAAAAAGGGCAGCAGAAGCCCCCGGACTGTCGGCAGTTTCTCTCCAACCGCTCGATTTCTTCACAAACTCCTCACATGCAAGCTCATTGTATTCCAATACTGCATTTCGTGTTCCCGGAGCATCGGCCTTTGATTACTCGTCTCCAAATCAATGGCAAACATCTTCATATATCACCTCCTCATCCACCCATACTCCAGAATACTCTGATTGGAGCTTACCAACAAATTCGGAAGTTAGAAGAAACGAACCGAATCCATCATTTAGTTGGAACTCCACTCCACAGAATACACAAATGACAACGGATCTGATATCAACTTCACAGTTCCAAGTACAACAAAAATTGATCGAGCAACCAGGTTTCCTTGACGCCAAACGGAGTCAAAGAAAAGAACTCAACAATCAAAATTTGAGTTCTTTATCGATTTGTCTTTTAAATCCTCCCGTGAACAATTCATTCAATCAAGAAATTCGTTTTTGCGATTTGATTCATCTACAGCCAGAACGTTGGTTGAACGAATATTTGATAGAATTTTCGATTGATAGGCTGGCTTCTGAATATTTGAATCCAGAGCAACAGAAAACGGTTCATTTATTCGATACCACCTTCTTCCGGCGCCGAGCTGAAGAAATAGTTACTGCCGTACCCAATAAAACATTGATAACTTTGATTTTCTGAAAATTCTCATTCCCACACTATATTTGGTATCATTCTGAAGCCCTGGAAATTTCCTTCAAACTGATGTCATTGTCATTCATTGTGGCCAACTTTAAAGCAAGTTATGCACCTTTAAAGCTAGATAGAATGACGCAGACAACGAGAGCAGTCTCGTTTCTCTGCGTCTCCCAAAACTTCAAATCATTGTATCTCGGCTCAAAGTCAATCTGTTTTTATGATTTTTAGCGCATTGTGATCCTGGGAATCTGAGAAATCTGGAAAGTTCTGATTTCGGGTCATTCAAGACAAATTCAATAGAACAATTTTAAATTTAAACTAAACATTTTTGGAGTCAACTACGACAATTTTCATTCATTATAAAGCACTTAAAATTCCCTTCAAAATGGTTCAATTTTCATACATCTTGGCAAACGTTGACGCTAGTTATGCGCCTTTAAGCTGGCTAGAGAGACGAAGACAACGAGAGCACTCTTGTCTCTCTGCGTCTCTCGCTCTCAAAACTTCAAATCAGTGTATCTCGGCTCAAAGTCAATCTATTTTAATGATTTTTAGCGCATTGTGATCCTGGGAATCTGAGGAATCTGGAAAGTTCTGATATCGGGTAATTCAAGACAAATTCAATTGAACAATTTTAAATTTAAACTAAACATTTTTGGAGTCAACTACGACTATTTTTTTTCATTATAAAGCACTCAGAATTCCCTTCAAAATGGCGTAATTTTCATTCATTTTGGTCAACGCTAACGCTAGTTATGCGCCTTTAAAGCTGGCTGGCTAGAAGCGCAGACAACGAGAGCAAACTCGTTTCACTTCGTCTCCCAAAACTTCCAATCACTGTATCTCAGCTCAAATTTGACCGATTTTCATGATTTTTAGCGCATTGTGATGCTAAGAATCCAGGGAAACATAGGAATTTAAATTCGAATAATTTGGACCAATTTGATTCAGAAAAACATAAAAAACTGGAGTGCACAACATTCATTTGAATCAATTATCCTTTAATAGTTATAATTCATACACCTTTCGTAATAACAGTAATGATAACGGGGACAATCCCATTTACTCTTGCAGGGGATGTTGGTCGGTGGAAGGGGTGGGTAGTCTGCTGCTTTTGGCTCCAAGACGGGGGTTGGCCTCGACAGAGACCATGGATCCGATCATGATGACGGCCATGAGAACGACGAAGAGCTGGAAATATATGGTTCTGATGGTTCACATTTTTGAAAAAAAATTTACAACATTCTATAAGGTATGTTATTGTTTAAAGGGTCATGCAGCAATCCTACAGTAACCCTACAGTAACCTAAATCTAAACTCTAATCTTGAGATTCTCTGAGACAAATGGTGTTTATAGGATCATGCTAACTAGCTTCTAGGGCCAGACTTTCATGTTTAAAGAGATCTTGAAGCTATAAATCTAAAAATCTCAAGATCAGACTTTTGAAATTTCTCAATAAGTCAGATTTTCTATCATCCGAAAGTACTGGAAATTTCCTTCAAAACAGTGTAATTTTCATTCATTTTGACCTACTTTAACGTCAGTTATGCGCCTTTAAAGCTGGCTAGAGAGACGCAGACAACGAGAGCACTCTTGTTTCTCTGCGTCTCCCAAAACTTCAAATCACTGTAACTCGCCTCAAGATCAGCCGATTTCTATGATTTTTAGTGCATTTCAAAGCTGGAAAACTGGGAAATCAGAAAATTCAATTTTTAACAAAAATCTAAAATGAATTTTTTGGTTCAAAATGCAATATTTTCAGATGGATCATCGCTAATTACTATCATTCAAAAGCGCTTGAAATTCTCTTCAAAACAGTGTAATTTTCATTTATTTTGATCTACATTAACGCTAGTTATGCGCCTTTAAAGCTGGAGAGAGTGAGAGACGCAGACAACGAGAATACACTCATTTCTCTGCGTCTCGCACTCCCAAAACTTCAAATCATCGTAACTCGGCTCAAAATCAGCCGATTTCTATGATTTTTTGTGCATTTTAAAGCTGGGAACCTGGGAAATTCAAACAGACTAAAATGAGGTCAATAAGTATGCCCAAAAGTGTCAAAAAAAAGCTTAGTAGACTTACCGACGAGAAAACCTTCATTTTTCGATTCCGATCGAGACGATTCGAGTCAAATGATAATTTTCGACCTGTCTACTTGGCCCTTTTAAAGGCCGTGTTTTAATCGAATCCGGAGAATAGGCTCCGCCCACCAAAGGTGACTAAACATCAGAAACTTTGCATGCGGGGGGTAGGAGGAATGGGAATTTTCAGAAAAAAAAGTGATCAATGTTTTATTGGGAGAGAAAAAAGATATGGGAAATTTCGAAAAAAAAGGAAAATAGTATAGAAAAAGAAGAGGGTTCAGAGAATGAAATTGGAAAAGTTCGAAAACTACCGTAATCCTAAGGTATCCTACATGCAGTTGTCCTACCGTAATCTCAAAATGGCGTGCCTATAGTAATCTTTCCAACGGCTCTTACCATTCTTCTACAGTGATGAAGTAGACTACAGTGAACTCTACAGGTAACTTCAGCTGTCTTTCCTATAACACCTGCAATAACCCTACAGTAATCCTATAGTAATCCTTACTACAACACCTACCAGCCTTCTACAGTAATCCGGAAGTCAACTACAGTAGCTCTACAGTAATTCCACAGTAACCCTTCAGAAGTATACAGTAACCCTACAGTAATTCTTTGTAAAGTTGTTCAGAATCCCTTAAATTACAATTTTCGAAAATTCTTCTTTTTCGACTTTTCGAATTTCTATGATTTTCAGATTTTCCAGGCTTTGTTTTTTACAGAATTCTTGTTTTTCAGTTGTCCTACAGTAATCCTACTTGCAATGAACTACAGTAACCGTACAGTAACATACAGTAATCCTGTCTATACAGGGTGGCTGAAAAGTATTGAGACACTTGTTATGATGGCTCTTGGCACCGTGCCAAGTCGTATTTTCGAAAAGTTTCGTATTATTTCGAAAATAGGGAGCGTATATAAGCCGACATTAGAGCCATTTCCCATCACTTTATCTCTTCACGAAGTTATGCGAGCTTCTCCTCATCGCCAAACCATTGCCAAGCTGTTCAACGACGGCATCTCCACCGGTGACATCGCTCGAAGACTTCTTCTTCCGAGAGCAACTGTCTATCGAGTTGTGCAACAATTGAAAGATCGAGGACATGTGTTGGAGCTTAAGAAAAGCGGAAGACCTCGTACTGTCAACACTCGCCGGACTCGTGGCATCATCAAGAAGAGAATCACACGAAATGATGCGGTCAGCATGAACCAAATGGCTTCATCGCTCGGAATCTCAAGACAATCGGTTCAATCCATTGTGAAAAAGGACTTGGGTCTGAACAGTTATCGGCTCCTTCGTGGCCAATACCTCACAGAACAGTCCAAGAAGAATCGGCTCGAAAAAGCGAAAAAGTTGCTCGACGCACTCAAGGTGCGCCGCCTCTCTGAAGTCATTTGGACTGATGAGAAAATTTTTCGGTTGAGCCGCTTCCGAACCGACAGAATGCTCGGCAATTGTTGTCAAAGGACGAAGCAAAGTCCCCAAAACGTCGTCTGGCCTACAAGAGACTTTTTCCAAAGTCAGTGATGGTGTGGGCTGGATTGACGTCGGAAGGTAAAGTCCCATTGGTTTTCATTGATAGAAATGTGAAAATCAACTCGGATGTGTACCAAAAGTTGGTGTTGATGGATGTTTTACGTCCGTGGGTCACTAGCCACTTTGGCCAGCAACCCTTCATTCTTCAACAAGATTGGGCCCCGTCCCATGGCTCGAAATCCACGAAAGCTGTTCTCGACGCTCATTTCCCTGGCTACTGGGGCAAGGACATGTGGCCCGCTTCCTCGCCCGATCTGAATCCACTCGACTTTTCCGTTTGGGGATATTTGGAGGAAAAGGTGATGGCTCGATCGCACCCAAATGTGGATTCACTGAAGGCCGCTTTGCTCAAAGCATGGGATGATCTTGACGATGACTACCTCCGGCGCACCGTCGCTTCTGTTCCAGCTCGTTTGAAGGCGTGCATCAAGGCCGAAGGCTCAAACTTCGAATATCTCCTCTGATATCTTTTCTATTACTATCATTTGTTGAAAAAATAAATCTGGTTCTTTTGTTGAAACTCCATTTTTGAAAATACAACAAAAAACAAGTGTCTCAATACTTTTCAGCCACCCTGTAGTGAACTACAGTAACCTTATTTTTTCCATTTCCTTAAAAGTCCAATTTTTCTAAAATTCTATTTTTTTACATTTTGAATTTTCATAATTTTCATATTTTTGGTATTTTCGATTTTCCCTCAATTTTTTCAGATTTTCTAAAAATGCGAAAATTTTTCTTTTGTAATTTTCAACAATACGAAAATAGGGGAAAAAAAAACTTTTTCTGAAAAACCAAAAAAATTCTAAAGATTGAACGACTACAATACGGAATAGTACCATCTTTAGAATTCTTTGAATTTTCAAAATTTTCGGATTTTTTCAATTTTTGATTTGTTGAATTCTAGGGTTCCCAGAATTCTAATTTTTTCGACTTTTTTGATTTTCAGAATTTTCAGAATTGTGGATTTTCGATTGTCCCAAGTTAAAAAAAACCAAAAAATTTCGATTTTTCAAAACTTTGTATTCAGAATCTGAATATTTGGGATAACAACGAAAAAAATAAGGGGATAAAATCCAACAAAAAAAGGGGTAACGAACAAAAATGAATAAGAGAAAAAAGTAACAATTTGAATAACTAGAATTTTCAACAAATAAAAAAAATGGAGAAGAAATTTAAGATCCACTCCAGAATGTCTCTCCAAACTTGTGTTGAAGCGAGTTGATGACTTTTTGGCACTGTGCTTCC
Organism: Caenorhabditis briggsae; assembly: GCF_000004555.2. Taxonomy (NCBI): domain Eukaryota; kingdom Metazoa; phylum Nematoda; class Chromadorea; order Rhabditida; family Rhabditidae; genus Caenorhabditis; species Caenorhabditis briggsae. Next base: position 2,467,189 of record NC_013486.2, on the reverse strand, counting down.
ACTTGCTTGTTCTCGTCTGGAAAAGAATGAAATTAAGGCTGAGCAATTTAGAATTTTGGGGTCTAAGGGATCCAGAAATGGAGGGTCTAGGCTTAAAATTAAGGCTGCGAGCAATCGAAATTCATTTTCAGCTGGTCTAGAAAGCTCGAAAAGCTATAAATGAGCCTTAAAGCCATCCTCAAGGTACCATAGCGAAAAATACAGTAACCTAAAAATACCCACCTTCAATCAACTCATTCAAGAATGGCAACAGAATCGAAAGATGCGGCTGCACACCATCTCCAATCTCCTTGATGAGCAAATCCAGAACAATGAGTGTACGGTAGCGGATCTTTGGACGAGAGTCACGAGTCTTGAGCATAATCTTGTTGAGCAGTTCTGGGAAGTTGTCCGGATCAGCATTTCCAATACGGTAGATGGCTGCGACCAAATGGTCCGAGCATCGTTTCTCGTGTCCTTCCACCTTCGTGTTGACCAGTTCGTCGACAATCACATCGGAGACCAGTTGGCAGCGGTCACTGAAAATTCTTGGTGTTGATGGATGTGACACAGTAATCCTAGTGTTGCTACTGTAATCCTAAAGTAGCCTACAGTAATCCTATAGTATTCCTACAGTAATATTACAGTAACATTACAGTAGTCCTACAGTGATGCAAAATAATCTACAGTAACTTCAAGTATCCTACAGTAATCCATCCTTAAAATTGGAATATTGCTCAGCTTTCCAGATTCCTTGAATTTCCATTTTTCCCGATTGTCGAAATATCCAACTTTCTTCAAATTTTGAATTTTCCTAGTTTTCAGAATTGCAGAGTTTCAAAAATCGTTACTTTTTCTAATTATTATATTTCTGGATTACTACAGTAACAATATTCCTACAGTAACCTAATGTACAGTAATACAACCTACAAGAATCGTGTCTACAGTAATCTTAACTACGGTATCCTATAATTACCTATGTACAGTAATCCTTCCTAATAACCTACGCTACAGTAAGCATATAGTAACCCAAAAACCTACAGTACACCTACAATAGCCCTACAGTAACCCACAGTAATTCTTCTTACGGCACCTTCTACAGTAATTCTAAACACAGTAATCCTCAAGACACCTACAGTAAACCTAGATGTTTTCTGGATTTCTCTGAATTCAAATTTTCAGAAAAAGCCAAAAAAAAAACGGACAGTTTTCGATCTTCCTACGACACCTACTACATTAGTCCTAAAGTAGCGTACAGACCAAAAACTCACATCGTAAAGAAGTCCCTATGCCTTGCCGCATTCGAAATCACATCAATCGCCAGAGTCAACGCCAAATCGGTCTCCAACGCTTCGATAGATCCACGTTTTCCACTCAACAACAGCTCCTCGGCTCCCAACAACGTGGCATTGCACCTCTTCAGAACGGACACAGCAACCTCGAGAATGCGTCCGAAATATGGTAGAGCCAGTGAGTTGAACGAGGTGTAGAGATCGTTGGCAAAGTGAAGAAGGGATACGAGACGCAGACGAGAGGCGAGATCAGCCTTGGATTCGAGGCCTGGCTCCGCCCACGCGACAAGCTCATTGACGACGGGACGGAATTCCACTTCGGACAGGATGCTTGCGATGGAGACGACGAAGTTGAAGACGGTGTGCTCCAGTTTTTCAACGTTTTCGAATTGCTGAAATTTTGGAAGATAGACGTGGTTCTAGATGATTTAATGGAAGCTTCGTAAGGTCTAGAATCTGGAGCTCCAGCATCGGAAGCTAAAGGATCATAAGCTACAGAACTGGAAATTCCAGAAGTTCCAGGAGCTCCAGAATCGGAAGCTCAAGAATCGGAAGCTCCAGAATCGGAAGCTTCAGAATCCTAAGCTTCAAAATCTCCAGAATCGTAAGCTTCAGAATCCTAAGCTTCAAAAGCTCCAGTATAGGGAGCTCTAGAATCTTCAGAACCAGAAGCTTCAGAATTGCAAGTTCCAGAATCATAACCTCCGGAATCGGAAACTACAGAAGCTACAGAAGTCACAGGAGCTCCAGAATCGGAAGATCCAGAATCGGGATCTCCAGAACAGGAAGCTTCAGAATCTTCAGAATCAGGAATTCCAGGATCGGAAGCTCCAGAGGCTCCAAAAGCTTAAAAATTGGAAGCTTCAGATTCCGGAGCTCCAGAAGCTGCATAATCGAAATCTCCAGAATCGAAACCTCTAGAATCGGAAGCTCCAGAATCACAAGCTGCAAAACCCAAAGCTTCAGAAGCTCCAGAATCGGAAGCTTCAGAATCAGAAGATCCAGAATCGGAAGCTCCAGAATTGGAAGCTCCAGAAGCTCCAATATCGGAATCCTAAGATTGGGAAGCTCAAGAATTCGAGGCTCCAGAAGCCCCAGAATCCGGAGCTCCAGAATCGAAAGCATCAGAATTGAAAGTTCCAGAAGCTCCATAATTCCCTTAATCGGAAGCAACAGAAGCTCTAGAAGCTCCAGTAGCTCCAGAATCGGAAGATCCCGATGATCCAGAACTCGAAGCTCCAGGATCGGAAGCCTGAGATTGAGAAGCTCAAGAATCCGAGGCTCCAGAAGCTTCAGAATCCGAAGCTCCAGAATCGAAAGCATCAGAATTGAAAGTTCCAGAAGCTCCATAATTCCCTTAATCGGAAGCAACAGAAGCTCTAGAAGCTCCAGTAGCTCCAGAATCGGAAGATCCCGATGATCCAGAACTCGAAGCTCCAGGATCGGAAGCCTGAGATTGAGAAGCTCAAGAATCCGAGGCTCCAGAAGCTTCAGAATCCGAAGCTCCAGGATCGGAAGATCCAGAATTATAAGTTTCATAAGCTTCAGAATCGACAGCTTCAGATCCCTCAGATTCCCTAAAAATGCTACAAATCTCACCTCGGCTTGTCTCTGCTGACTTCTGAATTCCAATGACGGCGTAATGATGTCGGCGACGAACGTGTGACGAAGTTGTACGACAGCCTTGCGAAGAGCGTCGGGCTTCTGTTGGTGTTGGGTCTCGATGAATCCGGAGAGCAGGTTGAACAGAGCGCACAGGGCTTTCTGGAATTTTCAGATTTTCAGGATTTGGATCATTTTAAGCCATTTTAGATCCTTTCTGAGCCATTTTTAAGATACTTTTTTAGCTATCTTGGCCATGTTTGGACCGCTATTAGGCCATTTTTACCGTCTTGTAGCCATTTTGACTATTTTGGACCGTTTTAGAGCCATTTTGGTCCGCTTTAGAGCGATTTTGACCACCTACCTTTTCCGATTTCAACTCTCCAACGGCCTTGACAATATGAGCTGGCAAAACTCTCATCTCAATCGACAATAGAGATCGTCGGATGCACGATAGCCGACGATGAATGCCGGATTTGCTTCCGAAGCCGCTGGTTTGTGATCCACCGTCGTATTGGAAGGCGTTGCTTGATGAGCTGGGTTGATTAAGGCTGAGCAATTCAGATGGATCTCCAAATCGAGAAATGAGACGGCAATAACGGATGACAACGTCGCCGGTGGATTCGACGACGAACGATGCGAACTGGTCGAAGACGCGTTGGATGCATGTCAGAGAGCAGATCTGGAATTTTGGGGTTTTTTGGACTTTCAGCGATTTCAGCAAGTTTTGGATCACCGTTTTTTTGGGTTTCAGTCAAAATTTCATTGACTTTTCGAGAAAAAAGGACAACTTTCAGACAAATTTTATGCCGAAATTTCCAAATTTCAACCTTAAAATTGAACAAAAATAAAAATGTTCGGTGTCTTTTTTCAGCTATTTTCTAGCAAATTTTGGCTGAAAAGCCAGTTTTTAAAAGGGATTTTTCATGATTTTTTTCGATTTTGGCCATTTTTAGAATCGATTTCCAGCCAAATTTCAGCAATTTTCAAGCTATTTCGAGTCATTTTTAATCAATTTTTAGATATTTCCAGCAAATTTTATTCGACTTTTTCAATTTTTGACCGATTTTCAGCCGAATTTCAGCTATTTTTTATTTGATTTGCAGCCAATATTCAGCCATTTTTTCAAAGATTTTCAGCCAAATTTCAGTCAATTTTTCTAGATTCTCGGTCATTTTTAAATCAGATTCTAGCAAGATTTTTATAGTTTTTTCGACTGATTTTCAGTCAAATTTCAGTTATTTTTCACTAAATTTTCAGACAAATTTCAGCCAAAACTCACCAACAACGTATCACTGCCAAACTTGTTGCCTCCCAAAGATTGCTGTCGAATTCGGTGTCCTCGATTGGCTCTTCCAGCACCTCCTGCAACCGATCCTCCTGGCGAAGGAGCACTCGAATCGAATTGCGACGACTTTGAGAATTTCTGAATACACTCCTGAACGGTAGCGAGGCACGTCTTCAGAAGACTAGAAGCATGATGAATCGTTGATCTCATATTATGCGATCGAATCATTTCTCCAGCAAGCAGGAGCACATTTCCAGTAAGATTCTCATCGAGTTTCTGATACTGTGAGACAATGGAGACGCAGCGTTGCATAGTGTCAGCAAGAACCAACGATTCCGATTGAGATGGAAGATTCTTAGCGATAAGCTTCAAGGTGAACGCTGAATTCTGACACATTCTCATCTTCTCCTCGCTCTTTGTCTCAGCAACAATGAATTTGTTTAGAGCCTGTGCTAGAGTGATAAGCTCCTTCTCGTTGATTCCACTATCACTGAACAGGTATCCATCGTGTCCTAGCTTGATGTTGGCCAGCTGCAGAACCTTCTCACACATCTTATAGCTCAGCTTCTTCTCATTGACGCATTCTTGAAGCACATCAGCGATCAATCTCGCCGCCACTCCTCCTGGCAACAAGTGTCTTAGCTTTTCAGAAACGATTTCTGTTTTTGAAGCGAATGCCACCCAATATCTCTGAGCTTGAGGATCCGAGCCATCCTGAGCATTGGCTTCCTTGTTAGCGAATTCATCCAACTCCACGGAGCACTCAATTAGTCGCTTGCCAAGTGGCAACGCATTCTTCAACAGCTCCTCATCATCGTACGCTGCCAATCGCTCGATCAGCACTCGATTCGAGAAGATTCTGGCGATCAGCGTGACGACTACATAACGGAAGTGACGGATTCGTGGAAGCGTTTGGGCGGTTCTGTCAAAGATCATCGTATCCAAATCCTTCTTGGTGATTGTGGATTTTGGAGTTGTTGGGGCTTTGTCGCCTCCAAGACGACGCACGTATTCACACATTTCCAGCACGCTAGAGAGCTGAAAATTTGGAAAATTTGAATTTTTGCTCAAGAATTGATTTTTCAGATGGTCCTGGACCATTTTTCAGGTATTTTAAGTACGGAAATTTAATTTTCTGGCGTTTTTAGAGCTTTCTGGAGCCGTTCTGGAGCCAAATTTCAGGTATTTAGGGTCCAATCTCCCCTCTCCGCCGTCCCCAAAACCAACCTGCTCGAATGGATTCAGCGCACTTAGCAACTCAATCGCCAAGTCATCATAGGCCTCTTGGTCCGACCCCTTCTTCAACGCCTCCTGTGCTCCCGCATCCGTAGATCGTTGCCAGCGAGCGCAGAAGCTCGAGACCAGCACCAGGACTACGGTAGACGCATTCTCAGATCCCACTGCTCTCGCGATAGCCTGAGCAATCCGAGCACGACGATGAGCTGGAATATCAACAGCGCTGGCTGCGAACAGACGAGCCAGTTCGATGAGTTTCTCGGTTTGTTGCTGTTTGGTGAGCACGACTTGTCCTAAAGCTCCTCCTGAGTTGATAATCGTTGCGAAGAGGGATTCGACGGTTTTCTCAACGATAGTGAGGGTCAACTCGTTGTCCTTTCTGAGCATTCCATTTCCCATGAAAGTGAACACAGACATCACATGTTTGACGACAGAGTTCGGGGTATGCTTAGCGGCTGCCACAATTAAACGAAGGCAGTCACGAAGGAGATGATGGTTATGGGTGGATCTCATTGTCTCGATCACACAATCCATATCCACTTCTGACGAGCCGATTTTGGTCTTTCCTGGGTGCTCCAAGATCTTTCGAATGGCATTTACAGCGAGATGTTGTTGATAGGATGAGCTCTCGGCGTCGGATCGAGAGTTGGTTCTGGAAGAAACATTATTTTGTTTGGTAGGAATTTTTGGAGAATTTCGTGAGCTGAACTGGCTCAAAATAAGCTTAAAAGGTCCAAAATAGGCTTTAATGTGGCTAAAAATAATCCAAAATAGCCTAAAAATTGGTCCAAAGCAGGCTGAAAATAGTCTGAAATCGGTAAAAAGATGGCTAAAATATAATCTAAAAAATGGCTTAAAATGGTCCATAATAAGCATAAAATGGCTTCAAAATGGTTTCAAAATGACTAAAAAGGCTTAAAAAGGTCAAAAAAAGCTAGAAAAAGGTCAAAAAAAGCTAGAAAAATAAGCTAGAAATGGTGAAAAAAAAGATATATTGGCTGATTTCGAAATATCAAAACTCTGCCAGGTCCATTTTCAACGGGTTTAAACGATTTCTAGGCTGTTTTAGGTTTTTTTAGGCATTTTCAGGTCACTTTTAGGACATCTTCGAGAAAAAAAGTCCCCTAAAACTCACTGCTTAACAATGCCGAAAATCGCTGCCAACACCTTATCACTCGATGGAATCACTTGACGAGCGTTCAACAAATCCAGCACAAACACAACGCGCCCGTTGAAGTCGTCCCAGGATTCATCGTTTCCGAACGTCTTCTCAACGACGTTCTTCTTCGTTGCTGCTGGGCCTTTGGCACGTTTTGGAGCCGTCTCAGCGGCGTCGTCGAATTTCGTTAGGAGGCTCGTGATGAATTGTGGCGAGAGATTGGCCTGGAAGTAAAAAAAACCTCATGGATATGAGATTCAAGAATTAGGCCAATTTTAGGTTCTTCGAGGCTTGGTAGGTCTATTTTGAAGAACTTTAGATCATTCTAGGTATGTTTTTGGCCTTTTTTGGGTCAATTTCAGCCATTTTTCTGGGGTTTTTCCCTTTTTCCCGGGTTATTTTTGAACATTTTAGGGCTATTTTTAGCCTTTTTAGGTCAACTTTGACTTATTCTAGCTCATTTCTAGCCTTTTCTGGGTCATTTTTAGCATATTTCTGGTTCATATGCTCATTTAAATCTCAATTGCAATTCTAGGGGTTTCTCTTAGATTTTTGAGCTATTTTAGCTTAATTTTCAGGCCAATTTCAGGTTCTTCCAGGCCTAGCAAGCCTATTTTTGGGGGTTTAGGTCATTTTAGCTCTATTTTTGGCAGTTACTGGGTCATTTTTTGCAATTTTCTATACTTTTTTGTGCCATTTTTAGGTCTGCTTTTAACCTATTTTAGGGTCAATTTTGGTCAATTTTCAGCCAATTCCCGGCTATTTTTAGGGTAATTTTCGACTTATTTCAAAGAAATTCAAAACCCACCCCAGCCAGTGCCGCTTTCACACTACTCGCATCCACATTTCCATTGCTTTTAACTTCTCCGTTTCCACAAATCTTGACAATCTCCACGACAAACTCCTCGACGTCATCTGCAACCTTCTTTCCGAAATATTTCTCTCCTCGCTGTGCCATTTCATTGAGTGCCCACTCGACTTTCTCCCATTTCTTCTGATGAATCCATTTGATTGCCTCTTTGATCGGATCGCCAGAGAAGACTTCGCGTTTTGAGAATTCTGAGTTGGCAGCTAGCTGGGCAGCTTTTTCCGTAGCTGTGAGAGGCTTATGAACCTTCTTGGGGACCTCTTCAACGTCTTCTGAAGCTGCTTCTGGAGCCACCTCTATGTATTCCGATGCCATCTGGACCACGTCTTCAAGTTCTATCTCCTTGACGATTCTCTTCAACGCCTTTTTATCCTTTTCCTTAAGCTCCTCGTAAATTTCATCGAATTGTTTTGCGAATCGAATTCCGATAGCTCGAATGTTCCCCTTCATTTTGTTCTTCTTGTCGATTAGATTTCCGGACATCGCCTCTTCGAGAATCAGCTTCAAGAACGCCTTCGCTTGCTCGGAAGTGAGAAGACTCGCATCGTCACTGGTCTCCAGAAGCACGTCAATTGCCAGTTGTTGCTCATCAGATTCAGAATCTCTTGACAACGCCACCAACTCTTTCCAGAGGATATTATAGAATTTAGAAGTATCTGTTCTCTCGGACAGATCTCTCAACGCCTTCCACATATCGATATCCTCATCGTGTCGTAGCAACTTTTTCAGAGTGTTCTTCGAGAGATTTTCCACGTTTTGCTGCTGAAAAACGACCATAAGGGTGTTAAGAGAAGCCGTTGAAGTGTCGGAGCGCATTTTGGTGATGAGCAATTTGCAGAGGGAGTTGAGGACGTCTTCTTTGAGTTTGACGGTTAGGACGAGTTGAGAGATCACAACCATTGCAGAGTAGCGGAACGATTTCATGGGGCTCTGGAAATAGGTATTTTTAGGCGATTTTCAGGCTGTTTTAGGTCATTTTTCAGCTATTTTAGAAGACTTTAGTGGAACATCTAGGGGTTTTTGAGCTAGTTTAGGCTAGTTTGGGTCAATTATAAAGATTTTCTAGGCTGTTTTAAATCAAAATTAGGTATTTTAGGCAGTTTTTTGGCTGGTTTAGGTCATTTTTGAGCTATTTTAGACAATTTTAATGAAATTTCTGAAATTTTTTGAGCAGAAAATCGAGGAATTTTAAGCTAGTTTAGGCTAGTCTAGATCATTTTCTTTAAACATTTCAGCTTACAAAATGAGATTTTAAAGAGAAGGCTCTAAACTTCGTTTTTGAGCTATCTTCGAACTATTTGGAGCCACATTTGAGGTGTTTTTGCTTCAAAATTAGCGCATTTTTCGGCTTTTTAGGCGATTTTAGACTATTTTTCAGCTATTTCCAAGCATTTTGTGCCTTTTCGGCGCTTTTTGCAAACATTTCTATGCTTTTTGAGCCGTTCTAGACATCAAAATGTTATGGGACCGTTTTCAGCCTGATTCGGGTTATTTTTCGACTTTTTCAAAAATCTAAAGACTCTTTTAGTATCTAAATCTATTACTGAAAGATTTTGAGCTTTTTCAGCAATTTTACCTTAATTCCATGCTCAATGAACGGGATCAACTTGGCCAACATCATCTCATCGACCTTCTCCGGGTCATTGAACATGCTCAACAGCAATTTGGCATGGAAATTAAACAGAGAGGGATGTTTGATCTCCAAATAATCACTTCCAACAATATCAACAGCCTTCTTGATATGATCAGTGATACAACTGATAATCGAGTGCTTGCTGGCAAGGGTGGCCTTAGAAATTGAGCTAAAAGGGATCGGAGTCTCGGATCTGAGGTATTGCTGCATGAATTGCCACTCTTTGGAGCGTGTCCAGTCGAAATCCAGGATTCTGAGGAGACGAGAATAGACTTTGGTCTCATGGAATGGGAGGAAAGTGAGCAGAAGGGTCTCAGCGTTGAAGGAATAGATCTGATAGGTGTGGACGAGGTATTCGAGAACTTGTTGGCACGCAAAGTGTTGGAGATAGGGAGAAAGTTCTAGGAGGAGCTTCTCGATTTGCTTGTTGAGCGACTCGTTGGCCTCTTTTTCGAGCATGGATCTGACAAAATCCACACGCTCGTCGGAAAACAAGTCGTTGGCAATCTCGGTATCGAAAATGGGATCGATTCGCTTCATTTGCTCAAGTCCAGCGACTCCTGGAATTTTCAAATTTTTGAAAAAATAAAAAAACCAAAAAAAGATTTAACCCACCAATTCGATGTGCGGTCTCATTTGTGAGCTTTCCAGCTTCCTTTCTATCAAAAAGCAACGATACATGACGCTTCTCGACGGTCAGATGACGTGCCGCCGATGTTCGCAGATTTTCTAACTGCGATGTCAAAGAAGTAGCCATTTTTCCGTGCTAACTAGTACCCAATGTTTGGAGAAATAACAGACAACAATTCTGGAAATTTTTTAGGTGAAGCATTCAAGAAAAAAGGATTTTTATAAGGTTTAAATGAAGAAAAACTAGGTGAAAAAAAATAAATCTTGCGAAGTCTGCAAACACGGTGCGGCTCACAATGCGTACTTTGCACCAAACCTTACACCACCTAGTTTTCTATCAATTTTTGCTTCTTTTCCCGCAGCTTTTGGGGCATTATTCAATGTGAAATAATTTTGACTTTTCAGGTAAAAAAGATGAAAATCAAAGTAATTTCTCGTAATCCAAACACCTATCAAAGGGAGACAGTCGATAAAAGGAATAAAAGTGGGGGTTTTGACTGAAAATTCGAAATTTCAATTAAAAAATTATTTTCAGTTGTCCGCAACTTCAACACACCGGCAGATCCGTTCCGTGCACAAACCGAGTACACTCGCGCGTTGAATGCCACAAAGCTCGAGCGAGTTTTCGCGAAACCGTTCGTCGCCAGTCTCGATGGACATGTTGATGGTGTTCAAGTGCTCGCAAAACATCCAAGTAGGGGTTTTCAGGGGAAAAAATGGATCTGAAACTCTAAAATCGATGAAAAACTCAAAATTTCAAGCTGAAAATGAGAAAAATCCATTAAGAAAATATTTTTCCCCAAATTCAAAATTCTTGAAAATCGATAAAACGATTCAAAAACATTCAAAATACCATTAGATAAATTTTAAAATTTCATTTTTCCAGACCGCCCATCTACGGTATTCTCTGGCGCCCGCGATGGCCAGGTAAAAATCTGGAATCTGGCGTCCCGTGAATGTCAAGCCACCCTAGACGCCCATCGTGGCCTCGTCAACGACATCTCAGTGGATAATAATAACGGAGAGAACTTCGTCACCGTCGGGCAGGATGCACAGTTAAAGTACTGGAAAATCAGCTCAGTGGTCGAGTCCCAACAGAAAACCCCCGCTCATTCGATTGCAATCGATGGAATCGTCTATGGAGTCTCCCATTTATCATTTTCATCCGATTTCGTCACTTGTGGAGAGGATATCAGTGTTTGGAAGCCGTTCCGAGAGACACCACTGCGAAGTTATAACCTTGGAACCGACACGATTCATGCGTGCCGAGCAAATCCGATTGAGGAGAATGTGATCGTTGGCTGTAGATCGGATCGATCGATTTTTGTGTTGGATACGAGACAGGATGTGCCTTTAAAGAAGGTTACTATGAAAATGAGGCCGAATAAAGTGTCGTGGAACCCAATGGAAGCCTATTCGTTCACGGTGGCTAGTGAGGATTTTAGGTGAGGTTTTGAGCTTGAAATCCGTAAATTAGGCCGGAAATTGCCCTGGAATTTCAAAATTTCGGCTTGAAAAACCGGGAAAATCTATCTAAAATTGACCTAATTGCCTCGAAATTCAATTTTTGATAATTTCCAAAGAAATAGAACCGAACCCCTAAAAACCCCTGAAAACTGAATTCGAACATCTAAAAATAAGATTCTTTGTCGAAAATTAGTTTTAATCCTTTCAAAAAACTAACCAAATAACATGGAAATTCGACTCAGGAACCCTAAAAATTGACTTAGAAGCTTCAAAAATACACTTTCGAAGCTTTTAAATCCGTCTGAAAATGCTGAAATTCGATTTTTGAGAGAAAAAACAGAGGTTTTAGTCGATTTTAAATCGTTAAAATCAATTTTAAAAGCGATTTTAGCATAAAAACCTAAAAGTGTGTTTTCCTTCCCTGAAATTAAATAAGTCCATATTTTAAACTCTGAAATTAGCTCAAACCCGTCGAAAACTGCCCTAGAACTATTAGAAATGTTCCTAAAACCTAGAATTGTGATCTAAAAATCTTTAAAATTGGCTTAGAAACCCCAAAAAACACACTATGAAGACTTTGAATTAGTTTGAAAAATCTGAAATTTGATTTTATAGAGAAAACAATGGTTGTTTAACCTTTAAAATCGATTTTTTTAGCTTGAAAACGGCTTTTTTTTCTTCCCTGAAATTAGATTTTTTTTCTTCCCTGAAATAGAAAAAAAGTCCAAGTTTTCAACTCTGAAATTAGCCCAAAATCCTTCAAAAACTGCTCAGGAACTGCTCAGAAATGCTCCTGAAACCTGCAAATTTGGCTCAAAAAACCCCAGAAAAATTGACTAAAAACTTCAAATTTGTCTGAAAACGCTGAAATTTATTTTTCAATAGAAAACAGGGTTTCTGGTCAATTTTCAACTTTTTGGTTCTAATTTTGAAGCGATTTCAGCTCAAAAACAGTGCTAGAAGTGTTATTTTCATGCCTGAATCTTCAAAATCCAGTGTAAAACCCTGAAAATTTAGCCCAAACCCCCTCAAAAACTGCTCTGGAACTCTTTAGAAATGCTCCAAAAAACTGCAAAGTTGGCTCAAAAAATCCCAAAAAAACATTTACAAAAAGCCCTCTTAAATACACCTAGAACCCCTTAAATTTGTCCGAAAAGGCTGAAATTCGATTTTCAAGAGAAATCAGGGGTTCTAGTCGATTTTTAACCTTTAAAATCAATATTTTGAAGCGATTTTAGCTGGAAAACTCTCCTAAAAGTGCGTTTTTTTTCTCTGAAACTGAAAAATCCGAATTTGAAACTCTGAAATTAGCCCAAAATCCTTTAAAAACTGCTCCGGAACTGCTCAAAAATGCTCCTAAAACCCTGAATGTTTAGCTTTAAAAACCCCACAAAAGTTGACGAAAAACTTCAAATTTGACTGAAAATGCTGAAATTCGATGTTATAGAGAAAACAGGGTTTTCGGTCAGTTTTCAACTCAAAAACAATGCTAGAAGTGCTATTTTCAGGCCTGATAATAAAAAAGTCAAACTTAAAACCTAAAAATTGCACTGGAACTGCTCAGAAAAGGTCCTAAAAACCTAAAAAATTAGCCGAAAACTCTTCAAAAATTGTCCTGAAACTTGAAATTTTGACACAAAAACCCAGAAGAAAAGACAAAAAATTCTTTAAAATACACTTGCACAGTCTTTGAATTTGTCTGAAATGGCTGAAATTTGATTGATTTTTCCGAGAAAGCAGGGTTTTTTTCGACGATTTTGAGACAGATTTAGACAGTTTTGGGTCCATTTTAAACGAATTTTCCACGAAATATTTCCACATTTTTTTCAGTCTCTACACATTCGACATGCGTTATATGGAGCATCCAGTACAGTCCCATCAAGGATTTACATCGGCCGTTTTGGATGTGGACTACTCGCCGACGGGACAGGAATTCGTTGCTGCTGGCTATGATAGATCGATTCGATTGTTCAAGGCGAGAGATATGACGAGCAGGTGAGCAATAAGAATGATTCAGGGATTTTGGAAGATTCAGAATTTTCGAAATTCCTAAAATCGGAAAATTTGAAGATCTTCAAAATCCTGAAATTCTACATTTAATCTGAGAATCGCATTAGAAACCACCAGACGGGAAATTCGTAAAAACCAGAAGTACAGTAACCCTGAGGGTCCTTTAACACTTCAGAATCCTAAAAATTCTGAATTTCGAAAATATGCAATTCTGAAGATTCAGGAATCGGAAAAGCTGGAAATCTAGAAATTTAGAAATTTGGGAATCTGAAAATCTAGGAATCTGAGGATCTAAGAATCTGAAAATTTTGGGAATCTAGAAATTCTGAAATTGGGAAACCTAGGATTTTAAAAAATTCAGTAATCCCGGATTACTTTAATCCGTAAATTGCGAAGTTCAGAAGTCTTGAAATCTGAACATCTAAAAATCTGAAATTTGGAAACCTGAAAAATTTGAAGCAGCAAAATTCTGAATTCCAGGAGCCCCGAAAATCTGAAAATCGAGAAATTTAAAAGATGAAAAATCGGTTAATTCTTGGAATCCTGGAAAATCCAAAAAGTTACACAATCCAGGAATCTTGGAAAACTAGAATCCTTGAAATCCTCAGAGTTTTCTGAATTTCTGCATTTCGAAATTTCTGAACTTTTGAATTTTTGAATTTTTAGAATTTTCGGACTTTTGAAATTTCAGAATTTTCAGACTTCTGAACTGAACGAACAGATACCCTAGGAATCTTAAAACTGAAGATCCATAGAAACCGCAGACTGGAAATTCTTAAAAACCAGAAGTACAGTAATCCTGAAAATCCTTAATCTTCTAAAACCTGAACTTTTTTAAACCGATAGATTTGTAGGGATTCTAGGAATCCTAAAAATCCCGGAATTTGAAAAAAAAATATATAATTCTGAAGATCCAGGAATCGGAATAGCTGGAAATTTAGAAATCTAGAAAGTTAAAAATCTGAAAATCTAGGAATCTAAGAATCTAAGAATATAAGGATTTAAGAATCGAAGGATCTAAGAATCTGAGAATCTAAGAATCCAAGAATCTAAGAATCTAAGAATCTAGGAGTCTGAATATCTAGGAATCTGAAAGTATAGAAATCTAAAAATCCCAAATTCTTTTCCAGAGACGTCTACTACACGAAACGAATGGCCTCCGTCCTATCCGTCCTCTGGTCGGCAGATTCGAAATTCGTGTTATCCGGATCCAACGAAATGAATATTCGCGTGTGGAAAGCGAACGCCGCAGAGAAGCTGGGACCATTGACAAAGCGAGAGAAACAAGCGTTTGCGTACAATGAAAAGCTCCGTGAGACGTACAAAAACCATCCGGACGTCAGACGAATCGCCAAGCATCGTAATGTGCCAAGACATATTTTCACGTTAGTTTTAAGGGATTTTTTGGCTGAAAATGAATGAAAATTGGACAATTTTGAAGGGTTTGGAGCCTGAAATGTGGTCGAAATTCGCGTTTTTCTAGCTGGAAATCTGAAAATACCCTATTTTAACTCAAAAATCTGAAAATTTTAAACTGAACATCTGGAATTTTTAAACTGAATTTTCGGAATTTTAGACTGAAACTGTGGAATTTAAGATTGAAAATCTGGAATTTTTATACTCAAAATCTGGAATTTTTAGACTGAAAATGAAGAATTTTAGACCGAAAATCTTGAATTTTCAGACTGAAAACCTGAATTTCAAAGCGGAAAATCTGGAATATCCTCGGAAATTGGATTTTAGAATTTTCGAAATTTTCGATGTTTATACTTTCAAAAAGCCTATTTTAAGCCAAATTTTAAGCTATTTACAGCCAAATTATATTCAAAAACTTCCAATTTTTTTCAGAGCCGCCAAAGAGCACAAACTCATCCGTGACGCCCGAGCTCGTCGTGATCTTCGCCGTGCCAAGGCTCAAGGACTCGACGAGGAGGAATCGTATCTGCCACAAACACAAAAAGTCATGTTGGGCGATGCGGAAATGTGAAGAGCTCTTTTTGGAAGATTTTTTGTTACTTGTTATCTCATTTTTTGTTGATTTTTCTTATCTTTTTGGTGTTCCTCCGATCGTTAAATGAGCCTTGAATGAAGGTTTTGATTCTAACAAGTTAAAACAGCAACAACAATAAAATCCAAAAAAAAAAACATAAAATCCGATTCCGAAATTTGACGAGACTCTAGACACAATGAAACAGAGCGTTACCGAGACTTGAAGAGACCGAGACACAACGAGACTCTAGAATTTAAAACTGACGAGAGTAGACGGTAACGAGACTTGATAAACTGACAAGACTAGACATGACGTCTCCGAGACTTAACGAGACTTGAAAACTGTAAATGCTCGAGACTTGGCGAGACAGAGACTCGAGGTTTGAGAACTGACGAGACATAGACTATAGACACGCCGATTTCAAGACCCAATCAATCCCGGTTCTTAGCAAGAAACATTAACGAGAACGAAACTTTAAAAGTTTCAAGACTCGAGACTCCCCGAGACTTTACGAGACTTGAGACTCAACCAGACTTTAACACTGTCAAGAGCAGGCAAGACCGAGGCATTACGAGAATTGGCGATAACGAAGCGAGACCGAGACCGAGAATTGACAAGACTTGAGAACTGTCGAGACTTCACAAAAAATGAAAACTGGCAAGATTAGAGGCTTGGCGAGAACGACCCACAACGAGACTCAAGACTTGACGAGAGTTGAGACTTTACAAGTCGGACACTCCACGAGACTTGAAAACTGGCAAGACTCGAAACTTGCCGAGCAGGAGACAAAACGAGACTGAGATTCGAGACTTCACAAGACTTCATTAGACTCCAGACTGCAGTCTCCGAGACTTAACGAGACTTGAAAATCGAAAATTGGCGAGAGTACACAAGACTCGAGACTTTACGAGACCAAGACTCAACGAGACCTGGGAATTAGCAAAACACAGCGGGGGGAATTCACAAGAGTTGAAAAACGGCAAAAATCGGGATTTGAAGAGTCCAAAACCCAACGTGACCGAGACCTGATGAGACTTGACGAGACCGAGGCTCCTCGAGGCTTAACGAGACTTTGACTCCAAAAATCTCGAGATTTAACGAGTCGGATATTAAACTAAAGTTAAGGCTTGACGAGACCGAGACTAGACGAGACCGTGACTTGGCGAGACCGAGACTTCACAAGATCAAGGCAACACCTACAAAACACAACATTCTGAAAATAAAACTTTTCGAAAATGCCATCCCTAAATACATCAAAAAAGAGAAAACAAAGTTTTTATTTTCGTATTTTCTAGTACCACTTCAGTTTGCCTTTACTGCCATTTCTCCTCCTCCAGTTACCTGGAAACGGGACGACGACTCGGCTCGCCAGGAGCATTCACAACAACTTTTTTCATTCTTATCCTTTTTTGGAAATTTCAAAGTTTCAAGCTTAGGAGATGTTGTTTCTATTCCTTCTGATTTTCATTGGAATTCTGATTTCTGCGAATTCTGGAGACCCCACTGTCACGTCATCAACTGAAAGTAAGGCAGAAGAGAGAATGATATAGAAGATTCTAGACAAATTGAAAAGTTGGAGACATTCCAGAAATTTCGAAAACGAGACTCAACGAGACTCGAGTAGTGAAGAGTCCGAGACTCAACGAGACTAGAGTATTGAGGAGTCCGAGACTCAACGAGATTCGAGTAGTGAAAAGTCCGAGACTCAACGAGACTCGAGTATTGAAAAGTCCGAGACTCAACGAGACTCGAGTATCAAAAAGTCCGAGACTCAACGAGACTCGAGTATTAAAGAGTCCGAGACTCAACGAGACTCGAGTATTAAAGAGTCCGAGACTCAATGAGACTCGAGTATTGAAGAGACCTCAGGTTTGACGAGACTTAGCGAGTCCGAGACACAACGAGACTAGACGAGAAATAATATCATGACATCGGTCTCGTCCAGTCTCGTTAATTCTCGCCAAGTCTTGTTAAGTCTCGTTAAGTCTCGTCAAGTCTCGTTCAACCTTCTCAAGCTTTTTGAAATTTCTAAAATTCAGAACCCACTCCCAAAACCCCTCATTTCTTCTGGAATGTCTTTTGCATGAGAATCTTCTAGGCTTAAACGAGACTCAACCCTGAGGGGTCCGAGACTTAACAAGACTCGAGACTTGAAGTATTCGAGACCCATCGAGACTCAACGATACTCAAGACTTAACGAAACCTTATGTTTAACGAGAACTTGGCGAGACCGAGACTAGACAAGAAAAATTAGCTTGACCTCGGTCTCGTCCAGTCTCGTATAGTCTCGTCTTGTCCTGTCTAGTCTCTCAAGGACTCATAAGCATTTCAAAAGTTTTCACATTCCAAATTCTTCCAGAACCCACCACCCAAGACCCGGCATGTCTTCTGGAATGTCCCGATGGCTACCAAGTTGGAAAATCCAGTTGCTACATTATGTATCCACCAACCCGAGCCAATTCCTATCAGGCATCGCTCTCCCTCTGTATGTCAAAATCCAGACAAACTCTCGCGTCTCTCGAGAAGTTTCGAGAAGACATTCCAATGCTTCAGGTGAGGAGTAGCCTCAAAAAATAGCTAGAATTACAGTATTTTTCAGGCTTCCGCTTCTGAAACTTCAATCAATTGGATCTATGCAAATGGAATCGGGTCCCGGAAAGAGAGGTTCGACAAGAAAGCCGATGTATACAGTATCTTTGAGCAGTCCATTGTTCAGGCGCCGATTGTGCAAAGTGTTGGGATATCGGAGAAAAATTCCAATGTCTCAACGCTTTGTATAGTGCCAAGTGAGTTGGGAGGATGGACGAGACCAAGAGTTCTGACGAGTCTCATCAACTCTCGTCAAGTCTCGTCGGGTCTCGTTGGGCCTCATTGGGTCTCGTCTGGCCCGATCGGGTCTCGTTGGGTCTAGTTGAGTCTTGTTTGGTCTCGTTGGCCCTTTTTGAGGCTTATTGGGTCTCGTCGGGTCTCGTTGGGTCTCGTCGGGTCCCGAAAGCGATTCTAAGGGTCTAAACAGCAAAGAAATTAATCGAGAACTGGCGAGACCCACGAAAATTGTGAGTTTCAGGCGGGTTCTCAAGACGAGACCTGACGAGACTGGACGAGACGTGACGAGACTTGACGAAACTTGACAAGACGGAGACAATGTTTTTAGAAAATCTCGCTGAAGTTTTCACCAGGCTCGTCAGGTCTCGTTGAGTCTCGTCGGGTGCCATTGGGTCTCGTCAGGTCTTGTCAGGTCTCGCCATGTCCCGAGAGCGATTCTAAGGGTCTAAAGAGCGAAGAAATCGACTAAGACTTGCAAGACCAACGGAAATAGGGAGTCTCGTCTTTTCTCGTCGAGTCTCGTCAAATCTCGAGAGCGATAAAAGCAATCAAGACCTAACGAGACATGACGAGAACCAAACAAGAACTTTCTAGAATTCTGCGACACTCCAATCTGCGACATTGAACAAATCTTGCTGACCTACGAGTACAATCAGCTCTTCTCCTCTCCCGTGAAGACTCTAAAACCTAAAGAGACCACTTCCTTGACATGTATCCCAAAGAAACAGTCCATCGAAGTCACTTGTGGATCCCTAGGAAATATTTATCCAGAACCTTCCATGATTCAATGCCAAAGAACGAGTATCGAGGAAATTCAAGACCTTTCAAATCCCAAAAAGTTGTTTTCAAGCTGCTCGAAAGGGTTCCAAAGGGGCGTGGCTTCATGTGACCCAGTTCTCGAAGGTTCTGAGATCATTGGCTATCGATTCACTTGCAAACCGGGCTGGACCATGCCCACCTGTTGGTACACTACAGACACCTGCACATCAAACTACTGTAGTGAGAATGGAAAGTGTGTTAGTGAAGCTGGCGAGAGAAGATGCGAGTGTAAAATGGGATATGCTGGCGACAAATGCGAATGGAATCTTCGAGAAAAGTATGCGAAAGTTTGGACGTTCCCGGTGTTCACTGGAGCAATTATTGCTCTTGGCGGATTTGTAGTTCGAATTGTGAAGAGAGCGGTTGCTCTGGGACGGACTGAAGCAACGGATGAGGTTTGTTCTTGGGGGCCTAGAAACTCAAAGTTCGGCCATTATAGAATCCACAGAGCACTCATCAAATCCTTCGCTCGTATTGCATGTTCGTCGCTGGCATCTTGGTTCTCTTCTATTCGAATCCAGGGCTAACGAATATTACTCCGACGGCATGCAGATTCAATTTCATTGCGGTCCACTTTTGTTTCATGATGGGTTCGTCTGAAAATATGAAAATGAAAAAAAAACACATCGAAAACAAAAAGAATCAAGTTTCTAGGCCTCTTGGGAGCTGAGATGTAGCGATTTAAAGTTTCAGAGGTGAGAGACGCAGAGAAACGAGAGCCCTCTCGTTTCTCGGCGTCTCTAACCAACAAAACTTCTAAAGGCTATATTTCAGCTCCAAAACAAGGTAAAGAGTTGAAATTTAAACAGAAATATGTCAAATTCAGGGTGCAATATTCCCATGTAAATGTAACTTTGTGAAATTCCCAAAATATTAGAAATGGGAGCTCAAAAATAGGTTCTAGATTTCTTCTTGAAATATCTGAAAAAAAAAAGAAAGAAATCTTCTATTTTGGTCCAAAGATCAACTTTCTAGCCCGCCTAGAACTCGAGATTTAGCGCTTTGGATATTCGGAGGTGAGAGACGCAGACAGCAAGAGCACTCTCGTTGCCTGCGCCTCTCACCTTCATACTTTTAATGCGCTGTATCTCGTCTCAAAGTCAACCGATTTTCATAATTTTTAAAATGGTGTACGTTTGCTGCTCAGAGAGACGCGGGCAACGCGAGCACTCTCGTTTCTCTGCGTCTCCCTCTCTCCAAACTTCAAATCGTTGTATCTCAGCTCCCAGACGGCCTCGAACTCCGATTCTTTTCTCATAACACCTCAAATTCTTAGCTTTATCAATAGAGCACACTTTCAGCAATGGTTCAATGGCTCCTCGAGGCCTGGAATGTGAATCAAGTACTCCGATGTGTTCATCTGAATGAATGGGAGACAGATTGGAATGGAAAAAAGAGCTGGGGAGTGAGAATTGTTCCAAGAATGGTTGCATCGGTTCTCGTGGTGTCTGCGGCATTGCTCATCACGTTTCAAGCAGGATGGAATCAATTGGCCGCTCCATGGACTTGTGTTGGAACAGTTAGAGAGGATAATTTGTCGATTTGGATTCCAGTCATCGCTATGGTCATTATTGTGCTCCTGGCGGCTGGAGCAGTTTTCGAATCGAATTTGTTGATTAAATTGTGAGTTTGAGGGGAGTTCTCGAGACCGAGACTTGACAAGACTTGACGAGACCTGACGAAACCTTACGATACTTGACGAGACTTGACGGTTCTAAAAGTGAGTAGACAATCCAAGTCTTGTGGGGTCTCGTCGAGTCTCGGCGGGTCTCGTCAGGTCTCGTTGGTTCTAATAAAGTTTCACCGAGAACGAGACCGAGACTCCACAACCTCATTTTTTCAGCCGCCGCCCGCTTCTCGGCTACCGTATCGACCTGCGAATAGAACGACAGATGGGACACGAGGCGGGTCGTCAGGTGGAGAAATGTCGCCGGAATGAAATTCTCTGTATCTCTGGAATCTCTCTTTTAATTATTCTCTGGTTTCTGACAATTCTCTCTGCGGATTTTAAGGATGACGTAACGATTGGAAGGTGAGCAATGTTGATGGCCTAGGAATCCAAAATTTTGTGTTTCTAGGCCATCATCTATTAATTCATGTTTGGATAGTGTATGAGATCAACTACAGTAGTATAGAAAAACATGTTTTAGGTGGCCTAAAAAATTTCTGAATTCTAGGCCATCGTCAACCAAATTGTTTCCATACTTAGTGGCCTAGAAAGCCAAAAACTTGGAATTCTAGGCCATGGAATTTTTTCAGCCTAACTGTGATCATGGCCATCGTCTACTCGGTGTTCTCGTTCTATCAAGAAGCGGTGACGTGTCCAGAGGTTTGTCTGTTTCTGTCGACGACACCCGGACGGGTGTCGTCGAAAATTCAAAAATTTGAAATTTCACGTTTTTAAACTTTTTTTTCGAAAAACTTCTTGATCTAATTTTTTTAGGTCATGATCTAGTTATTCTAGGTCATGACCCAGATTTTTCTAGGTCATGACCTACTTTTTTCTAGGCCATGACCTAGTTTTTTCTAGGTCATGACCTACTTTTTTTATGTCATGACCTAAATTTTTCTAGGTCATGGCCTACTTTTTTCTAGGTCGTGACCTAATTTTTCTAGGTCATGATCTACTTTTTTCTAGGTCATGGCCTACTTTTTCTAGGTCATGACCTACTTTTTTCTAGGTCATGGCCTACTTTTTCTAGGTCATGACCTACTTTTTTCTAGGTCATGGCCTACTTTTTCTAGGTCATGACCTACTTTTTTATAGGTCATGACCTAAAAATATCCAATTATCCAGATGTCTTTAGGATCGCGCCATGTGGATAACCATTCTCCAACGTTATCTTCCCGCTCGTTTCGCGCCAAGCTACAACCCGGAAATCATGTGGACCGTTGATGAAGTTCGGGAAATGTATAAATTTTCGGAAAGGGAAAGAAAATTGAAGTATGAGCAATACGTGCCCCGGAATCAGTATTTGTACCTTCATCATCGTTGGGACCTTCGATTTAATGAGATTCTGGCAGAAACGCCTCAGATGACGATTAACGAAGCATTGGTGAAGGTGTTCTGTGAGGAGATGAATTTGTTGAAATGCAATAATGGAACTGGGAAGCAGATGGCTTATATACAGTAAGTATTGTGGGCATTTTTAAGTTCTACAGTATCCTTTTTGGTTTGTTTGAAGATGTTGATTTTGAAAGGTGGTATGCTCTTTTTAGCGACGTCTTCTTGGAAAACCAATATTAAACTATTTTCAAATTTTTTATCATTTTGTTCCGCTTTGTATGTTCTACAGTGTCCGAATTGAATTTTCTAAAAACTTCTATTGCGAAGCGAGTTACAGTACCCAGGACAAAACCATGAAATTTCGGTTTTTCTTGATGAAGTAGTCAACTTTGAAGTCCTACAAAAGTAATTCAGATTATTTCGATCTGTCTGAAATTTTGAAAATAAACTAAACGAAACCAGAACTTCAATTTTGTAATTGACAACTTTTTTCTAGCTACCCTAGTTTTGGAGATATGCGCCTTTAAAGTTGGCGCGCCCCTGCCGTCCGAGAAATAGGGGGAGAAGAAGCGCGTCAACTTTAAACAGGCATATTACAAAAACTACGGTAGCTGGAAAAAAAATTGTCGACTACAAAAATAAAGCTCCATTTTTGTTTAGTAACCTCTGAAACTTTCAGACAAATCTAAATATTCTGAATTGCTTTTGTTGGACTTCAAATTGACTATTTCCCTGTGAACAAAAACCAGAATTAGGTATATTCTTTTCCGATTACTGTAACTCGCTTCAAAATCAAAATTATCAAAAAAGCTAAAAAGGATACGGTAGAACTTGAGAAGCGCTACAAAATGATACCACATCTAGCTACAGTAGTTTTCGAGATATGCGTCTTTAAAGCTGGCGCGCCTCTTCTCCACCCATTTCTCAGGCCGCAAGAGAAGAGGCGAGCCAACTTTAAAGGCGCATAGCTCAAAAACTACGGTAGCTAGAAAAAAGCTGTCAACTAGAAAAACAAAGATCTAGTTCTGTTTATTATACTCGATAAGTTTCAGAGAAATCGATAAATTTCTAGACATTCAAAGTTGGCGAGAAGATTTAGTGACCGAAAAACCACTTGGCATTGCCTAGGCCACCGTTTTTTCTTCCAGGGACACCTATGCGGATTTCCTCTACACAATTCCGGACACGGACCCTCGAACCCTAAAAGGACGTATCCATGGCCGTCTCGAGTTGGTAACTCTCGCTGCCGATGCTCCAATTGGTGTGAAATTGGCAAAATTCTTCATTGTCCCCGGTTTCGACATTTTTGAACCGGAAATTCCGAATGAAGAAATTCGCGAGCTCAATCGGGAGGAACGACAGCGTCGACGTCTTCGGAATGAACGAATTCAAATGGAGAATTATCGAATTTTGAGAGAAGAGGCTCGCGAGCAAGCAACTTTTCTGAATTCGAGCATTCATTTCCGATATTTCGGAAACGAGGTTGTTCGTTGACTTTTTCTCAAAAAATTCTTATTTGGGGGCTTTTCTCTGTTAAAAATTAGTTTTTTTAGATTTTTTTTCATTCTGAAAGTGATTTCTTTCTCTATGTTGAAAGCGAATAAACTTTCTTGTTAACATATATTTTTATTTTTTAAATCGATTTTTATATTGTTTTTCTGGAAACATCACGATAGAATTCCAGAAAATAACCTGAAAATTCCTCAGTTTCAGCGTCTTACAATCAAAATTCAAACTTGGCGCCATACGAATGTTCACAACTCTCATCATTGCGTACCTAGGCATTTCACTTGACGCGCAAACCTGAAACCTATTTTTGATCGAATTTCAGCTATTTTCAGCGATTTTTAAGAAATTTTGAAGGATATAAAGCTGAATTTCAATCAAATTCTTCAAGTTTAGACTACAATTTTCAGCTGTTAAGTCTTTTTTTTCAGAAAATCGAGGAAAATTCGTCGAATTCAGAAAACTTTTCAAAAATCAAAAAAAGAGATAATTACTATAAATCATAATAAATCCTAAAAGTTATCCGAAATCTGGCAGATATTTCCCAAAAATTCTTAGAATTCCTCGTTGTTTTAGCATTTTCTGATCAAAATTCAAACTTCGCGCCGTTTCTAATGTTCACAAAAATTCTCCTTGCGTACAGTGCACTTATTCGACGAGCAAGCCTAAATCGTCATTTCATGGCTTTTTATGCGATTCTTCGTCAATTTTCAGCTATTTTCGAACAAGTTTTATTGAAAATCAGACATTAGAATAAAGGAAAAAGTATAATAATCAGATCAGATCACAGAAAATTGAGAAAACAACGACAAAGACGAAAAAAAGTTATTTCTTCGAAGCGACTTCCGGCAAGTTGTTCTTGATGTCTTTTGGGATCGTCTCAATGTATTCCTGATGTTTGACCCATGAAGCCGTCGCCAGCACACCGCCCGTGTTGTTTAGCTGCACGTCCGGCTCGTAGCGAATTTCTCGGCCACTGATATCGGTGAGCCGACCGCCGGCGGCCGTGAGCACAGCCTCCACGGCGCAAGTGTCCCATTTCTTGCATCCGGCACTTGCGAAGACGTACGCCGCGCAGCCTTCGAGGACCTGGAAAATTAGAAAATTTCGGTCTAAATCGGTAAAAATCGATTTTTTTTTGAATTTTTCAATTTTTGGGAAAAATTGCCTAAAATCGTTCGAAAATCAGCCATTTTCATCCGATTTTTTTCATTTTTTTTTTCAAAAAATCGGTCAATATCGAATTTTCTCACCTTCAGAACTTTGAATCCGGCTCCGCCCACTTTCTCGACATTATCCGCTAGATTCCGGGTTTTCAGCGCTTCCAGAGCGCTCGAAACCGACTCGCTGAGATGGCTGCGCGTTGTGACGACCGTTTTTTGAGTGTTTCCTGGAAAATAGTTGTGTATGTTTGTCCGGATGTCCGATGACGTCATCTTGACCAATTAGCGTCATTTTGGCCGAATGATATCATTTTTAAAGGGGAAATCAAGATGACGTTTTTGGATAATCGTCAAAAGATTGAGAATTGGACATCCGGACGTCTGTGTGTCCGGATGTCCAAAAATAAGGTTTTCGGGTCGAATTTTCGCGATTTTTCTAATTAATAAAAATGTCAATTTTTACCTGTTGCCGGCACTAATCCATGTACTCCACACCCTTTAATCGCCCAGACCGTTCTTCCACTCGTCGAATGATAGGGTTGATGAATGATTCCAGCGACCGGACGTCCTTTATAAGCGATCCCAATGAGAACCGTCACCTGCTCCAGAAGCGCCAAATTCTTATTTTTCACCGCCAACGCGACTTCAGAAGTGCCATCGAGTGGGTCCACCCACACGACGACCTCGTTCTCTTTGATTTGCGCCAATTCTGGAGAGATTAGACGATCTGTGAGAAGCACGTCTTCATTGAATCCTAGTTCTACTTCAGGGCAGGCGGTGGTGTCTTCCTGGAAAATTTTGAAAAATATTTAACTGAAAAAGGAGAAAAAATCGAGTTTTTAAGCCGAAAAATCGATAATTTCAGAAAAAAATATTTCTCAAAAAACAATTTTTTTTTCGATTTTTTCTGAAAGTTCCAAACACTGACCTCTTCCCCAATGATCGTTATATTATTAAAATGCTTCTGGAGCGACTGAACGATACAATATTGCGCTCGTCGATCGGCTTCGGTTTGTGGATCGTAACCGGACCCGGTTTCCGCTTTATCGACGATTTTGAGGTCTCCACCGGCCATGACATTCTGGAATAATCAAAATTTTAGGTGAAAAATGTCTTTTAATCGACTAAAAATCGATTGTTAAAGCTGAAAATCGCCAAAATCGAATCAACCAGTTTAAAATTTTGAATTCCCGCTTAAAAATTTAGCTTTCGTGGCGATGCCATCGGCTGCGAAAACTAGGCGCGCCTTTAAAAGCCACGTCGCTTTTCGTCAATTTTCAGGTTAAAACTCGAAAAAACGCCGATTTTTGTTGAAATTCGCTGGTTTTTTTTGAGGAAAAAACTGAAAATTCTAAAAGTTTAGGGTTTTTGCAGGTTTTAACTGGAAAAATTATGATTTCTGACTGAAAAATCTGGAAAATTCGAAAAAAGGCGGAAATTGATTTTCAGAGGGTTTTCAGTTTTGGAAAAATTGGAATTTTAGATGACAAATATCTTTTAATCGACTAAAAATCGATTTTTAAAACTGAAAATCGTCAAAAAACGGATTAGAAATTTAAAAATTTTAAATCCCCGCTAAAAATTGTTGCTTTCGTGGCGATTCCAGCGGCTGCGAAAACTAGGTGCGCCTTTAAAAGCCACCTCGATTTTCGTAAATTTTCAGGTTAAAAACTCGAAAAGACGACGATTCTTGTTGAAATTCGCTAGTTTTTTTTGAGGAAAAAAACTGAACATTTCAAAAGTTTAAGGTTTTTCCAGGTTTTTACCGAAAAATAATGATTTATAGGTCTAAGATCTGGGAAATGCGAGAAAAATGCAGAAAATGATTTTTAGAGGATTTTCAGCGGATTTCAACAGTTTTTAGGCTTCTTTTCAGCTGGAAATGCTAGTTTTTACTCTGTAACTCTGAACATTAAACAATTTTAGGCCGAAAAATTATGGGAAAAGTTTGAAAATTGAAAAAAAAAATTTTTTTGGCTTGCGAATTTTGGACAGATTTTTTCAGGATTTTCTCGAATTTTTTCGAATTTTTGCTACTTTTCCAATAAAATATTCCAAATTCTCTCACCTTAATAATCCCACCAGCCGCTTCCGAAACCCGAACGGACGATGCGACGAGACGTGTGAGGAAGCTCGCTTTGTTGAACATTTCTGATTGTGAAGACAAGGCACTCATTCCATTCGGCACTATATCACTTCGGCACTATATCTCGCCTAGAAAAATCTCCCTCTTTTCTCTTATTTTGTTCCCTCCCATTTGGTTTTTATTTTTTCAACGTTGGAAGCGCTAGAGAGTGTGCGAATCGAGGAGGGTGTTAGAGAAAGTGCTGCGTACGATACACGTAATCTGACGACATAATTTTTATCCGAATCGTTTTTCCACGTGGATTCCACTGGATTTTAGGTATCGACAAGGATTTAGAAGACGTTAAAACTAGAAGATGTCCATAAAAATTTAAAATAAAAAAAAACAGGAAAAAATCCTAAAAATTGGAGAAAAAGAAGGCGAAAATCGAAGAGAGAACACAGCAAAAAGATTACATCTTCTGGGCAAACCGGCAATCTATGATGACGTGGCAGTTTTTAGAAGACGTGGGAGGATATTTCGGGCTATATTTATATAGAAAAATAAGAGATCAAGGAGCAGACAATTTCGGAAAAAATGAGAGAAATATTTTTTTTAAGAAAAGCAAAAACAAACTTTAAATATTCCCAATTTGCGAAACGCAAATTATGGGGAAGGAAGTAGTTTTGTTTTTGGCGAAAAACGGGGAGGGATGCAAACGCGCTCTATCGGAAAACAGGGAGAAAATGGAAGTGCGGACGTCGGGATATGTGGAAATGGGGACAGTCAGGAGAAGAGAAATGGGGAACAATTTTTAGAAAATTCAAGTTTTCAAAAAATTCAGTAAATCGTAAAAATTTCAAAACTCTCAGAAATTAAAAAAAACATATTTTTTTTCATAATTTTACAAAACTTTTGGAACTTTCGAATTACAAAACGAATTTTTCAAGATTTCAAAGATTGTTATTGGAATACTCAAAAATTTCAGATTTTTCAAAATTTTGAGAATTTTGTTTGGAAAAATTTTTTGATTCCAAAAAATAATCAAAAATTCTACTCCAAAACAGTTCAATAATAGGAATCCTTGGCACTAGTTGGAAGCTTCTGGAAGTTTCAATAAGGCGTTACATTCCATCTGAAAATATAAAATTTCCGATTTTTAATTTTCTCGAATTTCCATTTTACCTCAAAACAGGCGAAAAATCGCCTAAAATCGAAAACTTTATTTTTGAATTTTTAAACTTTTCGACTTCCTGAATTTTTAAGAACTTGAATTTCTGGATTTCAGGAACTTCTAAAATTTTTGAACTTCTGAATTTTCAGAATCTAAGATTTCTCTGAACTTCTCAATTTCAAACTTGTGGAACTTTCGAACTCTTGGAATTTCTAAATTTCTGATTTTTTAGAGTTTCCTAAAAACGATCTAAGAAATTCGAAGTTCTGCAATTTAAATATTTTTGAAAACAGAAAAACTGAAACTAAACTTTTTTTTTTCTATTACTATGATCTGAAATTTTCAACCAATGTTCAATTATTTTGTTTCAATAAAATCCATTTATTACGAATTTGTATTTTCCGAGTCACAAAAAACACAAAAAAATTTGAAGAGGGAAATAGATTGGGCGAAATTTTTTGAGAAGAAAAACCGGTAATTTTCAAGGAAGAATAGCATCAATTGGAAGCGTTTGGGGTCAACAATGAAGGGATTTTTTGAGAAAAATATAAAATTTTCCAAAAAAAGAAAACAATTGGGTGAGCTATGGCAATCTGAACATACATATACATCAATTTTTGAAATTCAAAATCACTGACTAGAATTCGAATGAGGCGAAGTGGGAAATGAGGAAATTTCTAGGATATTGAAAAAAAAAGTTTAGAGAGCTCTCCATTTTGAAAGATCCATTTCTGGAATTTTATTACAAGGAGTCAAATTGGCACCGGGAAGAAGGAAGGCGTCCTGGGACACCAATTCGAAATTGTCAGCGTTATCACAAATGATTCGAGAGAGACTTGATTTTTTGATCTCTTCCACTTGGGAACGTGTGAAGATTCCTGGATTTTCGAAATAGAATCTGTAAAAAAAGGCTTCGAAATTCTCAAAATTCTGAAATTTTAAAGAATATTTTGAATTTCTGAATTTTCGATTTTTTAAAAAGTTTTAAACTTTGAAGAATTTTGGAATTCCAAACTTTCGGATTCTTGGATTTTTAGAATCGGGTCAATGTGGGTTTGAAAAGTTAGAATTTCTGATGTTTATGAATTTCCCGAATTCCCGAATTTCAGAACTTTAGATTTTTGAATTTTCTGTTTTTTTTTAATTTCTGAATGAATTTTTTGGAATTTCTAAACGTTGAACATCCTGAGGTTTTCGGATTTCATGATTATTAGATTGAGAACTACCGAATTTCAGAAGTTTCAAAAAATTCCGAAATTCCAAAAATTGGAAATCCAGAAACACAGAATTTCAGAACTTTTTAAATCTCAGAATCTGTGAAAAAAAATGACTCTGAATGAGAGTTTAAAAATATCCAGAATTTCAGAATTTCAATGTTTACAATTTTTGAAACTCTGAGCTTTTGGGGATTCCAAGTTTTTGGAATTTTGAAATTTCTGAATTCCTGAATTTCCTGGAATTTCTAGATTTTTGAATTTCTGAATTTCTGATTTTTTGAATTTCTGAATTTCTGAATTTCTGAATTTCTGAATTTCTGAATTTCTGAATTTCTGAATTTCTGAATTTCTGAATTTCTGAATTTCTGAATTTCTGAATTTCTGAATTTCTGAATTTCTGAATTTCTGAATTTCTGTTCAGAACTTTAGATTTTCCGAATTTCCTGAACTTTCTGAATTGTTAGTATTTCCAAATTTTCTCAATCTCTGAATTTCTGAATTTCAGCATTTCTTGAAATATCACATTTTTTGGAATTTTAACATTTCAGAGATTTCCGATTTTCTGAATTTCCTGGAATTTCTGAATTTCTGAATTTCTGAATTTCTGAATTTCTGAATTTCTGAATTTCTGAATTTCTGAATTTCTGAATTTCTGAATTTCTGAATTTCTGAATTTCTGAATTTCTGAATTTCTGAATTTCTGAATTTCTGAATTTCTGAATTTCTGAATTTCTGAATTTCTGAATTTCTGAATTTCTGAATTTCTGAATTTCTGAATTTCTGAATTTCTGAATTTCTGAATTTCTGTTCAGAACTTTAGATTTTCCGAATTTCCTGAACTTTCTGAATTGTTAGTATTTCCAAATTTTCTCAATCTCTGAATTTCTGAATTTCAGCATTTCTTGAAATATCACATTTTTTGGAATTTTAACATTTCAGAGATTTCCGATTTTCTGAATTTCCTGGAATTTCTGAATTTCTGAATTTCTGAATTTCTGAATTTCTGACTTCCTAATTCCAGAATTTTAGAATTTCAGATTTTAAGAATCTCAAAATATGTCAGAATTTCCGAAATTCGAAGATTCAGAGATTTCAGAATTTAGTTAGGAATCTCAATTTCCGAATTTTCGATTTTTAGAATTTTCGATATTCAGAATTTCATAACGGTAAAATTACAAAATACTAACCTATCTCCATCTCTAGCTCTCTTAAATTGCTCTCCAATTGCACAACTCAATGTAGTTCCAACCAGTCCTCCAATCACTGGATCCTCCAACATCGATCCCACATAAAAATCAACGTCATCTGAAAAAAATCGGTCTGTTTTTCTGTAAATCCAGATGTCTCACTTGTCGTATTGTAATTCCTAGCGAGTCCAGCTCTCAAATTTCGATCCAAAATCATATCTCCGAAGTCTTCAAAAGTGTTGGCGAACTTCAATCCACAGAATTGTCTCATTTTGTTATAAGACGGAATTCCATGATCTCTTCCTCTTTGGATATTCAACGATCCGAGATCCGTGCTGAAAAACATTTTTATTTTCGCGCCTCTACAAAACAGTTTTTCGATTTTTCAATTTCTTCGAAATTTTCAGAGTGTATAGAACAAAACTAGAGCTTCATTTATTTGGTTGTTGACAATTTTTTCTAGCTACCGTAGTTTTGGAGGTATGCGCCTTTAAAGTAGGCGTGACTCATTTCCCGACGTCCGAGGGGAGATGAGGCTCGCCTAATTTAAAGGCGCATATCCCAAAAACTACGGTAGCCAGAAGAAAGTGGTCAACTACAAAATTGAAGCTATATTCTTATTTTGTATAACTCGAAAATTCCAGAAAAAAAATCAAATCGAATGGAGGGAAAATTCAACATTTTCGAAAGCAAACAACTCATTTTCGTCAACCTAAAAACTTAAAGACATTTTTTGCCGATTTTGTTTCGAAATTTCGCTAAAACTCTAAAAAATATTTTGCAAAATTGTCAAATATGCAAAATATTTCATTTAAGTTTTTCACTTTTCTCCATTTTTGGACATTTTTAGAGTTAAACTTTATCAATTCTATGAAGATGTTTTAAATCCAAGGTGAGTAGGGACCCTTCAACTTCAACCTACTTTTTCTGGATTCCTGTAGATGATATCAAATAGTTGTCAGCTAGCGAAAAATTTGCGAATATATGATAAACTATTTATCAGTTGACTATTTTTTGGTATCTCTCACAGGAACCGAGATGAATCGGATCAAAGTTGACGCTTTTGACAGCGTACCCCGGAGTTTCGCCGGACGGTATGTGTCCAAGCTGATAAATTCAGGTTTATATTGACCCGATTTTTTAATATTTTTAGTGGGTCCCTTACACTTAGAAACACCCAAAAAGATTTAACAACCTCCAAGGAACAATAATTAGTTCCAGAATGTTCCCCATAAATCAAACAACCCCATAAAAATACCTTCCAAACATCTTCTCAGTAATCGCCGGCGTCATTCGATGTGGTCGTTTGACAGCAGTCGTCATAAATCCGCGAATAATTGGATCGACACCTCCTTCAAACAGAATCTTGCCCGATTTGAATACTCCATCGCCAAAGAAGAACCCGCCATGAGTAATATTATTTCCAGATAGATCAACTCTCTTGTAGAACTCCTCAATCATTCCATGACCGAATCGAAAAGCGGAAGTTGTGAATTCATTGGCAATTGTGGCATCCACATTAGTATCATAACCTTTGTATGGTCCGATCACTTTGTCAAATGACACTCCTAGAAGTTTCGGGAGGTATTCCTTATAAAGAACGTTTTGGATTTGAGCGCCAACAATTTTCCTAGCTTCCTGGAAGACTCTATCTCCAGACCATGTTGGATTGAGCTCGGTTAGCTTTTGAGCAATTCTGTTATGCTCTCTGGCAAACATTATATGAAGGGAAGACAATCCAATGAAGAGATTGGCTCGGATATCTCCCGCAGTAAAGGAGGCGGTACATTTATCCTTATTAGCACATTTAGACTGGTCGAATGGAAGAACATTCTGGTTATTGAATCTAGTAACTCTCAAGAATCCAGTCCTTCCATCTCTGAACTTATGAAGATCCTTTAATGAAGATCCATAAATCATAGATCCATCAATATAAGCTGTATTCTCATTGAGTTGCTCTCTGGGCTCCACTCGACAAATTGGGGCGGATCTTGAGACTTTCAGACATTGTTTCGATTTGAATCCAAGATTTGGGTCCTTTTCTCCGATTGGGATTGGCATGCATTTCGATGGGACTGGATCACAAGTCTTGCAGTTTGCCGATGGTTGAAGTGTGGTTTTGGACATGTCATGCGACATGAATTGACCCCATTGCATCATCATGTTGTTGAACTAAAAATTGAAATTGTTTCCTTTTTTCTGATAGTGAAGTTTAATAAATCAGGGGCGAGTAGATCAAAATAGCAACAACGACCTTTCGTTGAAACTCGTGATGTTTGTCTAGACCATTGAAAACATGTGAAGAAGATTTTCGGAATTTGGAGGTCTCATAGAAGCGCTCTGAGAAATTGAGCTACGCGGTTATTATGCTTCTCTGCGTCTCAAAAACTTGTTCAGAACTTTAGATTTTCCGAATTTCCTGAACTTTCTGAATTGTTAGTATTTCCAAATTTTCTCAATCTCTGAATTTCTGAATTTCAGAATTTCTCGAAATATCACATTTTTTGGAATTTTAACATTTCAGAGATTTCCGATTTTCTGAATTTCCTGGAATTTCTGAATTTCTGAATTTCTGAATTTCTGAATTTCTGAATTTCTGAATTTCTGAACTTCTGAATTTCTGAATTTCTGAACTTCTGAATTTCTGAATTTCTGAATTTCTGAACTTCTGAATTTCTGAATTTCTGAATTTCTGAATTTCTGAACTTCTGAATTTCTGAATTTCTGAATTTCTGAATTTCTGAACTTCTGAATTTCTGAATTTCTGAACTTCTGAATTTCTGAACTTCTGAATTTCTGAATTTCAGCATTTCCTGGAACTTTCGAAATATTGAATTCTCCAATTTTCATGTTGAACTACCAATTCGTAAATTTCAGAAAATTGGAATTTCAGAATTTCAGCAAATTTTAGAATCTGAATTGTGAAAAGTAAAAAAAGTTTCAGAATTTTTATGGTTTTTAGTTTCAAAACATTCTTCTATTTTGAAGTTTTCTTTGAAAATTGAAAACATTCAGAAAATTGAAATTTCAGAATTTCTTTATAACTTTTTTTCTTTAATTCTTTGCACCCCGGACCATCAAATTTGAGCCGATTTTTTTTCAATTTCTATGGATGATATTTAAATTGTCAACTAACAAAATATATTTGAAACCATTCTTAACATTTTATCCGTTGATTAGTTTTGATACCTTTCTCATGGACCGAGATGAGTTGATTTTTTTTAGACTGCGGTACTTTCGGATAATATTTTCAAAAAAATCTCACCTTATCATGTACCACCGATTGAGCAGATGACAACATAACACGATTAGCTTCGCGAGCACTTGGTCTAGACTTGTTCAAAGAAGAAATCGGTTCGCCTCTTCCATCATCATACTGCGCTGGGAAGTGTCGATTGAACCTTCTGAATGCAGCTCCTTGCATTGGCTTCTCCAAATTATTACATGTTCCATCAAGAGTACGATACATGAGATGATAACAGAGACTCTTTCTACAATCCACTCCAACGTCAGATAATTGAGGAACACATCCAGTTGGCACACTTCTCGTGATGTCGTCAATGGAGAGCATGTTACGGCCAAAGTTATCTTCTACCGGATTGATTAAACGAGAGATTGACATAAGCTGCAAAATTGGAAGATTGTTGTTGAACGTTGAGTTTGATTGTGCTTAATTATCTCAACTTCATTAAGAGATATCCAAAATTACAAGCTATAAAAAGGTTTGTGATATTATGAAAACCATTTTATCAGTTTGCAGATTTCTGGTATCTTGTATGAGAACCGAAATAATTGAGCTTGAAGTGATGAGCTACGGGATTGAAGACCGTGAGTTGCGATGATAGTGGATTTTTTACTGATATTGAGTTTGGGCTTTGCACAACTCGTTTTCATTGTAACCCATGCCATTGCTCGTCAACCGTGTAGCTCATCCGACAAGCTAAATTATCTTGGTTCCCATAGCAGATATTCAAAAACTGACAACTAATAAAATGTTGGTAATATTATTCTGAACATTTTATCAGTTGACAGAATTTTGATATATCTTATAGTAACCGAGATAATTAAGCTCAAAGTGCTTCAGAGCATTTACGGTAAATGATGTTTCAGTGATTCGAGGTCTTGTCGGGGGGTCACAAATTGCTCATATTTTATATATTCTACTGTGTAGCTTAAAGGAGGCCAGACATGAAAAATTTTAAAGTTCTAGTTTTTTGATATATGACACGGTACAGTCAGAAAATATGTATGGTCACCCAACCATAACTCCATGTTGCCGTACAAGCGAGAACGCGAACGTTCTTCCAAGCGGCGGCACACTCCTCGTTTCATAACCGTTTTAGCGGCAGCCGACGGCAGGCGCCGTTTGGTGTAGAGCACAGGTCCTGGGCGCGCATACGCATAATGGATGGGCGACGGAGGACGCGCCGATGAATTGGGTACAGGGAAAGGGCGCCGATATGAGGCATATACGGGGCATATGGGGCACACCGCCGCCGCAAAGCATCTCCTCGCCTGGCTTGCTGGCACTCGATGAAATGAACTAAAACGTTGGTTGGGGGTTCCTAGAAGTATCAGTTAAATTCTATTGTGATGTGATTTTGTTCAGGTCTTCCGATTTCGTACTTTTCCTTTATTATTCCATATTTTTTTATATTTTGACTTCATATTTTAAAAATAAAATCAAAAACAGAAGAAAATGGGAAAAAATTCGCTAAAAATTGTTTCTTTTTTTCATTTGTTCAAAAAATATGTCTCACTTTCACTTTTTTTGAAATTGCATGAAAAAAATTGAACAATTTTTGAATTTACACTTTGTAATTTTTGTATACTTACCAACTTACCTTTTATTCCACCTGAAAATACGATTTTTACATTAATTACAAAGTGAAATAAAA
Source organism: Caenorhabditis briggsae (assembly GCF_000004555.2). Classification (NCBI taxonomy): domain Eukaryota; kingdom Metazoa; phylum Nematoda; class Chromadorea; order Rhabditida; family Rhabditidae; genus Caenorhabditis; species Caenorhabditis briggsae. The sequence goes on along the minus strand of NC_013486.2, from coordinate 2,432,173 downwards.
AAAATCTCAATATCACCTATTTTGGCGAAAAACATAGCAATTAACGAGTGAAAGACATGTTTCTGCAAGAATTCAGCGATTTTTTAGTCTGCCATAACTCTTTTTCACAAAAAACATCGAAGGAATAATCGAAAAACCAGCAATGTAGGCTCGAATTGACGAAAAGTTGGGGGAACGACGTTCGAACTGGTAAGGAGTCGAACTTGTAACAGTTCGATTCTGTCCGCGTTCTGTTCTGGTACGTGTGCGAAAAAATGACTGTTCTGAATTGAATCAGTTCGATTCTAGGTCTGTTCGATTTTGAAAACGTTCGAATTCGTCGTACCCCCGAAAAATTGACAAAGTTGCCGGTGTGGATTTACGGTAAACAATGCGCGCATCCGGGACTTCGGAGCGTTGTAGTCGGCCTACCGTATATCGCGTAACATTGAAGAAATTTAGTGTGTACTAAAAAAAAATAAATGCTCGTCAAGTAGCGCGCATTGGTCGCAATCGCACGACTTTCCGTCAGAATGCATGATCTCGCCCCAAGAAAACCCCGTAGACTTTCGTGTCTGGCCTCCTTTAATAATTAAGCACACCTAGTAGTTAGGTACAAACTTTGTTTCAAATTTATACTAAAAAGTTCAAAGTGTTATATGTATCATTTTTGTCCGGTACTGGACATGGTCTAATAGAATGCTTCCCTATCTATACTTGCATACTTTGAGCTGCAATAGCTCAGTACTCGTAAGAAATAGCAAAGATTGGTCAACTAATAAAATGTAACCCATTTTATGATAAACATTTTATCAGTTAACAGATTTTTGATAACTCTCATAGGGGAGTAAAAAGTGGCAAGGACTACGGTACTTACCTCTGACGCCTGAGCAATGCTGTCCTTGACTCTTTCACAACTGTTCACTGGTGTTAAGCTAGATGGTGGAATTGTGACTGTCGTCGTTGGTCCCGATGAAACTGTCGTCGTTTGGACGAATCCTCCATTTGATTGTTGGAATGAGGAAGCTGAAAAATGAGAGTTCAGGAAATTCTGATCTTTAATTCCCTTGAAATTTTTAGGATACCTAGCTTTTTAGATTCTTAGATTTCCAGATTCTTAGAGTCTTAGATTCTTAGATTCTTACAGTCCCTTGAGAATGCCCTCAAAGAGTGTGATCCTACACCATTGAAAATTGCTTTGAAAATTCATTTTTATGATTTTTTTAAACCCCCCCCCCCCACCTTCAATTTCTTCAAAATACATATAAAAACATACACATCTGCCAAATAGTTGTAAAAAAACGGGAAAGATTGCTTTTGTATTTTCTAAATCCCCACATCTATCTAAATACCTGGTTTTCTTCCAATTCTTCTTGTTCTTAAAGTTGTAAATTGTACGCGTCCACCACATACAAATGTTCCAAGTCATTCTACCGTATGATTATACTCTCTAATAAGATTTTGTTTCTAGAAAAAGACGAAGAAGAAGCTAGTTCAGTTTACATCCCCCCTCCTCCGATTCTTCTTTTCTTTGCGAATTTTCTGTAGGTCAAAAAAAGAGGAGCGTGCGGTGGCAGGCGCGGTGATAACCCGCTTTGTGTATACATTTCATGGTCAGTAAAAAGACAAAGAGGGTCACCTGATGATTAACATTCTTATCAGATACCATTTTTTTCGGTGCTTACCAGTTGTGGTCAGATTCCACCACA
>NC_013486.2:2414900-2430132 GCF_000004555.2 Caenorhabditis briggsae | reverse complement strand
TTTCTGAATTTCAGCATTTCTCGAAATATCACATTTTCTTGGAATTTTAACATTTCAGAGATTTCCGATTTTCTGAATTTCCTGGAATTTCTGAATTTCTGAATTTCTGAATTTCTGAATTTCTGAATTTCTGAATTTCTGAATTTCTGAATTTCTGAATTTCTGAATTTCTGAATTTCTGAATTTCTGAATTTCTGAATTTCTGAATTTCTGAATTTCTGAATTTCTGAATTTCTGAATTTCTGAATTTCTGAATTTCTGAATTTCTGAATTTCTGAATTTCTGAATTTCTGAATTTCTGAATTTCTGAATTTCTGTTCAGAACTTTAGATTTTCCGAATTTCCTGAACTTTCTGAATTGTTAGTATTTCCAAATTTTCTCAATCTCTGAATTTCTGAATTTCAGCATTTCTTGAAATATCACATTTTTTGGAATTTTAACATTTCAGAGATTTCCGATTTTCTGAATTTCCTGGAATTTCTGAATTTCTGAATTTCTGAATTTCTGAATTTCTGACTTCCTAATTCCAGAATTTTAGAATTTCAGATTTTAAGAATCTCAAAATATGTCAGAATTTCCGAAATTCGAAGATTCAGAGATTTCAGAATTTAGTTAGGAATCTCAATTTCCGAATTTTCGATTTTTAGAATTTTCGATATTCAGAATTTCATAACGGTAAAATTACAAAATACTAACCTATCTCCATCTCTAGCTCTCTTAAATTGCTCTCCAATTGCACAACTCAATGTAGTTCCAACCAGTCCTCCAATCACTGGATCCTCCAACATCGATCCCACATAAAAATCAACGTCATCTGAAAAAAATCGGTCTGTTTTTCTGTAAATCCAGATGTCTCACTTGTCGTATTGTAATTCCTAGCGAGTCCAGCTCTCAAATTTCGATCCAAAATCATATCTCCGAAGTCTTCAAAAGTGTTGGCGAACTTCAATCCACAGAATTGTCTCATTTTGTTATAAGACGGAATTCCATGATCTCTTCCTCTTTGGATATTCAACGATCCGAGATCCGTGCTGAAAAACATTTTTATTTTCGCGCCTCTACAAAACAGTTTTTCGATTTTTCAATTTCTTCGAAATTTTCAGAGTGTATAGAACAAAACTAGAGCTTCATTTATTTGGTTGTTGACAATTTTTTCTAGCTACCGTAGTTTTGGAGGTATGCGCCTTTAAAGTAGGCGTGACTCATTTCCCGACGTCCGAGGGGAGATGAGGCTCGCCTAATTTAAAGGCGCATATCCCAAAAACTACGGTAGCCAGAAGAAAGTGGTCAACTACAAAATTGAAGCTATATTCTTATTTTGTATAACTCGAAAATTCCAGAAAAAAAATCAAATCGAATGGAGGGAAAATTCAACATTTTCGAAAGCAAACAACTCATTTTCGTCAACCTAAAAACTTAAAGACATTTTTTGCCGATTTTGTTTCAAAATTTCGCTAAAACTCTAAAAAATATTTTGCAAAATTGTCAAATATGCAAAATATTTCATTTAAGTTTTTCACTTTTCTCCATTTTTGGACATTTTTAGAGTTAAACTTTATCAATTCTATGAAGATGTTTTAAATCCAAGGTGAGTAGGGACCCTTCAACTTCAACCTACTTTTTCTGGATTCCTGTAGATGATATCAAATAGTTGTCAGCTAGCGAAAAATTTGCGAATATATGATAAACTATTTATCAGTTGACTATTTTTTGGTATCTCTCACAGGAACCGAGATGAATCGGATCAAAGTTGACGCTTTTGACAGCGTACCCCGGAGTTTCGCCGGACGGTATGTGTCCAAGCTGATAAATTCAGGTTTATATTGACCCGATTTTTTAATATTTTTAGTGGGTCCCTTACACTTAGAAACACCCAAAAAGATTTAACAACCTCCAAGGAACAATAATTAGTTCCAGAATGTTCCCCATAAATCAAACAACCCCATAAAAATACCTTCCAAACATCTTCTCAGTAATCGCCGGCGTCATTCGATGTGGTCGTTTGACAGCAGTCGTCATAAATCCGCGAATAATTGGATCGACACCTCCTTCAAACAGAATCTTGCCCGATTTGAATACTCCATCGCCAAAGAAGAACCCGCCATGAGTAATATTATTTCCAGATAGATCAACTCTCTTGTAGAACTCCTCAATCATTCCATGACCGAATCGAAAAGCGGAAGTTGTGAATTCATTGGCAATTGTGGCATCCACATTAGTATCATAACCTTTGTATGGTCCGATCACTTTGTCAAATGACACTCCTAGAAGTTTCGGGAGGTATTCCTTATAAAGAACGTTTTGGATTTGAGCGCCAACAATTTTCCTAGCTTCCTGGAAGACTCTATCTCCAGACCATGTTGGATTGAGCTCGGTTAGCTTTTGAGCAATTCTGTTATGCTCTCTGGCAAACATTATATGAAGGGAAGACAATCCAATGAAGAGATTGGCTCGGATATCTCCCGCAGTAAAGGAGGCGGTACATTTATCCTTATTAGCACATTTAGACTGGTCGAATGGAAGAACATTCTGGTTATTGAATCTAGTAACTCTCAAGAATCCAGTCCTTCCATCTCTGAACTTATGAAGATCCTTTAATGAAGATCCATAAATCATAGATCCATCAATATAAGCTGTATTCTCATTGAGTTGCTCTCTGGGCTCCACTCGACAAATTGGGGCGGATCTTGAGACTTTCAGACATTGTTTCGATTTGAATCCAAGATTTGGGTCCTTTTCTCCGATTGGGATTGGCATGCATTTCGATGGGACTGGATCACAAGTCTTGCAGTTTGCCGATGGTTGAAGTGTGGTTTTGGACATGTCATGCGACATGAATTGACCCCATTGCATCATCATGTTGTTGAACTAAAAATTGAAATTGTTTCCTTTTTTCTGATAGTGAAGTTTAATAAATCAGGGGCGAGTAGATCAAAATAGCAACAACGACCTTTCGTTGAAACTCGTGATGTTTGTCTAGACCATTGAAAACATGTGAAGAAGATTTTCGGAATTTGGAGGTCTCATAGAAGCGCTCTGAGAAATTGAGCTACGCGGTTATTATGCTTCTCTGCGTCTCAAAAACTTGTTCAGAACTTTAGATTTTCCGAATTTCCTGAACTTTCTGAATTGTTAGTATTTCCAAATTTTCTCAATCTCTGAATTTCTGAATTTCAGAATTTCTCGAAATATCACATTTTTTGGAATTTTAACATTTCAGAGATTTCCGATTTTCTGAATTTCCTGGAATTTCTGAATTTCTGAATTTCTGAATTTCTGAATTTCTGAATTTCTGAATTTCTGAACTTCTGAATTTCTGAATTTCTGAACTTCTGAATTTCTGAATTTCTGAATTTCTGAACTTCTGAATTTCTGAATTTCTGAATTTCTGAATTTCTGAACTTCTGAATTTCTGAATTTCTGAATTTCTGAATTTCTGAACTTCTGAATTTCTGAATTTCTGAACTTCTGAATTTCTGAACTTCTGAATTTCTGAATTTCAGCATTTCCTGGAACTTTCGAAATATTGAATTCTCCAATTTTCATGTTGAACTACCAATTCGTAAATTTCAGAAAATTGGAATTTCAGAATTTCAGCAAATTTTAGAATCTGAATTGTGAAAAGTAAAAAAAGTTTCAGAATTTTTATGGTTTTTAGTTTCAAAACATTCTTCTATTTTGAAGTTTTCTTTGAAAATTGAAAACATTCAGAAAATTGAAATTTCAGAATTTCTTTATAACTTTTTTTCTTTAATTCTTTGCACCCCGGACCATCAAATTTGAGCCGATTTTTTTTCAATTTCTATGGATGATATTTAAATTGTCAACTAACAAAATATATTTGAAACCATTCTTAACATTTTATCCGTTGATTAGTTTTGATACCTTTCTCATGGACCGAGATGAGTTGATTTTTTTTAGACTGCGGTACTTTCGGATAATATTTTCAAAAAAATCTCACCTTATCATGTACCACCGATTGAGCAGATGACAACATAACACGATTAGCTTCGCGAGCACTTGGTCTAGACTTGTTCAAAGAAGAAATCGGTTCGCCTCTTCCATCATCATACTGCGCTGGGAAGTGTCGATTGAACCTTCTGAATGCAGCTCCTTGCATTGGCTTCTCCAAATTATTACATGTTCCATCAAGAGTACGATACATGAGATGATAACAGAGACTCTTTCTACAATCCACTCCAACGTCAGATAATTGAGGAACACATCCAGTTGGCACACTTCTCGTGATGTCGTCAATGGAGAGCATGTTACGGCCAAAGTTATCTTCTACCGGATTGATTAAACGAGAGATTGACATAAGCTGCAAAATTGGAAGATTGTTGTTGAACGTTGAGTTTGATTGTGCTTAATTATCTCAACTTCATTAAGAGATATCCAAAATTACAAGCTATAAAAAGGTTTGTGATATTATGAAAACCATTTTATCAGTTTGCAGATTTCTGGTATCTTGTATGAGAACCGAAATAATTGAGCTTGAAGTGATGAGCTACGGGATTGAAGACCGTGAGTTGCGATGATAGTGGATTTTTTACTGATATTGAGTTTGGGCTTTGCACAACTCGTTTTCATTGTAACCCATGCCATTGCTCGTCAACCGTGTAGCTCATCCGACAAGCTAAATTATCTTGGTTCCCATAGCAGATATTCAAAAACTGACAACTAATAAAATGTTGGTAATATTATTCTGAACATTTTATCAGTTGACAGAATTTTGATATATCTTATAGTAACCGAGATAATTAAGCTCAAAGTGCTTCAGAGCATTTACGGTAAATGATGTTTCAGTGATTCGAGGTCTTGTCGGGGGGTCACAAATTGCTCATATTTTATATATTCTACTGTGTAGCTTAAAGGAGGCCAGACATGAAAAATTTTAAAGTTCTAGTTTTTTGATATATGACACGGTACAGTCAGAAAATATGTATGGTCACCCAACCATAACTCCATGTTGCCGTACAAGCGAGAACGCGAACGTTCTTCCAAGCGGCGGCACACTCCTCGTTTCATAACCGTTTTAGCGGCAGCCGACGGCAGGCGCCGTTTGGTGTAGAGCACAGGTCCTGGGCGCGCATACGCATAATGGATGGGCGACGGAGGACGCGCCGATGAATTGGGTACAGGGAAAGGGCGCCGATATGAGGCATATACGGGGCATATGGGGCACACCGCCGCCGCAAAGCATCTCCTCGCCTGGCTTGCTGGCACTCGATGAAATGAACTAAAACGTTGGTTGGGGGTTCCTAGAAGTATCAGTTAAATTCTATTGTGATGTGATTTTGTTCAGGTCTTCCGATTTCGTACTTTTCCTTTATTATTCCATATTTTTTTATATTTTGACTTCATATTTTAAAAATAAAATCAAAAACAGAAGAAAATGGGAAAAAATTCGCTAAAAATTGTTTCTTTTTTTCATTTGTTCAAAAAATATGTCTCACTTTCACTTTTTTTGAAATTGCATGAAAAAAATTGAACAATTTTTGAATTTACACTTTGTAATTTTTGTATACTTACCAACTTACCTTTTATTCCACCTGAAAATACGATTTTTACATTAATTACAAAGTGAAATAAAAAAAATCTCAATATCACCTATTTTGGCGAAAAACATAGCAATTAACGAGTGAAAGACATGTTTCTGCAAGAATTCAGCGATTTTTTAGTCTGCCATAACTCTTTTTCACAAAAAACATCGAAGGAATAATCGAAAAACCAGCAATGTAGGCTCGAATTGACGAAAAGTTGGGGGAACGACGTTCGAACTGGTAAGGAGTCGAACTTGTAACAGTTCGATTCTGTCCGCGTTCTGTTCTGGTACGTGTGCGAAAAAATGACTGTTCTGAATTGAATCAGTTCGATTCTAGGTCTGTTCGATTTTGAAAACGTTCGAATTCGTCGTACCCCCGAAAAATTGACAAAGTTGCCGGTGTGGATTTACGGTAAACAATGCGCGCATCCGGGATTTCGGAGTGTTGTAGTCGGCCTACCGTATATCGCGTAACATTGAAGAAATTTAGTGTGTACTAAAAAAAAATAAATGCTCGTCAAGTAGCGCGCATTGGTCGCAATCGCACACTTTCCGTCAGAATGCATGATCTCGCCCCAAGAAAACCCCGTAGACTTTCGTGTCTGGCCTCCTTTAATAATTAAGCACACCTAGTAGTTAGGTACAAACTTTGTTTCAAATTTATACTAAAAAGTTCAAAGTGTTATATGTATCATTTTTGTCCGGTACTGGACATGGTCTAATAGAATGCTTCCCTATCTATACTTGCATACTTTGAGCTGCAATAGCTCAGTACTCGTAAGAAATAGCAAAGATTGGTCAACTAATAAAATGTAACCCATTTTATGATAAACATTTTATCAGTTAACAGATTTTTGATAACTCTCATAGGGGAGTAAAAAGTGGCAAGGACTACGGTACTTACCTCTGACGCCTGAGCAATGCTGTCCTTGACTCTTTCACAACTGTTCACTGGTGTTAAGCTAGATGGTGGAATTGTGACTGTCGTCGTTGGTCCCGATGAAACTGTCGTCGTTTGGACGAATCCTCCATTTGATTGTTGGAATGAGGAAGCTGAAAAATGAGAGTTCAGGAAATTCTGATCTTTAATTCCCTTGAAATTTTTAGGATACCTAGCTTTTTAGATTCTTAGATTTCCAGATTCTTAGAGTCTTAGATTCTTAGATTCTTACAGTCCCTTGAGAATGCCCTCAAAGAGTGTGATCCTACACCATTGAAAATTGCTTTGAAAATTCATTTTTATGATTTTTTTAAACCCCCCCCCCCCACCTTCAATTTCTTCAAAATACATATAAAAACATACACATCTGCCAAATAGTTGTAAAAAAACGGGAAAGATTGCTTTTGTATTTTCTAAATCCCCACATCTATCTAAATACCTGGTTTTCTTCCAATTCTTCTTGTTCTTAAAGTTGTAAATTGTACGCGTCCACCACATACAAATGTTCCAAGTCATTCTACCGTATGATTATACTCTCTAATAAGATTTTGTTTCTAGAAAAAGACGAAGAAGAAGCTAGTTCAGTTTACATCCCCCCTCCTCCGATTCTTCTTTTCTTTGCGAATTTTCTGTAGGTCAAAAAAAGAGGAGCGTGCGGTGGCAGGCGCGGTGATAACCCGCTTTGTGTATACATTTCATGGTCAGTAAAAAGACAAAGAGGGTCACCTGATGATTAACATTCTTATCAGATACCATTTTTTTTCGGTGCTTACCAGTTGTCGTCACAGGAAGCAGAGGTGCGGGAGGCGCTGAACAGGTTCCGCATGCCAATTGACAATTCTCCGACATCCAATCTTTATTGGCCTGGAAAGTTTGAGGTCTTGGGGTCAAGGGTCTGTATTTTTGTTCTTTAAAGGGTCGAAGCCGACTCTGTAACCACTGAGCTAAGCCGGGGCTCAGTCGCTTGTCCAGGAGCTTCAGAAGGCAGGGAAACGGTAGAAAGTTTTGACAGTTCTAGATAAAGATAAAGGGCTTAAAGAGGTTCGTCAATCTAAATACGTTGGCTATCAAAAAAAACTACTGATCAATATTAAAGTTTTTTGAGAAATAAAAAGGTACTTCAGGAAATAAATATTTTCAAACTTTAAACTTGGCGCCATTTTCGGGACGTCCCATCCGAAGGAAAGCATTTTTCAGGCTAGATGGAGCCTATCATTGGTTGATAGCCGGTTTTGTAACCGTGCAGCTTAATTGATAACTGCGCAGAAATCCCGAATATTTGTCCCACAAGTAAACTTTTAACTGTTTCATCTCAAAAGTACCAGATCCTCTTTATCATTAACCCTGTTTCAGAATGATTCGCTACTTCGAGCCAATATATCTAGATAACTGTAAGAGATATCAAAAAGTTGTTAACTGACAAAATGTTTCCCATGATATGCAAAATATTTTATTAGTTTCCCACTTTTTGATATCGTTTACAGTAACCGAGATAAATTGACCTAAATATGTGTTCTTTATCATAGGCGCCAATTTATTTGTTATCAGAACAAGGACCTCTCAGAAATTTAGGATTTTTCTCGAAAAAACAGGAAGGTTTTAGGTCAAGGTGTTCAGAATGTTTACACATATTCCTTTATCAATAAATTGACCATAAATCAGGAATAATTGGGTCAAGGAACCCTAGAATTGGTTTTTCTACCAAATTCACATGATTTTTGGCCACAGAAAGATATATTTTTGGAATTGAATAACAACATATTTCTGGTCAATTTCCTGGTTACAGTTATCATAAAAGGGAAGAAACAAATCAGAAATCAAGGAAAATGATAATGAGTTCGGATTTATGGAGTTATCAAAAACTTGCATAACTTTCAGAGCTTTAGTCAAAGGATTTTTGAAAAAAAAGCCATTGAATCGAAATCATACAACTTATGGTGGTTTTCCAAAAAAATTTCACATAGCTTTTGGTTGTTTTTTTTTTTGAAAATTTCTTTTTTTCAAATCATTAGAGATTTTGATTAAAATAGAGGAATTATGAATTTTGAATTCTTCATAGAACTCTCAAAGTTTTAATTTTCAGAAACAGAATATCAATTTATCCAAATTCCTTTTTTTTCCAAAATCAAGTTGAAATTCAATTTTATGATCTTCTGGTTCCGTGTAGCCAGTATCAAATTAACCATGAATGACCCCTTTGAGTCATTAAAAAATTCGGAAATCATCAAATTTCGATAGGTTTTTGATTTCTAGTAGAGAGGAATGAGGAAATTGAATCGGATACATTTTTATAGGGTTTCGAATTTGTTACTATCAGGTTTTTGATCACTTTAAATCATTTTCGGAAAGAGATGTTTTGGTGGGAATTTGAAAAGATTTTAAGGATTTTTAGAAATTATAATTTGAAGAAAAACTCACATTACACTCTCCAATTGAAGCCCAAAACCGACACCACTCGTGATGATCACAGCAGCCATTTGTAAGGCATTTAAATCGATCCGTTATCGGTGGACTCAGCATTTGTGTGTCTATTCTGACATCTGGAAATTTCGAATTTTAATTTTAGATCAATTTATGGAATTTTGGGGTTTTGAATTCTATAAATGTCTAAACAATATGCTGAAGTAACCTTTCAAAGCTCAAATATCAAGGAAACTGAAAAATCTAAATTTCCGAAACGGCTTGAAAACGTCCCATCAATAAAAGCACATATCTCAAAGAACAAAATACGAGCTTCAATTTTGCAGTTAGCAACTTTTTTTTCTAGCTACGGTAGTTTTTGAGATGTGCACCATTAAAGTTTCCGCGATATTTCTAAAGGCTCAGAGAAGCGACAATATTAAAGGCGCATATCTCAAAAACTACTTTAGCCAGAAAACAGTTGTCAATTACAAAATTGAAGCCCTATATTTGTTATATATTGTCACCAATTTTCGGACCAACCTGATGAAAATGAACTAATTTTTCAGATAGTCAAACTTAGTTGTCCGATCGTTAGGCAAGTTTCATACGTTAATGAAGACAACTGAGAAAATTTGTAAAAATAATATATTTCAGGTATCAACGCCTGCTTTATTTTTGTCCCGAAGTTTCTGAAAATTTCAGAGTATACAAAACAAAACCTAAGCTTCTAGCTACCGTAATTTTTTAGATGTGAGCCTTTACAGTTTCAGCAAAATTTCAAAGGCGGTGCGAGAAGAGGGCGCTAACTTCAAAGACGCATATCTCGAAAACTACTGAGTTGTCAACTACAAAGTTAAAGCTCAGTTTTTGTTTTGTATACTCTAAAATTTTACGAAATGTCGGAGTAACACTAAAACATGTAAAATTCCGCGAAACTTCAAGGGCCGTGGGAGAAGAGGAGCGCCAACTTTAAATGCGCATATCTCAAAAAGCAAAAAAAGCTACAAAACAGTCGTCCACTACAAAATTGAAGCTCTACTATTGTTTTAAATGCTCACAAAATTTCAGATCCATCCGATAAAATTAAACCACGGTAAAACCTGTATTAGAAGGGTTGGCTTTTCAAATTTTCCAAGACCCTGTTTCCAAGATCCGAGAGAGGGCCTTTTTATTAGAGGGCCCTTTTAATACAGGTTTAACGGTATTTTCGTGATAGTCAAAGATGTCCCATTTGCAAGTAAAATTATTTTTCTTGAAATTTTTAAGTTTTTCTCTCTCCCTCCAAGATGTTTTCCGTCAGCCTTGTTCCCACTAATTTTCAGAAGTTTTAAGATTAAACCGAACTTTCATTTTCCCCTATCTTGTTCAAGACTTTTCCCTTACAAAAATTTTAAGGTTCAAGACGCAGTTCATATACACAAAACCCCGCTCTCATCTAACTTCCCATTACACCTCACGCCAATAAATAAGTTTCCTAACCTTGGGTTCTAACCACTTCTTGCTGTTCCGACAAGTACATTCTCTTGCAAGAGAGATACAAAAAAAACGGCGGCGCAGAAGGAAAAGAAGAAAAGCGAAACGAAACGAAAAGAATAACATAACAATACCCTAATTTGGGCTTTGTCTACTTCGTTTTTCAGGCGGTAGTAGCTTTGAGAAGAAGAATAAGTGGCTATTATTATTATTATGTACAGAAAATGACCCCTTTTCTAGAACTTTCCATCGCAGACGATTCTAGAAAATGCGTACAAATTGTAACGTCAAGAAGGTGGCAAGTTTCAGGGAGTTATAGGTCATTCACGAGACTCCCGAAGGGGCGGAAAGGAGGGAGAGGGGGGGGGGGAACTTCTAGACGCCACTTGCTCTTTGAACCAATTGCAGCCCAATTATCTCGGTTGCTATGAGAGTTATAAAAAATTTGTCAACTGATGAAATGTTTATCATAACACCACCTAACTTTTATCGGTTGACAAAATTTTGATAGCTTTTTTAGAAACCGAGATAAATTGGGTTAAAGTTTGGGGCAGCTTTTTCCAAGGGTATCTTCAGAGAATGGCCCATAACTTGCTTCAGGCTCAATTTTCAAAATTATTTTGAAAGTAAATTATAGCACTTAAAAAGTTCTTTAAAATAATATTAACTTTCAATTTGCCGGCTTAGCTACACGATCGCGATGTGCATGTTATTTGGAAGATGTTATTGGAATTGGACTTTCCAGCTAGATAAATTCGAACGATTTTACAGACCCCCTTTTCTGTTTGAAAATGTACCGAAACCCAAAAATGAAACCAAATTTTATCTAACGAGTTGATCGAATTAGGAAACTAGTGACCGATAATAATGACCAAAACAACTGTTTCCCTTTTTTTTACACTTCCAAAACAATTTTTGTTGTTGTTCAGAGGGGAAATTAGTGTATGTTTCAAAGCGTCAGCTGGACACTCCGAGAAAAGCGATGATCGGCAAAATGAGATAAGAAACTGGACATTGTTTGGTCTGAAAGTCAAGATTCCAGAATTTTTTTTTCAAAAAAGAAGAAGATTATCTATGCGTAAATATTGACAGCTGGGAAAATTACAAAATAACTGTGAAGATGAGATAATTTAGGTGGAAATGCCTGCTTCAATATTAGCTCAAAATTTCAGAGTATTTCTAAACTTTAATTTTGTAGTTTGCAACTTTTTCCTAGCTACCGTAGTTTTTGAGATATGCGCCTTTAAAGATGGGGCGCCTCTCTTCTTTCTTGGGCGATGGGAACAGAGGCGCGCCAACTTCAAAGGCTCACAACTCGAAAACTACGGTAGCTAGAAAAAAGTTGTCAACTATAAAAACAAAGCTCTAGTGTTTTGTTTTCTACACTTTTAACTTCTCAAAGTGATGGAAATAAATTTAAAGCTATTTTGTAGCGGCAAAAAGAAATTCAGAAACTTGGAAACCAATGCATCAAGTTTCACTACCCATGGCTTATTTCTTCAAGGATAAAATTTCGAAAAAAGTTGTCAATTACAAAAATGAAGCTCTATTTTTGTTTTCTATATTCTGAAGGTTTCAGAAAAATTTGACAATTTTAAGAGGTTTTTTTGCGAACCTTAAAGTTTGGCACATTCAAGTCGACAGTAACTTGCCCGCATGTTTAACAGCCCCGGTGGAGAATGCGTATTTACAAAAACTGTTTAATTTTATGTTATGTTAAAGAAAATGGCAAGATCTATATTTTACATTTTTAATAATTTGAAAATATTGAGTTTGAAGCGAGTTATGAACCATTTTGTAAAGCATACCTTGGACTCGCTTTGAAAGACTACATTATGTTTGACCTAATTTATCTCGGTTACTGTAAGAGATATCGAAAAGTAGTTAACTGATAGAATGTTTGTCATAATATTAGCTACATTTTAACAGTTTACAAAAGTGAATTTCTCTTATGGGAGCCGAGAAAATTGAGCTCAAAGTCGAAGTATAGACGAGGCGTTAACCTTTAGAGTAATTTTAATTATCAATAGGGCCCACTTTTCAGAGACCGACATTCTTTCACAATTTTCTCTATGAAATTCAAAATATCAAACTGTGAAATCACCAAGTTCAAACACTCAAATTTTATCCTAAATGAAAAGTTGCCAATCTCAGAAATCCATGCGTTTCTCTTCCCGAAAACTTTCTCACCCCTATCCCTACGCTTCTGTTACGTAACGTCTTCTCTTCCGAATTCACTCTCCCGAGAACCGATGATTGGCCATTTAACTATGCGAACGACTACTAGCCACCCCTTCCGATGGATGCCCATGTCCCTTATCAAAATGTTTCTTGTCCTGAGAAACAGAGACAGATAGATAAGCTTATCCTTTTTCTCTAACCCACTCTCTCAAATTGCAATACTATTTTGCCTAGAGATAAAAAACGAAGACAGAGAGGGGGTATATTATTGCGCAACGTCGCTAGATCTCTCTCCAAAGCCCAATCGATCGGGATTTGATGATGATGAAGAGGTGGCGCGGGTGAATTCTACGGTACTGAACCGAAATGAGACACCGAACAAAGAGACATTTTGGGGCAGGAGAGGCAAACTGGTAGAGACAGAGAAAATTGATGACGTTTTGGATTAGCCTCTGGGGAGCGAAAAGATCCGGTAAAAAAGAAGCAACCAGAAGACATGAAGGTGTGAAGGAAAAGAAAGAAGGATGGCAAATGAGCCGTGAACATATAGGAAGGAAGGAAGAAGCTAAATTTTTTTTACAAAGGAAACTCTGGGAGACAACAGGAAGATTACAGATCTCTATAGGGAATCTTCTGGAACTTCTGGAAGACTAACGACATCCGGACGAAAGGGAAAACATGAGGCTATAATAAAAAGAAGATATTGAGACTAAATGGAAGCTTACAGTTTTTAAAAACTTGAAAAAAATTTTGATCTAGCTGTGCAGTCTAAAAAATTCAGAGACCCGGACAAACAGACAACTTTAGAAAAGCGGTGCTAAGGATTCTAAGGATTTCTGAACCAACTGAAAAGCTTAAGTTTCACTTGAGCTTCAAAAATAAGGACCAACTGAAAGATTCAGTAGTTTCAACGACTTACAAAAATGATTCCAATATTTCCCTCTTGACTAATTCAAAATGTCGAACGTTGGTGTAAAAAAGGAAGCTACGCAGTTATCATATTATCACAAAAAGCAAAACTGCAGATAAAGAAGATTTCTAGAAGGTTAGAAGATATATGAGGAAGAAGAAAAAAGTTGTATAGAGAGGTGTAAATTATATTCTAGCTTAAAATACTCACCATTTAAAATCGCAAAAACCAAAAATAAGATAGTAAAACGGTTTCGATGAAGTCTTCTCATGTTCTTCCTCTCTCCAGAAGTGGCAGTATAATGTCGGAATGATGACCGGTGGTGGTTGGGAAAAGTAAAGGAGATGGGGTTGGAGAGAGGGGGAGGGGTCGAGAATGTGTGCGTGTTTCAGAAAAGATAACAGAGGTGGAGGGGGGCGGAGCTTGGGTATATGGGTAATGTACAAGTAGAGTAGAATAACCTTGGGGTCTTTTTCCTTTTTCTAACGCCTTCTCTCTTCTTCTTCAACGCAATCGAAACACAACCGAATCGTCAGGGGTTGGTGGTTGCGTGAGAGACGATGCTTCGCTGATGATGCTTTTCCCAAAAAAGGCAACAAGCGAGCGAGAGAGTACTGAGGTCTAGAAGAGACCAGGCAGAGATGGCATACAGATTGGGCGGGAACCCGCATGGGAAGTAGTGAGAGGAGGAGGCGATGAAGCCGCCCTCCCCCGCGACGATATGCCATGTTTCCGTGTTTTTTTCCAAAAAGTTAAGCGTGTGAAGGATTTAGAGATAGATATTGTTGTATATGGGATGGCAAATGGCAATTGGGTGGATCGTTCTCATACACATTCATTAATATTATAAGGTGTTCTGGAAAAGGACCCCATAAGTTTGACTCGATTTATCTCGTTTCCTGTAAAAGATACCGATAATTGGTCAACTGACAAAATGCTTGTTATATTAACAGTAACATTTCATCAGTTAATTCCTTTTTGATGTCTATCACAGGAACCGGAAAAAATTGTCAAGGTTAGAAGTTCCTTCTGTGTCATACTTGCGACATAAGGCCCCTCTAATTTTGAGTCAACTTATCTCGTTTCCTGTAACAGATATCAAAAAGTTGTCAACTGACAAAATATTTCTCATAATATCAGTAACATTTTATTAGTTGATTACTTTTTGCTATCTATTACAGTAATTGGGATAAATTGTGTCAAAGAAAACATCCCATGACCACATCGAAGCTTTCTTACAGTGACAAATAGCAAAGTTTAGAGCTCAGAGGTCAAAATTATCTAATTGCTCTGAAAATTCAAGAAAATAGAAAATAATAATAGAACTAGGTTTTCCATTTGGGCGGGTGAAGAAGCGAGCTACCCGCTACCCACCCGGTGGGCTCCCACCCGCGGCCCCCGCAATTAAATGCGTGTGAATTTTAATAAAATTTTTTAAGGATAATCACGTATTTTCCAAGAAAAACTGAGTTTCTCAAATCAAAAAACTACAAAAAAGATAATATTTTCCTCACGTAAATATTCGCGGGGGGTCAACGGGGGGCCGCGGTTANAGGGTTTACGGTTCATTTGAGAGTTAAGGTATCCAAGATAAGAAGGGAATGTGCAAACTTCGATTACTGTACACCAGTTGAAATACACTTTTTAAACCAAAAATTGGTTGTTGATCTCTGGTACTTTCTCCAAGATCTTACTAGTCAGATTTTCTACTAAATCCCTGTGACTTTTCTTTTCAACTAGACATCATAATTTTCTTAACCATTCTACACATCATCTTGA
>NC_013486.2:2408738-2414890 GCF_000004555.2 Caenorhabditis briggsae | reverse complement strand
GAGATCTGTAATCTTCCTGTTGTCTCCCAGAGTTTCCTTTGTAAAAAAAATTTAGCTTCTTCCTTCCTTCCTATATGTTCACGGCTCATTTGCCATCCTTCTTTCTTTTCCTTCACACCTTCATGTCTTCTGGTTGCTTCTTTTTTACCGGATCTTTTCGCTCCCCAGAAGGCTAATCCAAAACGTCATCAATTTTCTCTGTCTCTACCAGTTTGCCTCTCCTGCCCCAAAATGTCTCTTTGTTCGGTGTCTCATTTCGGTTCAGTACCGTAGAATTCACCCGCGCCACCTCTTCATCATCATCAAATCCCGATCGATTGGGCTTTGGAGAGAGTCCCCCCCCCCCCCAAATGAAAACCCTATATAGAACTTCATTTTTGTGCCAAACCCATCGAAGTAAGTTTATATCAACTTTCAGAACGATTCTAAACTTTTGATCCCTTATCTGTTCGAGTTTCTGTGTGTCCGAATGTCTGTATGTCTGCGGTTCTTGGATTATTGGATTCTTGAACTCTTAGATTAAGAAATTCCAAAATTCAGAAAATCTGAGAATCTGAAATTCGGAAATTCCGAAATTCCGGAAAATTTTGGGTTCTTGGATTCTGAAGTTCTGAAATACTGGAACACTGAAAGTCTCTAAATCTGAAATTCTGAAACTCCGAAGTTTCGAAATTCCGAAATTCTGAAATCCTGATAACGCACAATTCCCTGAAACTGAAATTCTGGAACTCTGAATTTCTAAAATTCTGATATTCTGAGATACTGAGACCCTGTGATTGCTAGATTCTTCGATTCCTGGATTCTTGAATTCTTAGATCTGAGGATTTTCGGATTCTGGATTTTTGGATTCTTGGTTTCTGAGATTCTGAGATTTTGAGTTTCTAAGATTCTTAGATTCTGAGTTTCTTCGATTTTTAAATTTTCACATTCTGATTCTTCTTCTGAAGGTTCTGAAGTGCTGAGATTCTGAAATTCTGAAATTCTGGCCTTTCTTTGATTGCCACCTGCCAAAATATTTCAATTTTTGGCGGCATGTAATTCAAAACCATATGACCCTTTAAATTTGATTTTTTTCATTTTTTTCATCAAATCAAAAGGTATCCACCCACTTCAGGAATTTCACCTTCCCTCCGCCGTTTTTTCCACACATCATCATTCAATTAGAAGACGTTAACATCTGGAACCAAACACCATTTGTATATTTGTTTATCTCAAATCTCCAGGATCCTATAAAAAAAGAGAAAGTTAGGTGTGGAAAGTTTTCTTTTCTTTTTTTGATGGTCAACAATGACTTGAAAGGAGAAGAAAGGGGAGAGAAGTCAAGATGATGTGTAGAATGGTTAAGAAAATTATGATGTCTAGTTGAAAAGAAAAGTCACAGGGATTTAGTAGAAAATCTGACTAGTAAGATCTTGGAGAAAGTACCAGAGATCAACAACCAATTTTTGGTTTAAAAAGTGTATTTCAACTGGTGTACAGTAATCGAAGTTTGCACATTCCCTTCTTATCTTGGATACCTTAACTCTCAAATGAACCGTAAACCCTCTAATAGAATGTCAACTTCGAGCTAATATATCACATTTCCTGTGTAAGATATCAAAAAATGGTCATTTGACAAAAATTTTATTAAAATGTAACAATCATTTTTTCAGCGCACCACTTTTTTATACCTTTTACAGAAAATGAGATAAATTGGATCAAGATTAGTGGGCTCTTTTATTAGAGTGTTTACGGTAGGCCTGCCGCGCAGCTCAGCCGGTTGTGGCGACTGCATGATTCGAAACATTTCAGAATACAACAAATCACAAGTCCAAAATCTCAATTTACAGATTTCCAATAAAAAACTCCGTGCAAACTTTTGAATTTCATGGAATTCTCAAAAAAAAACCAATTTTTGAGCATCGAACTTTCTGAAATTTTCAGCACTTACTAAGCAAAAAAAGGGAGTTTTTTTGAATTTTTTTCGTATTAAAGATCAAATTCGTCTGAAAAATTTTTTAGAAGTCCATAGCTACCGTAGTTTCGGAAACGTACACCTTTCAAGTTTCCCCCCCCCCCCCCCCCCGTTTCTCGACGATTGAAGTGCCGCGCCAACTTTAAACGCGCATATCTCAAAAACTACTGTAGCTAGAAAAAAGTTGCCAACTGCAAAATTGAAGCTCTATTTTTGTTTCAGATGCTCACAAATTTTCAGACCCATCAGATAAAAATAAACTGTTTTTGTAGATAGTCAAAGTTAGCCAGTTTCAAGCCAACCTGTTTTTGGGAAAATTTAGATTCTCATATTTTTTTTTTGAATTTTTATGCTTTAAGATTCATTGGTTTTCAGATTCTCAAGCTTGGACATCCAGAAATCTAGAATCACAGACAGAAAAATAATTTTTTGAACCCAACATTTTTTTGTTGACTTTTCTCAAGCTACCTACATATTTTGTATTCATTTTCCCATCATAAAGAACTTCTACCACTCCTGAATTTGCAGTTGCAGTCAACATCATCGTAAAATTGTTTGCTGAAATTTTCAGACACAGACATTTTCAGATACAGGGTTTACAGCTTCATTTTCGGCTTCCGGGGGTCCATCACCATCCCAAAAAACAATAGATTCGTGGTCATTGACCCTTTTTTCACTTTTCAAAACATTCACACATTCTTCATCTTTCCTTCTCCCCTCCTCTTCTTCTTCTAGAAGAGGTCAAGCATTCAGAAGGCAAAAAAAAACTCGATTGACTTCTTCTCCATCTTTTTTGACGACTTCTACGCCATGAACGTTGTCAAAAAAAAGGGACAATGGGGGGTCGGGGGGTCTACTGTCTAGAAAGTTTTGGAAATGGTTTTCAAGTGTTGAGTCATGGATTTTTAGTATGCTTCTACTTTTTCTTGTGAAATAGAAGACGTCACGTCATCTGGAGGATCAATTGAAGACGTTGAGGCTTGACGGCTTTTTTAGAGTGTTAAGTAGCTCAGAATTAAGAGTGGGATTCGAAGGATATGGTAGGGGTCAGAATCACTCTTCTAGAATATTCTGAAGAGCACAGGATACATTTGGGAACTCCTGAATATCGTCACGTCTTCTGGAGGTACCTGCATTCGGAAGGAATCCGGTTCTGGAAGATTCTGAGTTCAGGTACCCCAAGAAACAATGCTTACGACACCTTCTGGAAGGTTCCTAGGTTGTCCAGAAACTTCTGAATGGTTTCTGAAGAATCTGAAAATTCTTGAATCATGAATCATAGACTACAAAGCTTCTGAAAGTGACGTTGTGATTACGAAATATCTTAAAGTAAGTGACTTGGTTAATTGGTGTAACCAACCATACAATTGACCACTGATTCATCGGGAATGAATTTCATGGGGAACTGACAAGACAGGGCCGTTGGTATTCTTCGTGAGGAAAAAAGCCGTGGTCCGGTCTTCCGGAAATAAGCTCAGACAACCAGACACGTTTTGGACCTCTAAACCGCCAAATCCTACCAACCCTGACCTTAACAGTAACCCTAATTATCATAACCGTACCCTACCTACCTCAAAAGTACACTAACCAAAAAGCAGCTAGCCTTGATTCACATGCAACATAATAGACGGAACAATACGCCAGTGTTTGAAGGTGACATGAGAACATTTATCAAGAACTGACACCACGCCGACGGAATGGACAATAGGGGGTATTAATTGGATAAGCGTATTGTGACGTTTGAAGGTTTAAAGGGGAGAATGCGAATAGGAATCTCTGAAAAAGGTGGACTTGTGGGTCAAACATTGGTGCCCAGTTAACAAAGATAACCGCTTCATCAAAAGGGTCAGTTTACTTGAGTTATGCCTTTGGTTGGAGCTAGATGGGTGGGACCAGAGATTTCAGAACATCCGTTCGGAGACACGACCATCAAGCAGACTTGAGGAATTGAACCAGCCATGGTTGAGACTCCGCTAGCCAAAGGACGAGAGCCGATACTGTCTGACACTACCCATCCTTTCCTTGATCTCTCAGAGCTCGGAGTTGGGTTTGATGATAATAACAACAATGACCACTTTTGTAATCTTTTTGTAGTCGCTATGATACAGTAAGCTCGTAATTTAATTACTGTTAGTTTCAGATGGGGGTAATAAGTCACAACCAGTCGGTTTAGGCACCTTCGGGGCTAAACCTCCTGGCCTCCGGTCGCCCTCCACCATCGCCCTTTCTGCCCACCACCCTTTAGTGTGGTGAAACCAAGGAACGTCTCCAGAAAACTTCAAAATCAAAATTTCGAAAAACCAAAAGTTCGGGCATCAACTAAGACACAATTCTGATCTATCTGTCCAGGTTTTAGCTTGATCGGTAAACTTTGAATAGGTGATAAGGTGCGCTACATACATACGCACATACACAATCTGGTGAAAGTTATGAGTCACAATGCTACAAACCGAGGTACACAGTCAGAGTAGAGCTCGCCCGCAGATGATGCATGTTGCCCCAACTTATCTCGGTCCCTGTTAAAGATATTAAAATTTGGTCAAGACACAAAATGTTGTGAATGATATGCTAAACATTTTGTCAGTTGACCACTTTTTGGTATTTGTTACTGGTAACTAGATAATTAGGCTCAAACTCCAAAGGTGCCATATTTACTCACTATCAGCTACGCAGTCGGCGCTTACCGAGTGTTTAATGGTTCATAACTTTGCTCAAACCCAACCAAAACTTTTATTTTATTTCAAGATTTCCAATTTCCGATGTCTCTCAGCATTTTTGTGTCTAGTCCAATCTTTACACTTTTACAATACCTTTCTGATTAGTATCAATCCCAGCCATAAGTTTTTCTCTGACTTCTTCGTGATTTGATTTCTCTAGATGACCCCCATTTTCTCATCTTCAAATAATCTAGAGAGGAATTTCTCTGTGTAGAAAGGTCAGATGAGGAAAAAAAGGTATAACAATAAAATTACACCATCTCTTGACAACCATGTAATCTCTTTTTGCCGGCATCTGTGTTCTGATTAGCGGCAAGAAACTCGATAAGGCAGAAAACGAGAGAAGAACGGTTTACAAGTTTTCTGAAATAAAAAAGTTTGGCCTTCTTCGTTTCTTCTTCTTTTTAGGTCATTGCATTGTCTACTAGTGTCTATAACGGAAAATGGAGAAGGCGAATAAGAAGTAAAAGAAGAACAATGGACATTACAATAACGGCTTCTTCTTCTTCTTCTTGTTCAAAAAGAAAAAGGACCCCAATTATGTTTCTTGTGATAATGATGATGGCCAGTGATCATAAGAAATTGTGTAAAGGTCCAAGAAGATGAAGAAAAGAAGAAGAAGCTGACCGTTTTTACAGGGGAAACGAAGAAAACAAGACAGAAGGATTTTGGGGATTACTGTAGGTACACAATAGACAAATGGAACAATAAGCCAGTGTTTGAAGGTGACATGAGAACATTTATCAAGAACTGACACCAAACTGACTGAATGGACAATAGGGGTATTAATTGGGTAAGCGTATTGTGACAGATTTAGGGTTTTTGGTGTTTAGACGTTGTATCTGAAAATACTGTTCCATGGGAAAGTAGAACTAAAATATTGGAGATGCGCGGTCAACGCCAAGGATTACTGACCGGTACTACTAATGGATCCACTTCATCTCGGTTCCTGTTAACGATATTAAAATGTGTTAAACTGATAAAATTATTCTGATATTATGCTGAACGTTTTGTTAGTTGACAACTTTTTGATAGCTTTTCTAAAAACCGCTACTAGAATTTCACATTATCCAAATTTGATTTTTTGACTTTCAGAATTTCAGAATTTCAGACCTTCAGAATTTCAGAATTTCAGAATTTCAGAATTTCAGAATTTCAGAATTTCAAAATTTCAGAATTTTTGACTTTCCAGATTTCCGAGTTTCACAATTTCCAGATTTCCGAATTTCAGAATTTCAGAATTTCAGAACTTCCAGATTTCAGAATTTCAGATTTTCAAAATTTCTGAATTTTTGAATTTCCAGATTTCCGAATTTCAGAAATTCAGAAATTCAGAATTTCAAAATTTCTGAATTTTTGAATTTCCAGATTTCCGAATCAGAAATTCAGAAATTCAGAAATTCAGAAATTCAGAAATTCAGAAATTCAGAAATTCAGAAATTCAGAAATTCAGAAATTCAGAAATTCAGAAATACAGAAAG
>NC_013486.2:2404550-2408154 GCF_000004555.2 Caenorhabditis briggsae | reverse complement strand
TTTCAGAATTTCAGAATTTCAGACCTTCAGAATTTCAGAATTTCAGAATTTCAGAATTTCAGAATTTCAGAATTTCAGAATTTCAGAATTTTTGACTTTCCAGATTTCCGAGTTTCACAATTTCCAGATTTCCGAATTTCAGAATTTCAGAATTTCAGAACTTCCAGATTTCAGAATTTCAGATTTTCAAAATTTCTGAATTTTTGAATTTCCAGATTTCCGAATTTCAGAAATTCAGAAATTCAGAATTTCAAAATTTCTGAATTTTTGAATTTCCAGATTTCCGAATCAGAAATTCAGAAATTCAGAAATTCAGAAATTCAGAAATTCAGAAATTCAGAAATTCAGAAATTCAGAAATTCAGAAATTCAGAAATTCAGAAATACAGAAATTCAGAAATTCAGAAATACAGAAATTCAGAAATTCAGAAATTCAGAAATTCAGAAATTCAGAAATTCAGAAATTCAGAAATTCAGAAATTCAGAAATTCAGAATATCAGAATTTCCAAAATTTCAGAATTCTCGCTTTTTTTCCATGCAAATTCGTTTTCTTAAACTTTACACCTAACGACCTAATCTACACATTACATCTTTTTTGACCTAACACACTCTTCAGGTCATTTGACATCTTCCTCTCCATCATTTTTGTGGTAATAATTCAAAAAAACAGTGTCATTCATACAAACACATTGAAAGTGTGTAAAAAATAAACAAAAAGGAAGTCAATTGGAATTTCTAATTATCGCCGTTTTCACTAATTGAGGCTATATTTGAGTAGATTGAAACATTTGTAGTCAGTTTGGAGGGCAAAACTACAAAGGTGAAAAAATAAAAAGGAACTTAAAAATTTTGAAAAAATCAAAATCCAATAATGATTTCAAAATTGCGTTATTTCCCTAAATTTCTCAAACTTTCACCAGATTTGTTCAGAAAAATTTTTTCTTGAAAATTCAACTTTTCAGATTCCGCTAAATTAAGAAATTTCAGATAAGTAGCTTTTAAACTTTAAGAATCGAAAAAAAAGAAAAAATTGAAATTCCCGCCGTCCTACAGTAATCTTGATTTTTTTTACAGTGTAGCTTCTCTTGCGTGACATAATGAACCCTGATCTCTATTAGTCAATCAGTCAATGTACATACATTTTTTTTTCTTTTCTCCGGGGGGGGGGGGGGGGGAAAAAAAAAGGTTTGGGGTGGAAAAAAATTAAAAAAAAAAACCTGGCCCCCAAAAGTTTAACCCCAAAAAACATTTTTTTTTTTGAAAAAAACCTGGGTTTTGAAATTCAGAAATTCAGAAATTTTGAAATTTTGAAATTGAGAAGTTTTGAAATTCGGAAATTCTGAAATTCTGAGATTCTGAAATTCTGAAATTCTGAAATTCTGAAATTCTGAAATTCTGGATTTCTGAATGTCTAAAATTCTGAAATTCTAAAATTCTGAAAATCTGAAAATCTGAAATTCTAGAACTCTGAAATTCTGAAATTCTGAAATTCTGAAATTCTGAAATTCTGAAATTCTGAAATTCTGAAATTCTGAAATTCTGAAATTCTGAAATTCTGAAATTCTGAAATTCTGAAATTCTAAAATTCTGAAATTCTGAAATCTGAACGTTTGAAGCTCCCCCCCCCCTTTCTGAAATTCGAAATTATCCAAAATTTTCAAATTAACAAGTTTCAGAAATTTTGAGTTTCAGAAATCGTAAAGTCTGAAGTTCAGAAATTTCAAGAAATCCTGAAAATCTAGAATTCCGAAATTCAGAAATCTCAAATATTTAAAATCTGGAATATTGAGTTCCACATAAGTTCTGAGAATTTCCAAAATTCTGAAATTCCACGGAATTGAGCAATCCACAAATTATCAATATTTTGAAAATCCAGAATTCCTGAATGTAGTAGATTCCAAGATTTGACTTTCTGAAATTCGCTAATGAAAATGTTTTAGTTTCAATTCACAGTTTTCAAACTTTAAGATGCAAACGACCATTTCACAATCGGACATCTCAGAACCAGTCATTTCCCAACCGTTCTGAAACAATAATCATTCCTGGTCCCTCATTTTCCCTATTTCTTTTCTTCCCCAAAAATTCAAATCTCCTATCCCAGACACTTACTTTAGAGTGGTACCCCGTAGTACCTTTTCTCTTTTTCCCCTTCAAAGTATTTGAGTCTCCACCAAAACACACACACTCTCGTTTCCAAAGGACTTCCGAAATCAAAACATAGCGCTGTTCCGAGAAAAAGTTAGAATAAGAGAATTCAAAATATGGATACTGTAGAAAACCAAATTTTATTGGAAATATGAGAAAAAATACTGAAAAAGAAAACTGAAAATGCAAAAAGAAATTGACCCTGTTTGAAATGTAAAAAAAGCTCAAAAATGTTAAAACTTGAAAAAATTATTGTTCCTTATAATCTTGCTCCTCCTGATCTGGTTGCTCATTGACCTCTTGATCTGAAAAAAATTGCCTACGTCATCAGAATTTTTATTATCTTCTTATCTTTTTTTAATCACCATTTGATAGAATACAAAAAAGTTAGAAGATTGAGACAAAGAGATAAGATTATAATCTTGATTCCCTTTCGGTTTAATTGTTTCGGTACTTATCTGATCTCATTAGCAGAAAAGTATCAGATTTCAAAAAGAGATAGGGGAATGGGAACATTTCGGGGAATATGGAGAAAAAAGCTATAATACATAACTTGAATTTTCAGAAGGTTGCTGGAATTTCTGAATTTCTGAAATTTTGAATTTTTCAGAATTGTTCTGATTTTCTGAATCTCGGAATTCATTAAATTCGGAGTTTGAAAATTTCGGGAATTCAAACTTTCAGAATTTCAGAATCTAAAAATCTCAGAATCTCTGGTTCTCAAAAATCTGAGATTCTGAGATTCTGAGATTCTGAGATCCTGAGATTCTGAATTTCTGAGATTCTGAGATTCTGAGATTCTGAGATCCTGAGATTCTGAATTTCTGAGATTCTGAGATTCTGAATTTCTGAATTTCTGAATTTCTGAATTTCTGAATTTCTGAATTTCTGAATTTCTGAATTTCTGAATTTCTGAATTTCTGAATTTCTGAATTTCTGAATTTCTGAATTTCTGAATTTCTGAATTTCTGAATTTCTGAATTTCTGAATTTCTGAATTTCTGAATTTCTGAATTTCTGAATTTCTGAATTTCTGAATTTCTGAATTTCTGAATTTCTGAATTTCTGAATTTCTGAATTTCTGAATTTCTGATTTTCTGATTTTCTGAATTTCTGAATTTCTGAATTTCTGAATTTCTGAATTTCTGAATTTCTGAGTTTCTGAATTTCTGAATTTCTGAATTTCTGAATTTCTGAATTTCTGAATTTCTGGATTTCTGAATTTCTGAATTTCTGAATTTCTGAGACTCCCAGATTCTGAATTTCTGAATTTCTGAATTTCTGAATTTCTGAGATTCTGAGATTCTGAATTTCTGAATTTCTGAATTTCTGAATTTCTGAATTTCTGAATTTCTGAATTTCTGAATTTCTGAATTTCTGAATTTCTGAATTTCTGAGTTTCTGAATTTCTGAATTTCTGAATTTCTGAATTTCTGAATTTCTGAATTTCTGGATTTCTG
>NC_013486.2:2390374-2404540 GCF_000004555.2 Caenorhabditis briggsae | reverse complement strand
GAATTTCTGAATTTCTGAATTTCTGAATTTCTGAATTTCTGAATTTCTGAATTTCTGAATTTCTGAATTTCTGAATTTCTGAATTTCTGAATTTCTGAATTTCTGAATTTCTGAATTTCTGAATTTCTGAATTTCTGAATTTCTGAATTTCTGAATTTCTGAATTTCTGAATTTCTGAATTTCTGAATTTCTGAATTTCTGAATTTCTGAATTTCTGAAACTTTCCTCAAGACTTTAAATTAAGAGAAATTTAATTTCTGAAATGTTGAATTTTTCAGAATTTTCTCGAATTTCAGATTATCCAGAAACTCTTGAATCTTCTGAATTTTCGAATATTCGAAAATTTCCTAGAATTACTAGGCTTTTTGGATTTTCGAGTTTCCTTCAGTTCCAGAATTTCAGAATTTCGACATTTTTAGATTTGCAAACCTTCATCAAATTTCAGACTTTCGGAAATTCAGAATTTCCAATTTCTAGAGATCGCATTATTTTTAGTTCTTGAAATTTGAAACTTCCAGATTTCCGAATTTTAGACTTCTTAATTTCGGAATTTAGAATTTCCAAGTTGACGAAATTTTCAAAAGTAGATTTTATTTTCAGAATTTCTTTTTTATGCGTATTTTCAGACTTTCAAAACTTGGTTTCTACAATTTTCACTAATTTCTAATTTCTCTTGAATATGTTATTTTTGTCAGATAGGTATATTTGAATATACAAACGACAGAAGAAGGGGAGGAGAGTCAGAAGGACGTCTTCTCTTTTTCTGCGGATCAACAAGACAGACAAGCAGTCGCATAATTTTACTTTTCCTACAAAAGCGAACCAGAGATTTGCGGTTTCGATAAGTGGGATCGAGAGATCATGCTATCAGCAATGGACACCACTGAAACAGTGTATTATTTTGAGTATGAAGATCTCGAATTTTTAAACTATACGGGGTAAGTCTTAATTAGAGGTTCAGAATTAGGAATTTTGATTTTTTCAATTAAAAAAAAACCGTGATTGGGGCCACAATTTTCTCATTTTTCTCACCCTGATTCTCTCTATCCATTGGATGTTTATCCAATTGTTCTTTATCTGCCATTTTCTTCGCTTTGACTTCTTCCAGCGTTTGGGCTAATTGTCTTCCCATCATAAGTTTGTCAGGAACATGATGTTGAATGTTGCCTCGGTCGAAGAATAATGGTTCATTAGCCTGAAAACCATAGATTTAGATTGGTAGACTATAGTATCATGGTACGTTTTTAGATCCATATGGTACCTGGTATTCTTGAGGCACTCAATGTTACAGCAAATCCGATATGGTATAAGGCAGAAGGTGAACCATATGATACCTTGGTACCAAATATGGTATCATGGTACCAAATATAATAGCTATTATGGTGCAACCTTGAACCATTGTAACCATTGTATCTCAAACCCTCATAGTACCGAGTGATGAAGCTAGATGATACCTAGATTATGGTAAAACTCTAAGCCATGGGCATTATCAGAAACTTCTTCCATCTTACCCATATGGTACCAAAAATGGTACCAACTACGGTAGTTGGGCACTATGGAAAACTATACGGTGACCGATATGGTACCTTGAGTCTTACACATATGATACAAGGTAGCTAGGTTATGGTTTATCTGTAAACTATGGGAAACTTAAGGGTATGGTACCATGCCCCATAAGGTACCTAGTCAATTTTTGAAATCCTCACAGACCTTTGATCTCAATTTTTATCTTTTTCTTATCAGATTGGAAACATTTGGAATTTCCCTCGTTTTTATCTATCACAGGTTTAGATAAGTTTTAAGGTTTCTGTTGATAATGATAAATTATAAAAAGTGAAACAGTCAAAGTGATTGATTGATTAATGATGACATGAAAAATTGGATAAGAAGTGGTTTTTGAAATTTGACCAACATTTTGGCAGGTTTTGGAATTAAAATGGGGATTGAGGGCTTGACAAACTCTCATAAATTCAGAAAATCGAAAATTCAAAAATTCAGAAATTCTGAAATTCAGAAATTCAGAAACTCAGAAATTCAGAAATTCAGAAATTCCGAAATTCAGAAATTCGAAAATTCAGAAATTCAGAAATTCGAAATTCAGAAATTCGAAAATTCAGAAATTCAGAAATTCAGAAATTCAGAGATTCAGAAATCTAGAAATCCAGAAATTCAGATATTCAGAAATTCAGATATTCAGAAATTCAGAAATTCAGAAATTCAGAAATTTAGAAATTCAGAAATTCAGAAATTCAGAAATTCAGAAATTCAGAAATTCAGAAATTTAGAAATTTAGAAATTCTGAAATTCTGAAATTCTGAAATTCTGAAATTCTGAAATTCTGAAATTCTGAAATTCAGAAATTCAGAAATTCAGAAATTCAGAAATTCAGAAATTCAGAAATTCAGAAATTTGAAAATTCAGAAATTCAGAAATTCAGAAATTTAGAAATTCTGAAATTCGAAAATTCTGAAATTCTGAAATTCTGAAATTCTGAAATTCAGAAATTCAGAAATTCAGATATTCAGAAATTCAGAATTTCAAAAATTCAGAAATTCAGAAATTCAGAAATTCAGAAATTCAGAAATTCAGAAATTTAGAAATTCAGAAATTCAGAAATTCAGAAATTTAGAAATTTAGAAATTCTGAAATTCAGAAATTCTGAAATTCAGAAATTCAGAAATTCAGAAATTCTGAAATTCAGAAATTCAGAAATTCAGAAATTCAGAAATTCAGAAATTCAGAAATTCAGAAATTCAGAATTTCAGAATTTCAGAAATTCAGGAATTCAACGACAAAAACCTGCAGTACTCCTCCTAGAAGTTCTGAAAAAATAACTCTTACCTTCTGTACCCTTTGAAAATGTGCCGTTTCATTTTGCGTATAGTGCTCGATGGCTCCTCCCTGTAATACAAAAAAAAGTTGTAAAAAATACAAAAACTTTTTTTTTTCCCTCTCCTCAATCATTTTTTATATTTACAAAATATCTTCTTTCCCCCTTTTTCCTACCATTTCTTTTTCCCCCTCTCGAGTGAATCAGCTCAGAAAATGTCAGAAGCTTTTCCCGTGTCTTCCCCCGAGCGACATTTTCCTCCGACACCAACGTTTTCTAAGCTCCGCCCACTTTTGTTACCAACCCTTAAAAAGGTCCTAACACTTTTTTGGGACCTCTTCTGAAAAATGACACGTCACCAAACACATCTACCATTTCATATTGTGTAAGTTTCCATATTTTTTTGTTTTTGGGCACCTTTTTGTAATATTTATTGAAAAAATAAAAAGATTTTTCAATATAAAAAATTCTAAACATTTTCTATTTTTCTTTAAATTTGTTTTTTTGTTTTCAGACAAGAGGGAAACTCAACTGACAAACCACCGTACAGCTATGTGGCACTTATTGCGATGGCTATTGAAGCATCGCCTGATAAGCGAATGACGTTGAATCAGATTTATAAGGTAGGGGAATTACTGTAGATGGGTTACTGTAGATTCTAGATGACTTACAGTAACCCATGTGATGATATATCAATTTAGAGACCGGTTACTGTAGCGTCTTCGGACATCGAATCTAGCTTTTTTCTAAGGCTTGTGCGGATTATTGTAAATGGGTTACTGTCGATAAGTGGTTTTAGATTAATAGTATTGGTTCAGTTTGAGTTATAATCTAGCTGGAAGGTTAGTGTAGGTTACCATAGTTTACTGTAGCCTGTTAGGAACTACCTTATGACTTAGGGTTAACGGAGCCTACAGTTATTCAATAGTGTTAAAGGAAAATTCTGTATCACGGTGCTGATGACCAGGTAGTCTACAGTAACCCCAGAAAGTACAGTAACTTTGGAAATATAGTAGCGTATTCAGTAGGACATGGAATCTACCTATAGGGTTACTGTAGACAGCCTACGTTAATGCCACTTATGGCAAGATACAATGAGGGAAACTCAGAAAATACAGTAATCCTTGGTTACGGTAATAAGAAATCCAAAGGGATTACTGTAGATGAGCTACAGAAGATGCTGGATAGCCTACAGTAATCCAAAAATGATGTTGAATTCATCGACGCTACTCTACAGGGACCCCCAAAAGTACGGTAACTTTGGAAACACCTTGCCGTAGTCCAGGCTTACAGTAGAGTCTCAGTTGAACCTACAGTAATCATAACGTGTATTGTTTAGAAATTTCACCAAAGTTGGACTGGAAAATTTTAAAAATTATAAAAATTGAAAAATCAAAAAAACCCGCTTTTTCAGAATTCCGAAATCTAAATTTCCGAAAAACAGTAAGTTCCAAGAGATTCATCGTTTTGTGTTTGTAAATGTGAAATATTTTGTTATTTTCAAAATGTACAGTATTCTACAGTATCCCAAATTTTCAGTTCCTTGAGTAAGTCCACTACAGCAACCCATGCTATTTCGTTCACCAGTTCTTTTGTTCACTGCTACAGTAACCTTTTTTCTGTTTAACAGCAACTCAATGTTATTTATGACAGGATCCACTTGACTCTACAGTAACTTTTAGAAATTACAGTAACCCTAGAACTATAGTAACCATTAGTTTCTCCATTTCCTCTTTTTTGGTTTTCCTGACTCATAATTTTCACCTTATATAGATGATGCTGACTAATTGGTCCCTCCCGGTGGTACCTCCACTCTCCCATAACATTTAGAAACAAAACCAAATAATCTGAATTGACACATCAACTTTTTTGTTGGCTTAGAGGAAAGAAAATGGGGGAAAAATAGCCTTGGATTCTGGAGTTTAGGATTCCGGCGAATTAAAGGATTCTTAGGATTCTTAGAATCTCGAACTTCAGCTCAAATATTTTTCTTGCAGTTCATCGAAGCGAAGTTTCCTTATTACCGTGATTGTGATGCGAAACGGAAACAAGGATGGCAGAACAGCATTCGTCATAATTTGTCTTTAAATGACTGTTTTGTCAAAAAGGCAAGAGATGGGCAATCATGTGCCAATGATAGAAAAGGCAATTATTGGCAAATGGTGGCTGATAACGCACCACAATTTGATAATGGCAATTTTAAAAGAAGGTTGGTTTTAGGAATTGAAGAAATTCAAGAATTCAGAATTACCAGAAATTCAAGATTTGGGTCTGAATTGGAATTTTTTTCTAGAAAATTTCAAAACTTTGTCTCAAAATGCATTCTTTACTTTTAATTCAGAGTTCAAATAAAAAAGTAAAACATGGAACTTTGACATTTTGCTAGGAAAATCTTCTGAAAGATCCCGAATTTCAATTTTCCAGGCGAGTCAAAAGAATGGGAATCTCGAAAATGGGCTATCCGAACAACAACAACAACAATGAAACACCGGATTCGGCAGTGGATCAAGGAGCCCTTCTGCCTCAACAAATTCCATTTTTCAACGGATTGAAATGGCCACAAAATATTCAAACCATGGAGGCGTTTCAGTTTTTCAAGGTGAGCCTAGAGCTAATTTAATCTCAATTATCTCAGTTCCCGTGAGAGGTATGAATAAATTTTTAACTGATAAAATGTTTGTCATAACATCATCAATATTTTATCAGTTGACACATTTTTGATATCTCGTTCAGGAGCCGAGATAAATAAGCGTAAGTGGCTTATACTTTACATACCATAATAGAAGCTTACCCTAAACGCGATCTTTGAGATCAATTTTCTTAATTGCTACAACGAGATATCAAAATGTTGTCAACTGATAAAATGTTTGTCATAATATCACCAACATTTCATCAGTTGGCAGCCATTTGATTTCTTTTTTAGGAACTGAGATAATTGACCTCAAATACATCCAAATTGAGAATTCACGGGGTTTTGCACTCTAGAGGAATGTTTTCGATGTCTCCAAATCGAATTTCCAGTTCCCCTACCCAACAGCCCCAATCGATCCATCATCCAACTCCACGAGCTCCTCTTCCATGGCATCCGTTACCTTCGACACCTCCCTCTACACATTCCCAACCATCCCAACCACCCATTTCGACACCTCTCTTGTGGCTCCGCCCCCGATACCAGCGGTCCCTTCGGAAGAATCTTCTTTGATCAAAGATGGCGGATTGGCAGAGATGAAACCGTTGATTCCAGGAATCTCGAGCTCTAGCTTCTTCACGAGTCTCGGTCAGATGACAACGGATTCAAGGACTGTTGAGCAGCAGGTTGGGAAATTTTTCTTACTTCAAAATGAGCTAGTCAGTCATTGCCGGTATCAAATGATGAAGAATTTCCGTGCGATATTTTTGCTTCAAAAACCGAATTTCTAGGCCTTCTAGAAGCCGAGTTACGGCCATTTAAAGTTAAGAAGAGACGCCGACAACGATTTTCAAATGCCTGTATCTCGCCTCAAAATTAACCTAGAAGTTTGAAACTAATTGCAACTTGAAGCAGATTTTCTGACAATTTCAACAATATAAAAATCAATTCTCTAGAATTTTCACAATTTAAAATATCATGATTTGAACAACGGACCATTGAAAATTGGTGTTCTGAACTGCAAACCCTTGTATCTCAATTTTTTCAGCAACTCCTCTCCACGGCCGCTTCCAACATGTACCCCAACGCATTCATGTCCCCATACACACCATGGTCGTGTCAACCGACCACAACCTTCTCCGGACTCGCTTTCGACGATCCATCACTTTATGGTTATGGTCAACAATTTCCAGCTTCTTCCTAACTTTTATCTTTTTTTGAAGTTTTAATTTTCTTACCCCTGTCAATTGATGGATTTTCGTCTCACACTGCTTTAGCTCTTCCTGAAACCAATGAATTTTCTATTGCTCATGGCCCAGCTTTTTCTAGTCCCTCACCTTCAAAATCGCCGCCATCGAGTTACTATTGTTCTCTTGCTCCTCGAGTTTTTTCTGCATTTCTTCAATTTTTTGTTTTAGACCCGAAACTTCGGAAGCGTCGGCTTTCGGAGGCTCCTTAGCACCATCATCAGTCTGAAAATTATAAGATGGCCTATGCGTTTTCTAGTCCACGACTCACATTATGACACGACTGCAATTCTCGTTTGCACTGCTCGTTTTTCGTTCGATACCCGTAGATTTCCGAGTCTTTCAGCTTGATTTTACTATTGAATTTCTCCAACTCGGTTTTATGAGCAATGGAGTCGGATTCGATTTTCTTCTTGTGCAGCCAGATTACTGAAAATTGAAATGAATTTTTAATGAAAGGAGCTTGAAAAGTTAGCGAAAGTTTTGGTAACTTGCTTGATTCAAGTGATACCTGCTGCCGTCCTACTGGGGGTGGCCCATTGGGCACCTTAAACGAAGAACCGCTTTAAGCGTGTATAACTCAACAACCAGAAAAGATAGTTAAACATTGTTAATTAACAAAAAAAGAACATAAAATTTCTCACTTTTTATTAGTTGACAACTTTTTGATAACTCAACTGGTCCAGAAGATAAAAACGGTTAAAACTGATTAAAACTTTGGCATAGTGCATCCATAGTACAGGGAAACTTGAAATGGGTGTATTTCAACAGCCAGTGGAGTTATCAAAAAGTTTTTAACTAACAAAATGTGTGAATTTTTAAGATATTCATTTTGTCAGTCAAACATTTGGCACTAGCTTTTATGATTTTGAGTTATGCGCGTTTCAAGCAGCTCTTTGTCTGTGGCTCTTTACTTTGACCACCCGTATCCTGTTTACTATCAAAGATATCAACAAGTTGTTAAATAACAAAACTTGTAAAATTGAACGCTTTTTATTTTTTTTAGTGAACAATTTTTGACTGGCTCTTTTGGTTTTTTAGTTATGCTCGTTTTAAAAGGCGCTAAGTTTAAAGCGCCCCCAAGATTACCCCGGTGGGGCGCCAGCAAGTGTCCTAACTTTGACAACCCGTATGTCAAAAAGATGCTAAATAGTAAAATTAGTTCATTTTGTTAGTCAGTAATTTTCAACTAGCTGTTTTAGTTTTTGAGTTATTCACGTTTTAAGCGCCTATTTGTCTGTGGCGCGCTGGCGCCAGGTGTCCTAGCTTTGAGTGCTTGTATCCTACTTGCTAGTTGAGGTATCAAAAAGTTGTTAATTAATAAAATGTGCGAAATTTGATTTTCTTCATTTTGTTGGTTTGTAATTTTTATCTATTTTTTTTTTGGTTTTTGAGTTATGCACGTTTGAAAAGGGTCTTCGGCTGAGGTGCCACTTGCAGGACGCCAGCAGGTTTCCTAACTTTGACCGCCTGTATTTTTCTTGCAATTTGAGATATCAAAAAGTTGCTAACTAAAAAAATGTGTGAAATTTCAAGACCTTTTATTATGAATTAATAGTTGTTTTCAATCTTTTCGGGGTCTCGAGATACGTAGTCCACCTACCTCTCAACTTTTCCAACACACTTGCATGTTCTCTCTGAACCAATTCCAATTGCTCATCCTTCCTCCTACTCTCCTCAGAATACAAATGCTCCCTCCGATTCCAAAAGTATAAAAACGCAAAACACAATATTAAATAGACGAGTCGATGGCGGTTATTATTCGGCGCGCCGAGCAGCGAAGGCATCAAATTGCTCTTCTCGGAAGCATAGATGGGACTGGCGTGTCTGCAATGATTCAGATGAGTGGGAACGACGACAGAAGAAGAAAACGTGGAGTAGAGAATTGACGAAAAAGCGAAATGACATACTTTAGAGCCACACGAACACGACGAATCATTTAAGGAAGTAATAGAGGTGGGGAGGGAGAGAGAGAGTGAAAATATAAAATTGGTTTCGTTTTTTTCCTCTATTTGGATAGTTGAAAGAGATTGAAATAGAAAGAGAGAGGGATTAATGGAACAATCTAGTTGGTGACTTTGAAACAAATCCTGTCAGTTTGTTTTTGTTTTTATAGTGAATATCAAAAAGATCCTTATATTTTTAGAAGTTTATTTTGATTCAAAGTTACCGCGTCACAAAAACATAGCTTCTTGAAACGCATGTATCTCAAAAACCAGAAAAGCCAATTAAAAAAAGTTAACTAAAAAAATGAATTTCGTAAAATTTTAAACGTTTCTCTAGTTAACAACTTTTTGATAACTGAAATGACAAGTAGGATACAAGCGGTCAAATCTAGGACGCCTGTGGCAATGGCACCTCACTATAAGATGAAGAGCTGCTTAAAACGTGCATAACTCAAAAACCAGATAAGCTAGATAAAAACTGCTGACTAACAAAATGAAGATCTTAAAACTTTACACATTTTGTTCTGCTAGGGTGCATGGCGCCAGGGCACCTCAAACTTAGTGTCGTTTGAAACGTATTTATCTTGGAAACTAGAAAAGCTAAAAACAAAAATTTAATAGTAAAATGAAGATCTTAAAATTTTACACATTTTGTTAGTTGAAAACTTTCAGATAGTTCAAATACTTGAGAAAATGAGCGCGGTCAAAGTGAGCGCACTTTCTGGCGTTACTTTTGAAGCGTCGATAAATCCGATCTCATTCAAACGATTGTAACTCAAAAATCAAATAAGCTAGTTTAAAACTGTTAACTAGCAAAATTAAGATCTTAAAATTTTACACATTTTGTTAGTTGACAACTTTTTGATAACTCAAATACTTGAGATAACTCAAATACTTTTTGATAACTCAAATACTATAACTCAAATACTTGATGAGCGCGGTCAAAGTTAGGACGCCTGGCGCCAGGGCACCACACCCGAAGAGTAGATTAAAACGTGCATAACTAAAAAACTAAAAGAGCTCGTTTAGAACTACTAACTAGCAAAATGAAGATTTTAAAATTTTACACATTTTGTTAGTTGATAACATTTTGATAGCTAAATTAGCAAATAGGATACAAGCGGTCAAAGCTAGGGCAATGACGCCTCACTATAAGATGAAGAGCTGCTTAAAACGTGCATAACTCAAAAACCAAATAAGCTAGATAAAAACTGCTGACTAACAAAATGAAGATCTTAAAACTTTACACATTTTGTTTGTTGAAAACTTTTTGATAGCTCAAATACTTGAGAAAATGAGCGCGGTCAAAGCTAGGGTGCCTGGCGTCAGGGCACCTCAGACTTAGTGTCGTTTGAAACGTATTTATCTTGGAAACTAGAAAAGTTAAAAACAAAAATTTAATAGTAAAATGAAGATCTTAAAATTTTACACATTTTGTTAGTTGATAACATTTTGATAGCTAAATTAGCAAGTAGGATACAAGCGGTCAAAGCTAGGACGCCTTGGGCAATGGCGCCTCACTATCAGATGAAGAGCTGCTTAAAACGGGCATAACTCAAAAACCAAATAAGCTAGTCAAAAATTGATTACTAACCAAATAAAAAGCGTAAATTTTACACATTTTGTTAGTTGACAACTTTTATAAAACTATTTTGGTTCTCGAGATAAGCTGGTTTGAAGTCAAAAGGGTCCGAAAAGCATAGGCAAGAATTCAGGCTTTTTCAATAATAATCGTCTAGTTCAAACTTCAAAAATCATGAAAAATGAATACAAATTTTGTTTAATACAACGAAAACTGTCCTGTATTTAAATATATATATACATGCATGCATAATAAAAGTGTCTCAAAATATTTCTATCGTGTTGGAAGAGAGTGAATATGGTTTTTTGTCAAAAATTCTCAAAATTGGACAATTGAAATGGAAGAGAAAAATTCCTAGTCCGCGGCCGGCGAATACGAATTTCAAAATTTTCTGAGATTTATTGAAAATCATTTTTAAAAACCCGAAAATCACAAATCAAGAAATATGAAAAAATTCGAAATTTCAATTTCCCGCCGGTCGGCGGACTAGAAAACATTTTCTTTCATCTTATTCCAAAATGCTTGACTTCAGATGCCAAAATTAATTAATTAATTAATTGTTTATTGATAAGGAAAATAAGGAATTTACTGAAATTTCTACTTTAAAAATTTGCTGAACACATGCGATTGTTGTTTTAAAGAAAAAAAAAGAGAGCAAATGTGTCAAAAGAATGCCAGAAACACCTGTCCAAACATGTACGTATTGTGTTCAGAAGGGAAGAAAGAGGCCATAAATTATTGAAAAATGATGTAAAGTGAGCAGGCTAGACAGAGAAGAGCAAAAAATCGCCCAGCTACTCCTTTGGAAAAAAGATTTAGACCAATGAAAATAAAAAGGATTTAAAACACTGAAAATTATAAGAAAATCGTCCAGCTACTCGGTAGGAGAAACCAAAAATAGATTTTCTGAATCCCTAAATCTCCACGGATTTCGCCGCTCAAAATAGCTCAATGAAGAAGCAATATAGAAGAAGAATCAATTGAGCCGGGAAGAAGAAGAGAGACTTTCTGCTCTTGCTCTTCTTCTTCTTCCTTTTGGACTCCTTTTCCAAATACTACTACTTCTCACTTGGGTTTGATTAGTTCTGTGTGTGCTTCCCCTTCTCTTCCTCTCTCCTTGTTCCATTCCATCTCTCCTCTTTCCCCTCATCCCTTTCAAAGTTCCATATTCTCAGGTCAGGTCAAACGAAATGCAAGTGCGCTCGATTGCACACACACGTAAACGCATCGGGCTGTGTTCCCTTAGGACCGTCGTCGCGTGCTACGCCGCGGGACACACTCTCCACTCTCTACCCACACTATTTCCACTAGTTAGATCGGCAGGTCTCTCTGGGGATTACGGTCAGCCTTGTCTCCGTCTCTCATAGCACGCCTGTCTCTGTGTTTCGAGGGCAAATGCGATGGAAAAATGGGAGAGATTCGGAGACGCAGAGAGTTTGTGTGGAGAAAGAGACAGACATTGTTCGATTTTCTTCTTCCCCCTTTTTCTTCTTCTTCTTCTTCTTCATTGGTTTTTTTTTGCTTTTGGAAAACCGAACGGGTGGTGACGAAAATGAAGAAGAAGCGGTTTCTCTGTCATATGATGACAAACTGCCTTCTTCTGGTTTTTTCTCCCCGATTTCAATTTTCAACTATGTCCCTTTAATATTTCTTTAAATTTCAAAAAATTTCAGATATATGCGTAGAAAGTAGCTTCTACACAAAACCGGATAGGATCATCACATAAGCGCAGTGCTTATGAATTCTGGTAAGGATTTATAGAAAAATCTGTTTTTCAGGAAGAAAGTGCGCTCTATTGACAACTCGATGATTTTGAATGTTTGGTATCGATCGGCACCAGAAATTTGAAGTTATCTAGTTCAAAAACTATCAATTCTTGAACTTATTTTGTTGATTTTTATATCAAAAAATGCAACATTTTCCTATCTTTCGAATGGTATCCTTTTCAAATCACTAGGATGATTTTGAAGCAAGTTATGCCCAGAAGTTTGAAACTTATCCGTGGAGCGCAAATACTGAGTTTTCTGTAAACTCTAGTAATTGAATTTCAAAAAGAAAAATTTTTTAAATTATGTTAGCATTCTGATGGTACCATTTCCAAATCACTAGGACCATTTTGAAGCGAGCTATAGGCACAATCGTAAATTTGTCAGTGGAGCGCGTTTTCTGAGCTATCTATAAACGCCAAAAATATAACTTAGTGCAAAACAATGTGAAATTTTAGTAGCTTTTGAATGGTGCCATTTTAAAATGTCTAGGACCATTTTGAAGCAAGTGATAGCCAGAATCAGAAATGGATCTTGAACTTTGTCAGTGGAGCGCAATTACTGAGTTATCTGTGAACGCCAAAAATTCACTTTAATGTAAATCGATTAAAAATTTTACTAGCTTTTTAATGG
The DNA here is from genome assembly GCF_000004555.2 of Caenorhabditis briggsae. NCBI lineage: Eukaryota > Metazoa > Nematoda > Chromadorea > Rhabditida > Rhabditidae > Caenorhabditis > Caenorhabditis briggsae. Next base: position 2,391,907 of record NC_013486.2, on the reverse strand, counting down.
CACTATTTTCAATTTGGTAGACCTATTTTGAAGCCAGTCATGGTCAGAATCAGACATGAACTTTGAAATTTGTCAATGGAGCGCCTTTCCTGGGTTGCCTCTTAACCTAAAAAAGTTAACATTTAAATCAACCGATGTAAAATTTAATGCTCTATCTAGAAATACTACTTTCAGCGTGTTAGGACTATTTTGAGCTAAGTTATAGTCAAAACCATATGCAACCCTCAATTTTTATCAATAGAGCGTAATTGCAGAGGTCCCTGCTAATTCAAAATAAATAAATTTAACATTGAAAGATGTGGATTTGAATTTCCTATTGTTTGATGGTACATTCAGATTTATAGGTTGTCTATGAAGTCAGTTATAGCCAAAATGAGTTTTTGTCAATGGAGCGCACTTTCATACAAACCGATAGTACCGACCTATCTTTTGGTAGCCTCTTTGATGATTTGACATTTGATCATGGCTCAAAAAGCTTTCTGGACTTCGGCAAAGCGAGTCCACAAATCCCAAACTTTCAAAAATTCTCAATGGAGCGAATTTGCTAAATTTCGTTTTTTTGCAGTCGGTGGAGTAGCTACCGAACGACGTTTGCCATCACAACAAACGCAACACCAACAATTCCATCATCACCATCAGCCGCCGTTCTATCAACAGCACCAGCATTCCAATTTTCTCTCCAACGCAACAATTATTGACGAGAGCCAGTTTCCATCGCTGGGCGCGAAAGGTGAGGAGGCTTTTGCAAATGCGCTCTGGCGAACTGTACAAGCTACTGCTGTTCCTAGAGAGTTAGGAGCTTCTAGAGGCCTCCAGGAAGCTCCAGGATTTTCTTGAAGCCTTCCAGATGCTTCAAAATTCCCTCATTTTCAGCATACCGTGAAACCAGGAAGAGAAGGGCCTCTAACTTTGAGCCAGTTTATCTCGGTCACTGTAGCAGATATTTCAAAAGTGTTCTACTAATAAAACGTTGATAATAACATCAGAAACATTTTATCAGTTGGCCACTTCTTGATATCTTCTACAGTAAGTCAGATAAATTGGCTCAAAGTTAGGGACCCATCTATTACTGGTGGCAAAACTACCTACGATGTAGCTACTCACAGAATCAACATTTTTGGACCAACTAAATTGTATGTGATAGAACTTGACAAGAACTACAAGATGATACTATTCAAAAAACTGTATCTTGTCTATGAACAAAGTTACAGGCCAAAACCGCCCGTGCTTCGCCTTCGATTGGTTTTGTACTACTGTAACTTTCTTCCTAGACTAGTTACAGCTTCATGAGTAGTACCATCTTGTAGTGCTTTACAAGTTCTATATTATCGATTTTAGTTGGTCAGAAAATATTGAGCCTGTGAGCAGCTACGTCGTCGGTAATTTTGTTACTATGCTATGGAAGCTTCTGGAAGCCTTAAAAGCTAACTCGACCCGTTTGCGAGGTGGTACCAGGGATGAGAAGTCGGAAAATGAGAGCTGCTACATATGAGAACTCGTACGAATAAGAACTCGGAGAGTACATGGCAAACA
>NC_013486.2:2366396-2389855 GCF_000004555.2 Caenorhabditis briggsae | reverse complement strand
TTTTAATCGATTTACATTAAAGTGAATGTTTGGCGTTCACAGATAACTCAGTAATTGCGCTCCACTGACAAAGTTCAAGATCCATTTCTGATTCTGGCTATCACTTGCTTCAAAATGGTCCTAGACATTTTAAAATGGCACCATTCAAAAGCTACTAAAATTTCACATTGTTTTGCACTAAGTTATATTTTTGGCGTTTATAGATAGCTCAGAAAACGCGCTCCACTGACAAATTAGCGATTGTGCGTATAGCTCGCTTCAAAATGGTCTTAGTGATTTGGAACCACCGTTTGCGAGTCTAATAGCTACTCAGTCGCGCCCTCAAGCCACTAGAAGAATATTCCATTTCTTTCAGGAACGTCTTCACTCGGTGGCGGATTCTCACCGATTCCAACAACGAGCGGAGGTGTTTTGAACGTCGCCCAGTCGTCGCCGTCCCGTCAGGACTACCGAACCAACTATGGTGGGTTTCGTGTCGGAAAATGTCTATGTGCCTTTAAAGTGACTTGGCCGAACTTTTCAAAGTTTTGAGAAAGCTAGTCCCTAAAAAGGAGGGACTAGATTTTTCACTTTCGGAAAGCTCGGTCAGAAAGCTAGACACATTAAAGGCGCATGCTTCTTGAGCATGTTTTGAAGAAGTACGCTGGCTGGTTGATTGTGTCGCCGTCTTGCCTCGCACACACACACACACTTGATTAGTTCAAATTTATTGATTTCCGCGCGCAAATTCATTAGTCGGAATGAGAATGTGCGCGCCGCGGCGCCAAAAATTGAATTTAGTGGGAATCGACTCTTTTTCGGAGATTTTAACAGATTTTTCTCTTTTTTTCGTTACTAATTAAAGATTTTTGATGATTTTTGTCAAGCAGAAAATATGCAAATTCGATTTTCCGCTCTGGAAGATTTTGAAATTTCGGTTTAGCGGAAAATCATAGAATTTCGTCATATATCGAGGTTTTTAGTGATATTTAAAATAGGTTATTTTTTGGTTTTGAGCTCGAATTTTCAGCGTTTTTCGATAATTTTCTTTTTTTCAATTTTTCAAAAAAACCTGGAAAATTTTGCAAAAACTAACCGAATTCTTCGAAAAAATTATGTTCATCTTACTGCTTTGAAACCTGAAATTCCTGCGAAATATCGCGAAAATCGATTTTTCGAAGTCAATTTTCAAACTTCATTTTTTACGAAAATTCTGAATTTTTTGCAGTTTTTAGAATTTAGAAAACATTTCAATGCATTTTTTTAGTTGATAGCATGTTTTTCCAGTGAAATCTCTCTGAAATCCATCTGAAAATCTGAAAAACGAAATCACAAAACTTTTCATTGTGTGCACTTTGCCGCCGCGGTGTTTGCGTATTTCATCGTCTACAGTAGGCGCGCCGAAAAATAAGCCAATTTTGATTTCTCAACGGCCCGCTAAATTTCCACCGATTTTTATTGTATTCGTCGTCATGTTCACCTGGATTTTCTTATCACATTTTGCACCCGAAAAAACACAATTTTTCACAAAAAATTTCCATCAATTTGCAGCTAACCTGATGAGATCGGACCCCACTCTAACAAATTCCGAGTTCCAAATACAGAACGAGGATTTTCCTGCGCTTCCCGGCGTCGGCGGTGCTGGTCAATCACAACGACCAATGCTCGGAGATCAACTCGCCAACGTACTGCCTTTTTTTTGCAAAAAAATCAATTTTTTTTCGAAATTTTCGAAAATTCAAAATTTAAAATCTTCCAGATGCTTCCCGACGATCATCGAGTCGACTTCGCTGGCCCACTGGGCGATTGTGATCCCTCGAGGATTGGCGGAATTCCACGTGGCAGTCAAGAAGGCCCCCTTCATGGCATCGTAACGCATCCCGATGGTGAGGAAGGAGAGCTGGCCGAGAATCGGATTTCTAGGCCACCGAACCCAAAAATGCCGTTTTGAGGGCTAAATTTGGTCGTTTAAACCTCTTTTTTTGCTCAAAAATCCGCCAAATTTGGGATTATTTTCTTCCAAAAAGTTTTTCCGCCGAAATCTGCTCATTCTAGGCCGATTTTCCCCCATTTTTCCTCCTAACAAGTCAATTTTTTGCAGGCGAAGTGACGAACATTCCCGCCTCAATGCTCGACGATCAGTTTGGAATGGCCGGGCTGGTGACGTACCTTCGAACAGTCGACAATCCATCGATAGTCTCGCTGGCGTTAGGTTATGATCTGACGACGCTGGGACTGAGTTTGAATACGCAAGAGTGAGTGGGGGAAAAACGAAAAATCGGGAAATTTTCAGATTTCGGTTCTTCTTGGCTTAAAAATCCCATTTTTCCGACTCAAAATGACTTGTTTTCAGCCATTTTTGGCTAAAAATGACACGATTTTCGCGATTTCGCACATTGAAAAAGACAATTTTTGCCAAATTTTAAAGCTTAAAATCTGTGAAATAAAGAAAAATCTGGTAATATCAGCTCAAAAATCGGTCATTTTTCGGGTCAACATTTACCCGATTTTTACCTATTTTTGTCCTAAAAGTACCGGTTTTCATCACATTTTTTACGCTAATCGGCTCAATTTTAGTATTCTAAACCCGGAAAATTCTGGTTTTCTGTCATTTTTAGCTTGAAAATAGCATTTTTCGGCCTGAAAATCGCTCAAATTTTGTTGAAAAACGGCGATTTTCATTCCCTTTTTTGACTTTCATTGCCTCGTATTTTTAGAATTTTTGAAAACAAATCTTGTAATTTCTTCTCAAAAATCCATTTTTCCGGGTAAAAATTGGTCGAATTCGGTAATTTTTAAGTCAAAAAATGACCCGATTTTTGTCATTTTTCGACCTAAAAATGAAAATTTGCATGACTTTTTTGAATCTAATCAGCTCAATTTCAGTATTTTTCAACCTGGAAAAATCAGATTTTTCGTCATTTTTTAGCTCGAAAATAGCCTGAATTTCGAAAATTTTGAGCTCAAAATGACCCAATTTTCATGGTTTTTCTAGCGGAAAATATCGAATTTTGAGATTTTTGATATTTGAAAAAATCAGATTTTCGCCATTTTTCAGCTAAAATTGAGCCAAAAATGACAAATTTGTCACTTTTTTTTGCATTTTATGCCCAAAAATAGCTCAAATTTGGTCATTTTGAGGCATTTTCTTGGCTCAAAATAACATGATTCCCCGCTCTAAAAATGCTCTTTTTGTAGGATTTTTTCACAAAAAATGAGCTCTGAAATTGATCTATTTTCAGCGGCTTTTATAGAGATTTTCAGTTTCAAAAAGTGAGAAATTAGCTGAAAACCGTACCGGGAATCTGAAAATTTATGGAAAATCGTGATGTTTTTTTTTGGTCACAAAATGAGTTATTTTGAGGGTTTAGCGAGCTCAAAAGTCGAAAAAAACCGGAAATTCTGTCCCAAAAAATGTAGCTATTATAAGCATTTACCGAGCACCAAAATGCTGAAAATCGGCCGATTTCGGCCTTTTTTTTCTCAAAAAGCCCATTTTTCCGACTCAAAATGACTCATTTTCTGCCATGTTTGGCTCAAAATGACCCGATTTTCGCGTTTTTTCGCACATTAAAAAACCTTTTTTGCCGATTTTTTGGCTTAAAATTTCAGCTCAAAAATCGAGTTTTCCGTGTGAAACAAATCAGCCGATTTCGGTCATTTTCGGCTCAAATATGGCCCCGTTTTCACCAATTTTTGTCATAAAAGTTCCGGTTTTCTTCACATTTTTCACGCTAATCGGCTCGATTTCAGCATTTTTCAACTCGAAAAATTCTGATTTTCTCTCATTTGTTAGCTTAAAAATAGCCCGAATTTTGAGAATTTTGAGCTCAAAAACCCATTTTTCCGGTTCACTTTTCCGAGTCATTTTTTGCCCAGAAATAGCTGAGAATTACAGAATTTCGGCTATTTTTAGATCTAAAAATGCTCTTTTTGTAGGATTTTTTCACAAAAAATTAGCTGAAATTGATCTATTTTCAGCGGTTTTTATAGAGACTTCCAGTTTCAAAAAATGAGAAATTAGCTGAAAATGAGGTTTTCTGAGCCTGTAATTAGAGAATATGGACCAAAAATTTGGTCATAAAAATGCAAATTTTCCAAAAATCCTTCAGTTTTTCGAATTTTCAAAGCCTGAAAATCAAGAAAGAATTGAGCTATTTTGAGCATTTTCCGAGCTCCAAAACGCTGAAAATCATTCAAAAATCTTCAATTTTCCCCAATTTTTCAGCCGAAAACTGCACAGAAGCTTTGGCGGACCATGGGCGGATTCGCCGATTCGAGCGCACGAGCTGGACGTAAAAGTGCCCGACGAGTATTTGACGCACAATCACATCAGAGACAAACTGCCGCCGTTGAGACTGAACAAAGTGTCCGAAGACGTGTTATTCTATCTTTTCTATAATTGTCCGAACGAGATTTATCAGGTTGCTGCTGCGTGTGAATTGTGAGTTTTGCAGAAAAATTTGGATATTTTTAGGTCAAAAAATTGGAAAATTCGGGGGATTTTGAGCTGGAAAATCTGAAAATTCGGGGATTTTCAGGAAAAAATTGGTTTAAAAGTCGATTTTGGAGCCAAAAATCGATAATTTCGAAAATTCAAATTTCCGAAATTTGCCGCCAAATTTTCGGACTTTTTTCAGTCTCGAAAATTCAGTGGCCCAGAAAACGCAAGCATTGGAAATCTAGGCCACGGGCAAAATTGTAATTTTTTGAAAAGTTCGCTAAAAATACCGCCAAAGCAATGATTTCTGGGCAAAATCTTAAAAAATTTCAGAACTTCAGATTTTCAATTTCTGTCGGGAATTCGAAAAATTTTGTCTGGAGAAAATTCAAAAATTGGCCTAGTTTTTTCTCAAAATGCAGTTTCTAGGCAATGCTTTTAGCCATCTTTTAAAAAGTTTTCTGAAATTCAAATTTGGCGCCAAATTTTCGGACATTTTCGGTCCGAAATTCAGTGGCCTAAGAAACGCAAGCCTTGGAAAACTAGGTCACCGCCGAAATTTCTCTCTTTTCTGGAAATTTTGACAAAGGGACATTTGAACGTTCTCAGCCAAAAAAAATCCGAATTTTAAAAATTCAGATTTTGGCCGGGATCCAAAATTTTTGAAAATTCAAAAAGAAAATCTCAATTTCAGCAGTTTTGGATCCCCAAAAAAAATTCCCTAAAATTTCAAGTTTCCTTGCAGATACCACCGCGAATGGCGATTTCACAAGAGCGAACAAGTCTGGCTGACGCGTAGCCAATACGGCGGCGTTCGAGAACAAACGGGCACCTACGAGAAGGGACACTACAACGTTTTCGATCAAATGCAGTGGCGAAAAATTCCGAAAGAGCTGAAATTGGAGTACAAAGAGTTGGAGGAGAAGCCGAAGCTGCCGCAAGCCGTAGCCGGAAACGGACAGCAGCAACAACCGCCACACTTTAAATACTACTTCCAAGGACCACAATTCCCATCGGGACCCGAGACGGGTCTAATGCTTCAAATGCACAATTTGGGACTCAGCAGTCAGGGACAGATTCCATCGCCAACGCCAGCAATGAATGGAGTTATGGGAGGTGTTCCGGGTGGGAATGGAGGCGCGCCGGGACCCGGACCAATGCAAATGCAACAAGGACCGCCTGGAGGAGCAGCAGCGAGAGCAACGCCTAATTAGGAGGCACTTAATTAGAAGGCGTAATTGCGCTCTATCGAAACTCTGAATAAAAATGATTTTTTGTAGCCTTTTTGGGGGTTCAATGGAGCGCACTTTCCCTCTTCTATAGTAATTACCACCCCCCCCCTAATTAGGGATCTCCTAATTAGAAGGAAAAGAAGATGATTTGGATGTGATTGGATCTCGTTTTTCTTTTTTCTCTCTCTCTCTCTCTCTCTTTGTGCACAGCCCTCTTCCCCACCTTTTTTGGCAATTTTTTGAAGAAAAAAATTTGGAAAATTTGGCGGGAATTTGAATTTTTGAGCGGGAAATTTGAAAAAAAAATTGTCGAAAAAAAATTTTTTTTGGATTTTTTGAGATTTGAAAATTGCTAGTTGTGGTATTTCTGAAAAAAATTTTCGATTTTTTTGGATTTTTGAAAATTTTCAAATTTATCGAAAATTATTTTTTGGAATTTTTGAAATTTTCGAAAAAAAAATTTTTGAACATTTTTTGGAATTTTTGAAATTTTCGAAAAAAAATTTTTGAAAAATTTTTTGGAATTTTTGAAATTTTCGAAAAAAATTTTTTTTGGATTTTCAATTTTTCAAAAAAAATTTTTTTGCAAATTTTGAAATCCCACTAAAAATCGCCCAATGTGAATTTTTCCCAATTTTTCGGCGAAATTAAAATTTTAGATGTTCCCATTGCTCATCTTTCACCCCACCCGACCAATTTTTCTTCTATTTTTTGCTCTCCAAAAATCGCCGAATTTCCCATCTTCCCCCATTCATTCAAATCTCTCCCAAATTTTCTTTTTTTTTGTCTCTCTTGTTTTTTTTTTTTGAATTCTCCTTTTTTTTCAAAATTTCCCTTCTCTTCTCCCCCTTTTTTCATGTTCTTTTTTTGCTCTTTATACACAGAAATACAACAAAAAAACGCCTATAAACTATTATTATTACACTGAAATCTGTTTTTTTTTCTCTCCGTCTCCTCCTGAATTCCAATCTTTCTCTCTTTCCTCTTCTACTTTTTGAAACTCCGCTCCCTTTTTTTTCATCTATCTGATTACCTCAAAAAGAAACAATCAAGAAAAAATTCCCCCCATAAAAACGTTGTTGCTGTTTTCTTGAAAGAAATTTTGGGATTTTTCAAGGAAAAAATGGGAGTAGATTCTGAAAATTTTGAAGTATTTGACAGGTTTTTGTGTTCTTTGACTATGGAAATTGATAAGAAAAAATAGCGAATCGATCGGATGGAAAACAAGATGTTTGTCGATGACAAACGTTCATTTTTATGGGATAGGACATTGATAAAAGAATGATAAGACACAAGAAAAAATATTTTTTTGTCATTTTAACTGGTTTTTTTTTACTTCATTTTTTTGAAAAAAATAACCTAAAACTTTTTGAAAAGTTTAGCTGAAAATATGAGTTTGGCTGAAATTGCGTCGAAACAGGAGAATTTGGAATTGCTCGCCGAGGGAAAAACCAAGCAAATTTTTGGGATTAAAGGAGAGAAAGTGAGTTTCTGGAGAACTGCTAAATGGATTTTCAAAGAAAATTTACTGGGTTTTGATGTTTTCTGCGAGAAAATTGGACGGAAAAGTGTCAAAAATCGTTGAAAATTCCAAAGTTACGGTAGCTTAAAGGCGCATGCACATTTCAAAGAAAACTTTTTGATGAAGAAGCTTGCGCCTTCGAGGTACAGTAAGAATTTTAGTTCTTGATGTTTTTTTTTAATTAGAAAATTCATGGTTTTTTGTGGTGAAATAAACATCAATTTAAATTTTTGAGTTGGAAAAATGCAAAATTTGAGCAAAAAGTAGCTTATTTTGAGTAAAAATTGCATTTTCCGGCCGAAAACAAAAAACTACAGTAGCTTAAAGGCGCATGCACCTTTCGCCAGAAACTTTTTGACGAACAAGCGTGCGCCTGTAAGGTACAGTAACCAAAAGTAATTGAGAAACAATATGCGAGTTCATTGCAGAAATTAGGGATGTTATCGCTGTCTGAAAAATGAAGGTTGAGGCGCAAAGAAACATTTTCTGCGTCTCCACCTAATATGTGCTATTTAGGCTCGCCGCTTCGATATTCCTACTGTATTCAGAATGCAAAAAGTACTTATTTTTTTTCTTCTTTTTTACAGACAGCAATAGAAGATAAAAAAACAGCGAAAAGCGCAGGAGGCGCGGCAAACAGATAGCTGCTAGATAGAAAAAAGTACGCAACTTCATTTATTTGTGGTAAGAATGATAAGGAAGATATACAGTTGAAAATTAGGAGAACAATCAATAAAGATGATTAGCAGTACTGTTGCAACTTAAGAAGTACAGTAGATATACAAAAACGTGTTTCAGTATTATGCTTGTCTGAGAAAAAAAGGTTAGAGAGTATTTCTCGCAGTCTGAATACGGTAGCGATATCGAAGCGGAGAGCCTAAATAGCACACATAAGGTGGAGACACAGACACTTTTTCTCTGCGTCTCAACCTTTTTTTTTCTCAGACAAGCATAATGTATTTTCGGCCATTTTGACTATTTCACAGCCTGCCGAAACGCGATCGCGCCAAAAAGCCGCCTTCAAATGGTGCGGCGGAGCGCGCCTGTATTTTCAGTGTTAAGTTTCAGAGATTGTTTTCAGATGACGATATCTCAGCTCAAACTGAATAAAAAACGATGGGACAACCTACGAATTGTAGAGAAAAAGTTTCTTCATCAGATTTTAATATTTTTCAATGTTAAAAATTTTCCGGATTTGCGGTATTGTGCCTTTTCTGAAAAAAGTCCAGTTTTTCGTACTTCTTCAGCTAAAATTTCATAGATTCCTAGTTTGTTTTGTATGATTGACATTATGCGTATATTTCTGAACTGAAAATAGGCTTTCGAGGAAGATTTTCACAAATACAAGTTGTGCATAGCCTGATTCTGTTGGTTTAGAGATATTGTGTGACACCTGACTTCTCCCGGGACTAAATCGAATTGAAACGATAAGAAACATGCTCAAAACTTATCTGACTTATCACAGCGTCATTTTCATGTCATTTTGAATCGAATTTGACGGACTTCTGAGAACAATTTGCCAATCCGAGTTCTAGGGGGAAAATGGAACATTTCAAATTTCAGCTAAACTTTATCTACTACGCCAAATCTATTCAAAAATAGTAATTAGTGATCGAAAATTACACTTGTGAGACAGTAAAACTGCCTGAAATTCCGGGAAATCGACGAAAACTGATTCGGTTCTTCAACAACACCTTCAGACGTTCCACTCGCTAAATATGGCATAAAAACTTGAAATATTCATCTGAATTTTAAGATTCTATTTTCAGAATGTATGTTTCTCTATTTTGTTGTTTTATCACACTGAAAAACGAAAGAAATCCGAAAAAAAAGTAAGTATGAAAAACTGGACTTTTTTCAGAAAAGGCACAATACCGCAAAGCCGGAAAACTTTTAACAACGAAAACTATTAAAATCTGATGGAGAAACTTTTTCTCTACAATTCGTAGGTTGTCCCATCGTTTTTTATTCAGTTTGAGATGAGATATCGTCATCTGAAAACAATCTCTGAAACTTAACACTGAAAATACAGGCGCGCTCCGCCGCACCATTTGAAGGCGGCTTTTTGGCGCGATCGCGTTTCGGCAGGCTGTGCATTTTCAGGAGATTTTTCACTCTGAAAATTTTGGAGGGTCTAAAAGAGAGCTAGATTGAAAACTTTGCATTCACAGAATTTTTTGAAAATCTAGGTCTATTTAACACCCTCCAAAATTTTCAAAATGTTCGGAATTTCGCCAACACTCCTGAAAATGGTAAAAAAAAACACTTTTTTAGATGAAAATTAAAGTTTTATATCAGAAAAAAACAAAGTGTACTGATTAGCCAGCCTATACAGATTTATCATAATATCACCTACAATTTATCAGTTGACAATTTTTTGATATCTTTCACAGGAATCGAGTTTTTTGAGCTCAAAGTTGGAGAAAAAACGGCAATCAAAAATGGTTTTCTGTTTGTCCAGATGTCCGAATTTTCCAGGACTATGTCTTAATTCGTTCCAAAGACAGTCTTACGGCATTCAACGCTGAGCGCAAAAACGAGCTGGAGGGAAAATCAAAAATCGCTAGCAAAACGACTACAAACGTTTTTGAATATCTTCAACTCCTGGGACTCCCCACACATTTTGAACAAGCCGTCTCAGACACCGAATTCATTGCCCGTAAATGCACAATGATCCCGATTGAATGGGTGGCCAGACGTGTGGCCACTGGATCATTCTTAAAAAGAAATCCAGGTGTTAAGGAAGGATTCAGATTCGCCGATTTGAAATTGGAGACGTTTTTCAAGGACGACGCTAATGACGATCCACAATGGAGTGATGAGCAAATCGTGTCGAATGGATTGATGATTGATCATTTGAGAATCGGAAGAGAGGAGATTTCGTTGATGAAGAAGATGACGAAATTGGTGTTTAGAGTACTGGAGAAGGCGTGGGCACTGGAGAATAGTGCATTGATTGATATGAAGGTAAGTGTGCTTTATTGGGATTAGCTAGCTCATCCTGGAGCTGAGATAGAGAGCTTCAAATTTGGGAGAGTCGCAGACAACGAGACACTCTAACTGTCTGCGTCTCTCCTTAACTTTAAATGATTGTATCTAGGCTTCTAGACGAGCTAGAAAATATAGAATTGATTTGAAGCTAAGGAGAGACGCCGACAACAAGACACTCTTACTTTCTGCGTCTTTCTTGCGCTTAAAGGTACTGTATCTCGGATTCGAGAAATGCTGAAAAATTGGTTTTTGTTTTAAAAAATTGCATTTTTGATTCTCTACATTTTCATTCTATTTTCAATCTTCAAGCTTATCTAGAACCCGAGATACATTCTTTTGAAGTTCAGAAGAGACACAGATAGTTAGGGTGTCTCGTTGCCTGCGTCTCTTCTCACTTTCAGCTTCGAACCACTATATCTCTGTTTAGAAGTATTGAATTTTTGATTTTCTACACGTTCATACTATTTTCAATCTTGTAGCTTATTTAGAACTCGAGATACAGTCGTTTGAAGTCTCGTTGCTTGCGCCTCTCCTAAACTTCAACTTACGAGCATTTTGAGCTCAATTATCTCAGCTCCTATAAAAGATATCTATAATTTGTCAACTGATAAAATTTTTGTCATAATATCAGCAACATTTTATCAGTTGACAAAATTATGACATCTCTTATAGGAACCGAGGTAATTGAGCTCAAATATTTAGTGTTTTTTATTTCGAATTTCAAATGTTGCGATTTCAACTTTATCGTTTGTTTGCATACACACAAAAATGTCATATTTTGCGACTCTTCAAACTTCCAGACTGAAAACATTGAACTTTGAATTCTCCAACTCAAACATCACACAAAATTTGTTTTCAGATTGAATTCGGTGTGACAGTTGAGGGAGAGATTCTGTTGGCTGACGTCATCGACAATGATTCATGGAGAGTTTGGCCGGAGAATGACAGACGTCTTCAGTTGGATAAACAGGTGTATCGTGATATGAAGGAAGTGACTGCCGAGGGACTACAGTTGGTTTTCAAAAATTATACAAAGGTGAATAGGGAGAGATACGCTCTAATAGAAGCCCTCAAGAGCCATAGATCTTCGTGCTCAATTTTCTTGGTTCCTATAAAAGATATCAAAAAACTGTTAACTAATGAAATATTGCTGATATTATGATGAACATTTTATCAGTTCGTTACTATTTGATATCTCTTAAAGGGACCGAGATAATTAAGCTCACAGATGACATTAGAGCGTTTAGGTTACTCTCCCAACATCATTAATCTCCTGCCAAAAGTACAGAAACAAAACTAAATCCTACAGGTAATGGACATCACCTCAAGCTTCTCAAAACCCCGTCAAAATTGCCATGTCCTCGTAATCATGGGATCTGGATCCGATGGAGTGTTCGCAAGAAAAATCTCGGATGCCGCCAAGGGTTTTGGATTGGAGACCACTTTGAAAGTAAGCTCCGCCCACAAGACCACTTCGGACACTTTGGAAGTGTTGGCGGAGTTTGAGGAGAGTGGAGTGCCTACAGTGGTGATCGCCGTGGCTGGAAGATCCAATGGTTTGGGACCAGTCATTGCTGGAAACTCGTCTTTACCGGTGAGTGACAGCTAGATAACAGGGTTACGGTAGAAAACTTAACTTGCAAAAGTTAGGCTACCACGTGAAAACGGCCTAAGAAACACATCAGGTTTGATTCAAGCCATTTCTAGGTCATTTTGAAGGGTTGGCCTAACTTTTGCAAGTTGGGTTTTCTAGGCTACCACCTTTTTTTGCCCTAAAAATGACCTAACGTGACCCTCGTTTGTTTTCTAGGTCATTTCAACGTGGTGGCCTAGAAAATTTATCTTGAAAAAGTTAGGCCACTCCGTTAAAAAGACCCAGAAATCTCACCAGGGTCATTATAATGTATTAACCATATATTAACCATTTCTAGGTCAATTTAAGGTCATGACCTAAAAACCCAACTTGCAAAAGTTAGGCTACCACTTCAAAATGACCTAGAAAACGCACCAGGAAAATATCAAATCGATTCTAGGTCAAATTAACGTGGTGGCCTAGAAAACGCAACTTGCAAAAGTTAGACCATCACGTCTAAATGACCTAGATAATACATCTGGGCCGTATGAAGCCTTTTCTAGATCATTTCAACTTGAAGGCCTAGAAAATTCAACTTGCTAAAGTTAGGCCAATATGTTAAAATCACCTAAAACACATCAGGGTCGTTTAAAGCCATTTAAACATGGTGACCTAGAAAACTCAAATTACAAAAGTTAGGCCATCATATCAAAATGACCCAGAACTCGCACCAGGAAATTCCTAATAGTAAGCCATTAAATAATCTTCCAGGTCATCAACTGCCCACCACCCAGTGAATCGATGAGTCTAGACATCTGGAGCTCTCTCCGTATACCAAATGGAATCGGATGCACCACAGTGCTCGACCCATCCGAGGCTGCATTGGCTGCTGCCAAAATTCTGGCCACCCACAATCATATCGTGTTTGGAAAAGTGCTCACAGCTCAACTCAAGAACCAAATCAATATTTATGTAAGAGTTCGGGAGCGAATTTGAATTTTTCGAATATCATTTTTTTCAGAACGCCAATCGCAAGTTGGAATAGATGGCCTCGATTAGATGCGCACCCCTTCAAAAATCCCCTTTTTGTGTACTTTTTCAATTTTTTTTTGAAAATCAATGCTCATTTTATTAATCAGTTATCAATAAATCAGTTATATCACTTGGTGCAAATTCCACAGCACTTGCAAAAGAATTCCAAATGCGATGAGACATCAATCAGAAGATCGGTTTCTTGAGTCAACGTTCTTCGATATTTTCGTTGAAGGAGATGTGCATCGTAGAGTTCTGGACAAGGCATTCCAGCTGAGAGCACACCGACGAGCTCTTCGACGTTTCGTGTTTCAGAAGTGCGGACCACACCGGACCCACTGTCGCCCTGGAAAAACGTTATATTTCTGTAAAAGTTTGAGCTTTCTAGCTTATCTGAGACCTGAGATACGCGTCTTTAAAGTTTTGACCTACGCGTTGCGGTCGCGTCGCGGCTCTCATACCTTCAAAATTGTTATTTGTGAAAAATTATGATCAAGATTCGCCTCAGCTTTTGGTCTAAGTTTGAGCTTCCTAGCTTATCTAGGACCTGCGATACGAGTCTCTAAAGTTTTGACCTACGCGGTGGGGGTGCGTCGCGGCTCAAATAATTCAAAGTTGTTCGGTCTGCTGGAACTAATTCATAGAGTATCAAAATGTGTTTTTGGCATTTTTCTAGAAATTTAAGCGCACTAGCTTGTCTGTAACGGGAGATACGCGCCTTTAAGGTTTTGGCCTACTCGTCGCGGTTGCGTCGCGGTTCTCTGGTTTTCAAAATTTGTAGACTCCAAACTCAACTTTGATTAATTGAGCGTTGCCTTCTTGTTATTTTCTTCTAAATTTGAACCTTCTACCATGTCTGTAACCTGAGATACGCGCTTTTGAAGTTTTGATATACGCGTTGCGGTTGCGTCGCGGTTCTCATACCTTCAAAACTGTTATCTGTGAAAAATTCTAATCAAGGTTCGCCGCAGCTATTGATCTAAGTTTGAGCTTCCTAGCTTATCTGGGACCTGAGATAGGACGTCTCAAAGTTTTTGGCCTACTCGTCGCGTTTGCGTCGCGGTTCTCTGGTTTTCAAAATTTGTAAACTCCAAAATTTAATTTTGGTTAATTGAGCGTTGTCTTCTCGTTATTTTCGTTAAAGTTTGAGCTTCCTAGCTTATCTGGGACCTGAGATACGCGCCTTTAAAGTTTTGATATATGCGTTGCGGTTGCGTCGCGGTTGACCGCTGTCAACTCACATCACAAGACAATCCGCGATTCTCAGCAGCTGTACAGAAAACTCCTTCATATGGAAACTCGTCAGAGCACTCGGTAACGGTGCTCACCAACGTTTTCAGCTTTCCAGATTCTAGAATTTTGTCGGATGCTGAAAAATTATTTTTCAACTTTTCAAAAGTGTTATGAAAGAACTCACGATCTCTTCCATAGCCATATAACTTGTATCCCTTTGCTCCCATAACTGGAATCTTTGCTTTTTGTGGAATACAAACCGGGAAGATGTTCCTGGAAAATTCGATGGGCTCTTTGAGCTCAAAAACTGCAATATCGTTGAACGACTCTCGATCCTCACATCCATCTCCAACGTATCCTTTACGGATGTAGAGCTGAAAATCAAGTAAAGTGTGTCTGTGTGGCCCGATGTCCTTACCGATTCAACCGCAAACGCCTTGAACTGATCCCCTCGTCTCAGATCCTTGCACATCTCTGGAACCGCGCATGTCACATTGACAAAAGCAACGAAATCTTTGAAATCTCTCAAGAATTTCGCGTCGTTCAGTTCGCCGGTTTCACAGTTTGGAAGTGGATCCTCAGTGATTCCGACGAGATGAGCAGCGGTGACAATGTGCCAAGGAGAGATTAGTGTGCCGGTTCCGTGCTGGAAAATAAAATCGTGAAAAGCACAAGTGTTCAGATATTCTTAGAATTCTAAGGACGTAAGAGTCTGAGAATCCAAAAATTCCTGAATCGTGAAGTTTCAAAATCTGAGAATCTGAGAATCTGAGAATCCTAAAAAAAACTAAATTATAAATTTTGTCAACTTTGAAATTCTCAAAAAAAACTCCGGTTTTATTTTCAAAAATGCATAAAATTCTAATTTGCTAGAAATTCTGAGATGTGGTCCGCGAACAGTCCGTCAACGGCCCCGTCGGCTCTCCTTCGGCCGCCAGCTAGCAGTCATTCGCCAGTTTGCGTCTCTTCATCTGGCATTTAGCAGTTTTTAGATTTTCGATAAATCAAGTTTCAGATTGTTTGATGCTAAAAATCGCACCGCACTTCTGTGAACATAATCAACCAGTTGCTGATATTAGCTGATCAGTCAATCGACAATTGAAATCAGCCAGTTTGTCTATGTTTCCGGATGTCCAAACATAGAATTTGAAAATTTAGAGGGCTAGGAACAATAATTCTTAAGAATTACTAACTTTGACTCTATCTCTCCTCCGAAAACCAGAGTTTTCGACCGCGTAGCTTAACCGGCAGCACTCTTCAATATATGGCTAGCAAGTACAACTCCTCGAAGACTGTTTTCATTTCCTAAATATCCAGAAACTTCGCCCACCTGCACAAACTGATCCTCGACTCGTTTCCCGGACACTGTCCGCTTCTTCATCGTCAACGAAACCGCCCATGGAGCCTCTCCAATGCTCACTTCCTTCCCATAAAGCGCTTTCCATTCCTCAGAAGTCTCTTTTCGTTTTCCAGACAGTGAAGTGAACCCTTCCACATATCTTCCACAATTCGCTTTTAGAATTTTGTTCTCCCTCGGCGTCAATCTTTTAGAATTCGTTGGAAGAGCAGAAAGAAGACATAGGAATAGAATAAGAATCTTCATTTTTGTCATCTACAGTAATATTCTGTAGAAAAGGGGAAAAGGAGAAGAAGAAAATGGAAGGTAAGAAGTTATAAAATGTCACCGGTATATGTCATTTGCTGGGAAGAGAGGGGGAGCACCATTCGGGGGTGTTTTATGGGTTTTATAGATCATTTGGTACAGTAGGAGTCAATAAAAATGTGAAGGAAGGGATCTAGGAAACAAAGGGGGGAAGTTATGAAATACAGTAGCTTATTTTTTGACGTACGCGTTGCGGTTGCGTCGCGGTTACAGCTTCAATCCATTATATCTCGGGTTCTAGAACACCTAGAAAATTGTTTTTTGTTTGGAAATATTGAATTTTTGATTTTCTACATTTTATTTAATTTTCAATCCTCTAGCTTATCTGAACCCCGAGATACAGTCGTTTGAAGTTTTGAAGAGACGCAAACAGTTAGAGTGTCTCGGTGCCTGCGTCTCTCCTAAACTTAAAGCTCAATTATTTCGGTTCCCGTGATAGATATCAAATTGTTGTCAACTTATAAAAAGTTTGTCAAAATATCAGCGACATTTTATCAGTTGACAGATTTTGAGTATCTCTTATAGGAGCTGGGATAATCGAGCTCAAAGGGCACGAAGGTTAAAGATTAGGGCAGACAACGAGACAATCTAACTGTCTGCGATCAAAAATGAAATATTTCAGATTAATAAACAATTCTCTATGTGCTCTAGAACTCGAGATACAGTGATTGGAAGCTGCGGAGAGACGCAGACAGTTAGGATGTCTCGTTGGCTGCGTCTCTCCTCACCTTCAAAGCTGAGGAACTCAAATTTTTGATATCTCTCACCGAAAACGAGATGATTGAGGTAAAACTATTAAAGTACTTTCGGCCAAATTACAGGAAATACAAGCTATAATTAGTATCTTAAAATCGATAATCCTTAGTTCCAGAATCCGGCGATTCCGGTGGTATCACTTTCGTCCGATGCTGAGATCCTCGTTCACTTTGCTTTGCTCCCAATGGGAACTTGATTCTCTTCACCGGCGCTTTCTTCTCCACCTGTGTAATCTCAATGATCTGACTGCCACGTGGATCTGATGAGGAGGCGTGACTTTCGATTTCGACATTTGAATTGTTGTTATGGATGGTGGGATTCAAGTCGACGGTGATGCGGCGGCGGAGCTCCGAAGGTTCTTCTCGGATCTCGTGAATTTCCTGCTCGGGCAAATCCGCCGAATTCAAATTTGATTCTGGCACCGACATGGAGTCCTGATTGGGCAGCCTGCTCAGCCAATCACTGGTCTTTGTGATCGGCGTCATTTGCTTCTCCTTATCATCAGTACTCGCTGTACTTGGATAGCTGTGGCCATTCACTTTGATCATATTCAGAATGCGTTGACGACTACTCAAGAACGATCTGCTGTTGTAGGCGGCACTGCTGGTTTCTGGTAGACAACAGATGCCAGTTCGCAGCCAACGGACGATTGAAGCACGCACCTTCTCGTTAAGGACAACGTGTAGTACAAAAATAAAGATTCCTTGAGTGCAATTGAGCAGTGTGAATATCCAGGCAAACGCAGTTCCTGTTCCACCCTTTACTGCTGTTAGGAATCCGAAAATCCATGTGATTCCTAGGAGACAAAGAAGGGTCGCAGATCCTTTTAGCCATCCGATGATTCTTCCCCATTTTGTACGATCACGGGATTGAACGGAGAGAACGACTTTTAGAGCGATTAGGAGGAAAATGATATTGGCGGAGATGATAACGATGATTGGTGCGACGAATGCCCAGATTGTTGGGGTGGAGGTGTCGATCCAACAACTGCAAAATGGAGTTTGATAGAATAAGAATCTAGGAATCTCAAGATTTTTCAAAACTTGGAAACTTGAGAATCTGAAAGTTCTAGCAGTTTTGTAAAATTCTGATTTTTGAAATTTCGGAAAAAATTTCAAATCGGTATATGAGAATCAGAGAATTTTAAATTCTCAAATTATAAGAATACCAAAATATCGGAATTGTATAATTTAGGATTTCAGAATTTCAGAATCTCAAAACCGCAGAATTTCAGAATCTCAGAATCTCAGAATTTCAAAATCGCAGAATTTCAGAATCTTAGAATTTCAGAATCGCAGAATCGCAGAATTTCAGAATATCAGAATCTCAGAATTTCAAAATCGCAGAATTTCAGAATCTTAGAATTTCAGAATGTCAGAATCACAGAATCGCAGAATTTCAGAATCGCAGAAATTCAGAATCGCAGAAATTCAGAATTTAAGAATCGCAGAATTTCAGAATCGCAGAATCGCAGAATTTCAGAATCGCAGAAATTCAGAATCGCAGAATTTCAGAATTTAAGAATCGCAGAATTTCAGAACCGCAGAATTTCAGAATCTGAAAATCGAAGAATCGTAATTCTGCGACATTCTTACAATTAGTTTTTTTTTAACTTCCAGATTCTCAAATATCAAAATTTGTCATTCTTATCAAATTTCCAGAATTTTTTCCCAAGCTCCGCCCACTCACTATGTATCCGTTCCATAGTCCTCCCATTTGACACCAGCTGACACTGCCACAATAATCGCGGGACATCCATAACAGAACAAATAATACAGGAATATTCTGGTTCTGTTCGGTTCGAAAACCTGGATGAGCATCATGTACAACTGGTATCCTTCCAGAAGCATCCAACAGAAAGATGCCAAGAAAAAGTAGTGAATCAGAATTGCCACCACTCCACATCCAGTTCGATTTCCGGTCCGGTCCATTCCTGGAAAAGTTTGTAGTTTGTAGTTTGTGGTTTGTAGTTTGTAGTTTAAAATTTTTAGTTTGTGTATGTACTTTGTAGTTTGTAGTTCATAAAGAGAAACCCGGACAAAAAATATTCGTTACATTTTTTTCAGTGGAACATAGTTAACTTTAGAGCTACAAAAGTGGTACAGCATTTCACGATTTGTCTGAAAATTTCAGCGTACATTAAAGAAAATTAGAGCTTCAATTTTGTAGTTGACAACTTTTTTCTAGCTACAAAAATATTTGAGATAAGCGCCTTTAAAATACCATCCCTTCCTCATATTTATCATCAAGATAGAGGGAGAGGGAGGTGGTATTTTTCAAAAGCACATATCTTGAAAACCAAGAGAGCTACAAAAAAGTTGTCAACTACAAAATTGAAGCTCTATTTTTAATTAATACATTCTGAAATTTTCAGACAAATCGAAAAACCCTGGGCTACTTTCGTAGGACTCCAAATTTAAGAATTTCATTGAAAAATGTCAAAATATGACTATTTTGGGTACTGTAGCTTGCAGCCTTACCTATCACAAAAACCAACTCTGCTATCAACAAACAAAGACAGAGATTCCGATGAATTGAATTTCTGACATTTTGAAGGTTCCGGAAAAATGTGAAAACACAAACGGAAAGAGCCAAGCAGACAATGGAAATTGCACAACCAATCGTTGAAATCACATCCAATGCCGACGCCAAACCACCCGAAAACTGACCCACTTGACCGGAAACGTCCATCAGAATCGCGAAACTGCAAATTTGCTCTATTGAGATTTTTGGGCTTTATTGTTCGATGGAGCGCCGTTTTTTGCAGACACCTAGCTTTTAACTTTGAGCCGATTTTTCTCGGTTACTGTAAAAAATATAGAAAAGTGGTCAACTGATAAAATGTTCATCATATTATTTACAAAAATTTTGTCAGTTGACAACGTTATGCTACTTTGCACAGGAACTGAGATAAATTAGCTCAAACTTGACAGTATCTTTTTATTACAGGTTTTACGGAAGATGTATTAATTTTTCTTGAAGAAAATTTTCTAGAAATTCCGAATTCCCTGTTTTTCTCTCATCTTTTGCCCTATTTCCAATTAGTAATCGAATGAGTAATCTTGATAGACAAAAAAAGATAAAAATCGGGTATTCGCCGAATTCCCTCACTGGTTTTTACCTCGTTAAATGAGTACATGAACATTGTGATGAGTTGAAAGATGTCGAAATTAGAGTACATCCGGTGGTGGACCATTTGCTGAAAATTGAGTTAGTTTAGGGGTAGTTAGGTATAATCAATTTTTGAGAAAATTCTAAAAAATTGTAGTTCCAAATATTAGAATTTTCGGTTTTCTAAATTTCAGAAGTTCAAAATTTTGATTTTTTTAGGTTTTTGGAATTTCTCAATTTTAGAATTTCAATGAAGAATTCAGAATTTCTGAATTTCCTGAAACTTCTAGACGCTTCTCACCTCTCCTGAAGATCCCAATAGACACATCTAGGGTTTGAAACCCCTTTCGTTGTCAAATGTTGAAAGGTAAAAGTGACTGGATGATCATTGGGAAGTGTCACACTTCTAGTAGCATTCTCAATCGATGCTCCAATCACTTGACTGTTGATTACAGTATGCTCTCCGTTATTCAACAAAGCTCCAAATCCAGCAAACGCATATGTTCCAAGTTTTATAGGATTTCTGTTTAAATTTGGAACGGCTCCTTGAGCCACTGGAGTATCGTCTTGGAACGATGAAAGGATACTGGGACCACCTCCGAATACTGTAGGTTGGGAAGAAGAGACAGCAGAGCTCAGAAGAGACGCAGACGGAAGAGTGATTGATGGAGACAGTTTTAAGGATGGGAAGACGATGGTGGTGTTGGTTTCGGCTGGTTGAAGAGGGGGTGCAGCACCCATAACTCTGGAAAAAGGGATTTCAGAAGGATGCTTTAATTTCTGATTTTCAATTTTCGAAATTTCAATTTTTTGAAAATTGAATTCTTTTTTGATCTCCCAATAATTCCCTGAACAAACAAAAATGGTTTGGTTTCTCTTTGAGCTTTTTGAAGATCAAAAATTTCGAAAAAGAAATATTTTTTGCATGTTTTCAGTAAATCCATCTGAAATACAAATTTCAGGCTGGAATTTTCAAAAAAAAAAAGATCACCTCATCATTCCCATATCATCCTGAACGTTTGGAGGAGCGGCAGCAGCTCCGAATGCCTGAGATTCTGGTTCGGAGCGTTCCACTTCCATCGCTGAAATTTTCAAAGGTTAGGATTTTGAAAAAGTCCAATAGAGCGCACTTTCAAACTCAGGATTTCAAATTTCTGGGATTCAAACTCTAAGTTTCGGATTCCCGATTCTGAATTTTCTGAATTCTGAGTTCTGAACCAGATTCCAGATTCCAGATTCCAGATTCCAGATTCCAGATTCCAGATTCCAGATTCCAGATTCCAGATTCCAGATTCCAGATTCCAGATTCCAGATTCCAGATTCCAGATTCCAGATTCCAGATTCCAGATTCCAGATTCCAGATTCCAGATTCCAGATTCCAGATTCCAGATTCCAGATTCCAGATTCCAGATTCCAGATTCCAGATTCCAGATTCCAGATTCCAGATTCCAGATTCCAGATTCCAGATTCCAGATTCCAGATTCCAGATTCCAGATTCCAGATTCCAGATTCCAGATTCCAAACTCTGAATTCCATAATCTGAATTACAAACCTGGAATTTTGGATCCCCAATTTCGAATTTGAGAATATCGTAAAGGATAAAATACGCTCTACCGAAACAAACAACAACTCACCCCAATTAACATATGCCAAATTCAACTTTTGATTCGTCATATAATCTCCTAACAACAGCACAGATTGTTCTAGAACACTCATCAATCTCGAAGCGTGTTGAATTCGAATCGAGCTCGATAATTGATCCCAAACTTGAGCAGCCACTGGAGACAACAATTGATCTCCGGACCCTCCCAAATTCTCGGTGAAATTTTTAGCCTTATTCTCTCGAAGGTTCCGATCGTTCATTATATCAAATTGGTTTCTGGCCAGGTTCAACATGTCATTGCTCAGACGGACGGTTCCAGTGATGTCACCTCCGAATAGTTTTCGTTGGATTGTGGATCTGAAAAATGTTAAGAAATTTAGGATATCGAAAATTTGGGGAAGATTGGAAAGTCAAATTTTTGAAATTTTTGAAATTTTGGCATTTTTAAAGTCAGAGAAAGCACCTCGAGGAGTTGTACATTCATCCAAACAAGCTACATAGTAGCAAACTCTGGTGTATGGAGGGAGAAAAAGGATAAAAGTGGGAAATTCGAAACTTTTTGAAATCCTTAAGAATCAGTGAGATTCCTAACTAAGTAAGTTCCAAATTTCGCAACTGGATATCCGGACACATATACAAACAAACAGACTCACTTCAACTGTCGATTAACTGTTGAACTGATATCCTCGACTGGTTGATTATCCTGAATTGCCGTCTGCATTTCGGCAACCCAGCGATGTGTACAGTTCGTTGTATCCGGTGCTTCCCATTTTGCAGTTTGACAGTTACAGTAACGGGTTACTGTACCCTCTACGTTCTGAGGATCTGGACACGGTTGCTCGTGTTGCATACAGGCCCGCGTTTGGTCGTATGTGATTCCTGGAAGAGAAATTTTGGGTAATGGCCTAGGAATTCTGAAGGTTAGGCCATGGGACTCACCATCAGTTTTCTCCTTCTTGCAATATTTGGCCTTGTTGAGAGAGTCGGGTACGGTAGGTCTGGAAAATTGGGATTTTTGAATTTCAGACCTTCAGAAATCTAAATTTTGGAAATTTCTGAATTTCTGAACTTTTGAATTTCTGAATTTCTGAATTTCTGAATTTTTGAATTTCTGAATTTTTGAATTTCTGAATTTTTGAATTTTTTGAATTTTTGAATTTTTTGAAATTTTTTGAATTTCTGAAATTTTTTTGAATTTCTGAAATTTTTTTGAATTTCTGAAATTTTTTTGAATTCCGAATTTTCGGAATTTCTGAATTTCTGAATTTCTGAATTTTTGAATTTTTTGAATTTTTTCAGAATTTCAGATTTTTTTTAATTTTTCGCATTTGCGCTCTATTGCGAATTTTTGAAAAAAAAAAGGCCTCAAAGCTTACTCATTAGGTTCAGAAGTGGCTATTACAGATTGAAAACAAATACTAGACCCAAAAATAAATAAAAATAATAAATTAGAAAAATTGCTCATGTTTCAACAAAACATCTAAAATGCTTTTTGTAGAAAACGGACGGCAAATCGGAAAAGAATTCGCGAACTATTACGTATTAGTCTGAGTCACTTGAAGAGAAATCAAGCTTCCGAACAAACAGTGCATTGAAGTGTGAGACGCAGAGAAATAGAGAAATCGTCTGTGGGAAAGAACCGGTTAGCGGAGGGAACCGATGAGGAAAAAGAAAGAGGGTTTATTTGACAAATATTACAATTCTTTGGTTTTCAATCGACCATTATATTGAAGAGAAAATTATATTTGAGAGGTCATTCAAAGGCCAAATATAGGACATATTCGGAAGACGAAAAATGCCCAAATTCCAGGCTGAATTTTTTTAGTGGGGTGTCAATTTTAAGCGCTTACAAAAGTACTTTATATTTGTTCATTTTGTCTGGAAATTTCAGAAAACATACAAAAAGTTTGGATCTCTATTTTTGTAGTTGACAACTTTGTTGTCAACATTGCCTGGAAAGAGATAGAGGCGCCCCTTATATCATCTCTTCAGAACCAAGGCACAGACGCGCAGATCAGAAAGTTGATTGATGTGATCGATGATATCATATCTTAACGGATTGACCTTTCAGACCGAGTACCGCCCGCTACAGACGTTCAGTGCTTATATGGACTATTTCCTCCCGAGAATGTATGGTCTTGAATTCTGGTCAGAATACCAAGTAAGGAAACGAAGACGCTCTTGAGCTTAGCATAATTATTATTAAAGGAATATTTGTCACTCATTATTGGAAAACTATTCGACCAGTTTAACGCTCAAGGACTAGATGCGGACATGGACATACAACATGATTTGTTGTAAGTAACGACTGTTTGAGCTCTTT
>NC_013486.2:2342089-2366381 GCF_000004555.2 Caenorhabditis briggsae | reverse complement strand
AAGTTTGAGCTAATTTATCTCAGTTCCTGTGCAGAGTAGCATGACGTTGTCAGCTGACAAAATGTTTGTAAATAATATGATGAACAGTTTATCAGTTGGCCACTTTTCTATATTTTTTACAGTAGCCGAGAAAAATCGGCTCAAAGTTAAAAGCTAGGTGTCTGCAAAAAACGGCGCTCCATCGAACAATAAAGCCCAAAAATCTCAATAGAGCAAATTTGCAGTTTCGCGATTCTGATGGACGTTTCCGGTCATCTATCTCTTCAGCAGAGAGTTCTACAAAAAAGTTTTCAACTACAAAAATAAAGCTCTAGATTTGTTTTACATTTTCTGAAAATTTCAGACAAATTGGAAAAGTGCTAATTACTTTAGTAGGCCCTCAAAGTTGACTAGGTCAACTTCAGCCGTTTTAGCGGATTGTTTTGAACTTTGCCGAAAGAGAAAATTTGCCACTTTTCTGGAAGTTTTGAATTTGGGGCCAACAATAGTTTTCAGATTTTTTATACTAATTTTTTTTCAAGAGCTCGATCTAGGAAGTAAAAATTATTTGAAATTTAAATTTGAAACTTCCAACAGTAGGATTGAAGGCTGTAAACAATTTGAAAGTCAAATAAGAGTTTCAAAATTTTCAATTTCCCGCCAATTAAAAAAAAACTTACGGAGGCACTCCTGTGTAGACTTCTCTTCTAGCCGCTGTTTGTGCCTCTGGAGATGGTGGAGCGGATTCTGATGGGCGTGAAGAGATGGAGGACTGGAATTTTAAAATTTTCAGATTTCCCATTTTTCAGATGTTTTTCAGAAAATTCAAAGTTTTCAAGATATTCTGAGCTTTTTGTTGAAAGAAACCGGAATTTCTAAGAATTGGAATTTTGAGATCCTAGAACTCCAAAATTCTAAGAATCCACTACCTGAGACGATGGCACATTGGAACAGACGGCGTTAGCCGTAGATGTCGTGGAAGCTGGACAAGCTGAATATGAGGTGGAGGTTCCGGTGATGGTGAGGAGTTGGCAGCTGGAATTTGAATTTTTGGAAAATTGAAGTTTCAAACATCATAGAGTGCCGAAATAAGAAATACTGTGTTTCTGTGAATCTAGATGTCCACCACTAACCTCTGCTCCCCATCAATCCAAAATGATACTGGTCTCTTCGTTTCATCATTGACTTTCATTACAATTCGTTGGAGTAAATCGTCCGGCATCGATGTGATTAGAGAGCCACCCTGCAAATTTTCAGATTTTCAGACCTAGGAAAAATTTGGAATTTTAGATATTTTTCAAACTTTCGGCTGTCAAAATGCTCAAAAATTTCCTTGAAAAATTAAAAATTCTCTTACACTTTGGGAGCAAAATCGTTCAGCATCAGCCATCGTTCGTTGTTTTTTCTCGTTCGTCTCAATTGTCATACTGTAGCACCGCCCATTATATTGGATCAAGCCAGATGGGCAGGATGATTGTTGAGCTGGAATTTTGAAAAATCTGAGGTTTTGGAACTTTGGAGTTTATTTCCAGGTTTCCTAATTTTTGCCAAATATTGGAATTGTTGGAGTTGTTTGTTTTTTTTTTTGGAAAATCGGAAAATCCAAAATTCCAAATTCTAAATTCTAAGAATATTCAAATTTTTGAGATTCTGAAATTCAGAATCCCTGAATTTTCAAAACCTTAGATTCAGAGTTTCCGGATATTCCAAGTTTGCAAGTTTCGGAATTTCAATGAGTATTCTAATTGAGGAATTTCAATTATTTCAGAATTCCGAAAAGCATAATTCCAAATACGGAATTTCGTTTTCCTTACCACTTCCACATCTCATCCGGGTCTCCAGGTACTGTTCCTGTGGTACAGGACATGGTGTATTGGAAAATGTGCTCGTCAAATTTTTGATCTCACAAGATTGAAGGCCTTCGCATCTGAAAAGCTCTCAGATTTTCAGAAATTCCATTTCAGAAAATTTTGAGATCTCAGATTTCAAAATTCTGAGCTTCAAACTCTAGCGTTTTATGATTCATCAAATCGATGAGATTCTGAAATCAAGAAATCTCAAAATCACAATTTTCGAAATCTTCAAAATTTCCGAAATTCCAGAAGAGGTCCTAATCTCTGACGCCCTTTTGCCACTTACGCATTAATGACTGTTTGAAGAGAATTGACGTTGGAGCACGTTTGCTCTCTTCCCTGGCTCGCTTGGTTACACATTGAGTTTTCCTAAAGACACTTGGTTTTTGAGGTTAACCGACAGGTACTTGATTTTTTAATTTATAAACAACTTCTCTGAAAATGATGTTTTTGAGAAAAATTGCAAATTCTGTAATTGCATTTCATCCTGTTTCAAAACCTAGAGCCGATGTTTTGGGGGAAATTGGGTGAACTACGCTGTCCACAAAAATTCTAAGAAATCAAGGAAAGATCAGCAAGCTTGAGTAAGTCAAACTGACTGAAAATTTGCCTTTCTAGGTTTTTTGACATGCTGAATTCAACTGCATTAAAGAAACTTCAAATTTCCCATAATATTCCCCCAAAATCCCAAACCTGTGCACCAAACGACGCGTAATCCACTGAAATCGTCTGGTCGTTCGGACAGGAAAACTGAAAATCGGCGGATCCACATGTTCGTTGTGTCGATTCTTGTTGATTCGAAGTGATTTGAGTCTCACAATTTTGGCCGCCGAACCCCGATGGACAAGAGCATTGAGCCACGTATTGAGCCTGGATTTGTGTTGGAGCGATTTTGCATACTGTGTATTTTGGGACGTTGCAGAGAGCCGTGGTCCAGTCGCGGTAGTAGGAGATGGATTCGAGGGCTACGCAGACTTCTGGAAATCGGTTTTTTTGGAGATTTTATGGAATCTAAGAATCTAAAAACCTGAAAATCAAGGAAATCTGGAAATCCCAAAGTTTTCCTATTTATTTTCCAGTGTTCCAATGATCTTTCTCTCTCAATTTGCAATTTTTATTTAATTAGCTGAGCAATCAACTTACCATTATAGTTCACATAGATATTCGGTTCCTGTGCCGCCCAAAATGTCTCCGTTATCAAAAATGAGCCAGGATAATAAACCCAAGATGCTCGTGTCATGTTGTTAACACCTCTGACAGCCGTCCAGATTCCATCTGGTGGTGGGCGAATGTCGGTCTCTGAAAAGTGCGCTCTATTGATAATATCTATTTGTGCTCAATTATCTCGGTTTCTGTGAGAGATATCAAAAATATATCAACTAATGAAATGTTGGAGATATTATGACAAAATATTTATCAGTTGACACCTTCTTGATATATATATTATAGGAGCCGAGCTAATTGAGCTTAAAGTATGCAGGCATTGGGTGGAGTTGCAAGTTATCAATAGAGCAAATTTGCAACTCACGCGGCATCGAAGGAATCATTGCTGGCACAAATCCAGCAAAGAATGCCTGGTCCTCCACAGATTCAACAAGAGGAAGAGTGGCTCCATTGACTTTGTCGCAGAATAGAGCGGCCTAAAAATAACGATTCTGGGTTACTGTAGGTCTAGAGATTTCTGGTCCATCGCTCCTATAACTTATTCAAAAAGCTACAATTTCAAAAATCCTATTTATTCCAAGTCAGAAAATTCAGAACGATCAATTTTGAGTCGAGTTATGATGGTTCAGAGATGGTGGCCTAGAAATCCCATTTCTAGGTCACAAAGTTCAATTTATCATAACTTGCTTTTAAATAGAGATTTTCGAACAAAGAACACATAGATTTAAAGTTTATGACTAGCAGAACATCATGATCAAAAAGTTAATGACCTTAAAATCTTTAAACTTTAATTTCTAGGTCATTAAATTTAAATTGACACACAAAAACTCCAAAACTCACATCATTCCAACTCCTTGTGGTCCCATCGAACAAATAACAGTATCCCATATAATAAATCGAGTCCTTGGGACATGTAGTAGTCACTGGGACACTACTCGCCACAAGACATGTACCACCATTTTGACAGATATTCGTTTGGCATAGATTCAAATTTTGTTTGACATTTCCAGATTGGTTTTGGCTCAAATATAAAGGGAGGAATAGAAGAAGTAAAAAGGAATGATTGGCCATACAAAGGAACTTTTTTGTTAACAAATTGATCGGCTGTGATGATTTTCGAGAGCCCCCGTTAGGCAGGAAGGGGGAAAAGGCGTTGGCTTATGTGTGCCAATCAAAATGTTTGATGAGCACTTCAAATAACACGGGGCACTGATTTTTTGCTGTTTCTCTCTATCTCTCTCTCTCTCTCTCTCTCTCTCTCTCTCTCTCTTTATGTGTCTCCCACCTGTGTTCGGCGCAAGGCTGACGAACTGCGCAAAGTATTTGTTGATTACATGAGTTTATCGAAAGTTAGATAAGAATGGATAACTAGATAAACGTTTATAGTATTTATTTGAAAAAAAAACAGCCTCGAGAAGGTAGACTTGTGGACAAAATACAGGGTGGCCGATAACGATAGGACGTTTTTTTGTGGGCTCCTTGGCCAGGCGCCAAGGACAAATTATGAAAACTTTCGAAACTAATAGAAAGTAGGGACCCTCTATAGGCAGGGATTCATACCATTTCGTATCATTTTGTTTTTTGTTCGGATTTATGAAGACTTCTCCACACCAACCCACATCGCAAATTCACTCGAGATGGGGGGGTGCACGTGTTGATGTGGCCAGAAAACTTGGAATTTCCTCATCAAGTGTCCGAAATGTTTGTGAAAAATATTCAAAAGGATCAAAGGAATCTATTAAAGCCAAAATTAAAACCACCATTAACTTTGAACATTCACCAGACTCGGGGGATCATCAAACTTCAAATTCGGCGAAAATGGGATTTGACCTTGGTATTGCAAGGTCCAGGGTTAAAAAATCGTCAAATAGGATTTAAAGGTGGGGGGGGGGGGGGCAGGAGATTTTTCGTAGTTTCTTTGTAGCTAGAGTATGCATTCTACCGTCACGGTGTACAACACTTAATGTCACTCTGCGTACAGCTGTCGTCCTCGCCTTCATGTATGCAATCGGGCTTGCGCTTTCTCTTTGCCCGCGTGGCTCAGTCGGTAGCGGCGCCGCACCCTCAATCCTCACCCTCACAAGTTCAACTCCTCGAGGAGCATCTTTGAACGGAATTTCGAGAACATTATTTTTTTCATGTCCCCCCACCTTTAAACACTTGTAGTTACCGTGTCTACCATTAATTTGTTCCTTTCTCATACATTCGGCGCCTGCAGACGCGAAAAATGCAAAAAACTTTGTGTTGACAGCGGTGTTGAGAAATCACTGTCAAATTTTTGAAAATCTCTTGTTTATTGGTTTCTCCACTTTGTTTTAAAGGTGGTGTGCGGTGAAAAATTGTATTGCTTCATTTTGTGCGGAAATCCATGTAGATTCTCATAAAAATAAAGAAAAAGTTCAAAAAAATTCCTTCCTTTGGAAAAACGGCATCGAAAAGAAAGTTGTATCTGGTGGCCTAGCGGCCAGGTGAAAGTTTTCTAGGCCAACTGCCGGTAAAAGCGCGCGAAGTTCTAATTTTTATTGATTGTCAGTGTTTTCTCCGATTTTTGTCAGGTTTTTTCATACACCTGGGAGGAAATTAACAATAAAACTTTGAAATCTTTAAAAACGCCAGAGAAAACACTGAAAATCAATAAAAAATCGAATTTCGCGCGCTTTTACCGGCAGTTGGCCTAGAAAACTTTCACCTGGCCGCTAGGCCACCAGATACAACTTTCTTTTCGATGCCGTTTTTCCAAAGGAAGGAATTTTTTTGAACTTTTTCTTTATTTTTATGAGAATCTACATGGATTTCCGCACAAAATGAAGCAATACAATTTTTCACCGCACACCACCTTTAATCCAAATTTGATAAATTTCCTTATCACAAATATCATTATCACAGCCACGCCAATAATGAAGGAATTTGTTTACATCTCTACAATCGAAATTTGTCCATCTTAATTCGATTCGGGGCATATTTCTAATACTGAACAGATTTTCAATTTTCAGCCAACCTGCTTCCAAATAATCAACTGAACGAAATTTGAGAGCCTGAAAGAGTTCAATTATTGACATTCTGTCAACCACTAATATGTTTATCATAATATCACCAACATTTTATTAGTTGACAAGTTTTTGATATCTCTTACGAAATTCGAGATAATCGAGGTCGAAGTGGGCGATGCCTATCGAAAGTTTCCTCGGACTATGAGTTTTTGTTTTACTTTTTTTTTTTGAAAATTTAAATCTTTTTTTCAAAGCTTTATCAAAAACTCGAACACTAAGAAAAACAAATAGAAAATTAAAAATCCAGAAATTCTTTAACTCGAGAATGCAGGAAATCTGAAACTCACAAATCCAGAAATTAAGAAATCCAGAAATTAAGAAACTGAGAAATTCAGAAATTCAGAAATTAAGAAACTGAGAAATTCAGAAATTCAGAAATTCAGAAATTCAGAAATTCAGAAATTCAGAAATTCAGAAATTCAGAAATTCAGAAATTCAGAAATTCAGAAATTCAGAAATTCAGAAATTCAGAAATTCAGAAATTCAGAAATTCAGAAATTCAGAAATTCAGAAATTCAGAAATTCAGAAATTCAGAAATTCAGAAATTCAGAAATTCAGAAATTCAGAAATTCAGAAATTCAGAAATTTAGAAATTTAGAAATTTAGAAGTTCAGCAAGTCGAAAAATCTTCAAAAAATCAGAAATTCCAAAATTAAGAATTCCAAAAAAAATCAGAACTCCAAAAATTCAAAAAATCGAAAGTTCTAAGTCAGAATTCCAGAAATTCAAAAATTTGAAAATAATTCTGAAATTTTGAAATTCAGAAATTCGGAAGTTTCAAAAAACGGTATTTCGAATTCCGATTATTCTGACGGAAAAATAAACAAAACATCACATACAGGTTAAATCGTTTATTGACTTTTACCATTATAAATTTTACACCTTTGACCTTCGACTTTTTCAACATTCGACACCTTTTTTAACACTTATTTTCGACCTTTTACACCTTTTTTGAACCCTTTTTGCACATTTTACACCTTTTTAAATCTCGTTTTTACACTTTTTAAACCTTTACTTTTGATAATCAAAATTTCTGACCACAGTAACTCTTGTTAGTCCATTTTTTAAAGATTTTAGTCCAAACACTTTAGTTCATTTTTCTAGTCCAACTATCAGTCCAATTTAAAGATTTTAGTCCAATTTTTATGTTATAGTTCAACCTTTAGTACTATTTTTAGTCCAATTTTCTGCTTTTATGAGAAACTTGCTACTAATCGATCACCAAATCCCAAAACTTGGGAAAAACTTCGAAACCAGAAAACAACGGAAACCACGAAAACCGAAGAAAATCCCGCGCAACGAAAACAAAAGAAGAAAAAAAGAGATCACAAAAAACAATCAAGTTCACAGAAATTTCCAGCCGAAGTCCATCGACATCCCTCGGAAAATCCGTTGAATCCATCTGAAAATTTTTAGAATAATTTCAAGAAAATTGATATTTTTCTTACTGTACTTGTCCCAATTTTTAGAATTTGTGAAAACGTCGATAGAGCTGCTGAAGGGGCGTTCTGAAATTGCGATAGTTTTTTTTGTATTAAACAGATTTCAAATTATTGAAAAAATCAATAAAATTGAACTATCATTTTTTAAAAACCCACTTTGAACTCCATCGAAACGTTCCGATCTCCGTTGGATCCGCCGGACAAATCAGCTTTCCAGATTCTGAAAAAAGTAGTTTCAGAATTTTCAGAAAACTCAGAAATCAGAACCCTACTTTTTTGAAAAAAAAACAAAATGAATAATTTTGAAAAATTGGTTAGTCACGATTTCGAAAAAAATTATGAGTTCACGTTTTAAATATCGGAAAATCAAAATTTCAAAATTTCAGAATCTCAGAATCTCAGAATCTCAAAATCTCAGATTCTCAGAATCCCAGGATCTAAGAATTTCGATTATAAGAATTTCAAAACTTCGTCATTTCGGAATTTAAGAACATTAACGTTTCAGAATCTTTAAATTTCGGATTTTCAGAATCTCAGATCCTCGAATTCTAAGAGTTTCAGAATTTAAAAATCTCACCTGTTGATCGTTGTCCTTCACATCCCCCAAGCTCAATGAATTTCAGTCTAGTCAAAATAACCATCTCCGCATTTACACCGGTATCGCTTGCAAACAGGCCGAAACCCGAGAGAAGGCAATAATACATTTACCCAGGGTTACTAGGATCCGTACACCTATCAGCAGAATCTAACAAGCCACCCAGCTCCAGATAGATCCCTCAAGGTTTATTGGCGAAAATTTGCAGATGGTGGGCAAGAGCTCGTCTTATGATACAAAATAGTACCAAGGCGACGACCCTATGTGTCAGATGGGGTCGGAGGCACCCTCAGTGTTCCGAGCGTCCGGCTGAATTGCCAAAATACAATATCTGGGACTCAAAACGCCGGTACAAAATTCAAGAACTTTCTGCAGTTCTTATCAGTTGTACCACCCTTTAAAACTGAAAAAAAAACGACCCCGTCTCTGCTCGCTAAAGACTTATGAGTCTTAGAGAAGTTTAGGTTTCAGTTTTTTCCCGATAGTTCTGGTTTACACATTTCGAGGCAGACTGCCAAGGTTTGCCGGTGTGCGCCGACCACGTCTAACTGACACAGACCCAAATTTCAACATTTTCCGAAAATTCATATTGCTCTGGGGTGTTTTTTGGATCCTACCAAGGTTGCAACGTCTCGCAAGTCTGAAAAAATTGGAAATTCAAAAAAAAAAGGAATCGCTGATTTTCAGATTTTCAAACTATTGAATTACAGCATTCCAAATTTTCTGAATTTCTGAATTCTCAAAAATTCAGAAATTCAAAAAATTCAAAAATTCAAAAAATTCAAAAATTCAGATTTTCACAGTTTCAGAAATTCAGAAATTCAGGAATTCAGAAATTCAGAAATTCAAAAATTTAGAAATTCAGAAATTCCGAAATTCAAAAGTTCAGAAATTCGAAATTTCAGAATCGCTGAATTTCAGAAATTC
This sequence comes from Caenorhabditis briggsae, assembly GCF_000004555.2. Classification (NCBI taxonomy): domain Eukaryota; kingdom Metazoa; phylum Nematoda; class Chromadorea; order Rhabditida; family Rhabditidae; genus Caenorhabditis; species Caenorhabditis briggsae. Next base: position 2,357,370 of record NC_013486.2, on the reverse strand, counting down.
AGAAATTCAGAAATTCAGAAATTCAAAAATTCTCAAATTCAGAAATTCAGAAATTCAGAAATTCAGAAATTTGGAAATTCAGATATTTAGAATCTCTGAATTTCAGAAATTCAGAAATCCAGATATTCAGAAATTCAGAATCTCTGAATTTCAGAAATTCAGAAATTCAGAAATTCTGAATATCTGGATTTCTGAAATTCAGAAATTTAGAAATTCAGAAATTCGGAAATTCAGATATTTAGAATCTCTGAATTTCAGAAATTCAGAAATTCAGATATTCAGAAATTCAGAATCTCTGAATTTAAGATTTCCACACTATCGAATTGCAGAATTCCAAAACTTCACAATTTCAGAACTTAAGTAATTCAATCTTTTATCAGTATTTGAGGACTTTCAAAACTTCAGAAAATCAGAGAAAATCAGAGTCAGAATTTCACATTCTTAAAATTTCGGAATTTTGGTATTCCAGAATTTTAGATTTTCTGAATTTTTGAATTTCTGATTTTCAGATTTCCGGAATTTCCGAATTTTAGGCTTACCTTTTTCAAAACGGAGAGCGCCCTTGTCTAAATTCGTTGAAATAACTTTAAAATTCTTTATTTATTACCACGTCATCAGAAAAAAAACTATGCGCTCACGTAGGCTTAGCAATATTTTTTCCACGTGAAAATTTGAAAATTTTAAAGTTTTTAACCTATTTTTTTTTGTAGGTCAGGCTTTTTGCATTTGCTTTTGAAAACTTCAAAATGAGTAGTTTGGGTTTTTATAAAAATTCTAATTTCAAGAATCCTAGGCATATTTTATACTCGTTTTGAAACTCTTGATAAGGAAACTCCAAATTTGTAAAAAAGAATTCAAAAATCTAGGTGGTTAGATCTGAAATTCAAACAGAAAATGTAAAAAATTGAACTTCATTTGCGACAGACAGACATTTTTTGAAGAGAGAAAAAATCAATATTTCAGAGAACTCTCAATTTTCTCCTTAACTTCCACAGATCCAGTAGTCGTGTTCCAACGAGTTCCAACTTCTCAGTGTCGTCAGCTATAGCCGTGTTCGTGAACATCAAACTGCAAAATTGGATTTTTCAATAGAGCGCTTTTGCATTTTTCGAAAATTCGAAGCGAAGATTCTTTTCGAAATTTCGACAGAGCGCATTTTCTTCAAATCAACAAAAATTCACCTCATTTTCTTGTCATCAAACTGAACATTCATATTGAGCTTGATGGATTTCGATGGGTCCGTCGCTTCTTTTTTCAGATTTGTGGATGGCATTCTGGAAAATTCAAAATTTTCAGCGAACTTCTTACCAGTGGCAATATTCCACGTTTCTAGGTTAAGTTTTTCATATCTAACCCCTTTTTTTTGAATCTCCCTCCTTTTTTTCTCTTATTGCGCGGCAGGTCTCGCGCATTGTGTGCACTGTTTAGGCTGCCGTGTTTGCGGCCTTTTCGAATTTTCGATTTATTCTTCAGCGATTTTTCACTATTTAAAAGGGTTTTTCGGCAACTTTTCCCAGTCGTAAAGTAAAATTTTAGTTTTCTAAAAATTCTACAGACAATTTAGAACCTATCAATGCCGATACTTCATCGATTTCTCTGCGAAAAAGTGTTTTTTATCTCAAATTTGAATTTCAGATTAATGATGCCTATAACCGATCGAGAAATCTCTCCAGAAAGCAATCGCTACCCGTTTTGCATCGTTTGGACACCAATTCCATGTATAACGTAAGAAAGTTCTAAATTGCTTGACCTAAAATTCCAATTTTCCCAGTTTTCAGCTGGTTCTTCCCGTTCATCGGCCATATGGGAATCGCGAATAGTCGTGGTGTGATCCGCGACTTTGCTGGCAGTTACTACGTAGCGGTAAGTTAAAAATTCGCCGAAAATTCGGAATTTTTCAAAATTGTCAGGAGGATGACATGGGATTCGGTTGGCCGACTCGCTACTGGCAACTGGCTCCCGAGCACACCGAGGTTGGCATCGAAGGATTTGATCGGGCGGTTCAGGAAGCTTCCGAGGAGTATAAGACAAGAATGGTAAATGGTTTGAAATCCAATTTTTATCTGAAACCCTCAAATATTTCCAGCACAACCTGATCTGCGACAATTGTCATAGCCACGTGGCATTGGCCCTTAACAAAATGAGATATCAGGATCGTGAGGACTGGAATATGGTCAATCTGTGTTGGTATGCGCTCGTCAAGGGAAGCTTCGTCCGTACCACCGATATCTTTGCTCAATTCCTTCCATTCTGTATTATCATCATTCTTTTGATTGCTGTCGCTTTGTTTGTGTGAAAAACATTTGAAATTTTCGATATTTTAGCTGAAAAATTGCGTTTTTCCCGATTTTTCAACCCAAAAAGTTCATTTTACCTGTAAATATTCCTTTTAAAACCTTTTCCCCATGATCTCATGTAAACACCTAACTTGTGATTTGAAACAAAAATTTCGATGTTTATGTTCATATTGATTTTTTTTCTCTGGTTTCAGCCAGTTTTGTATACATTTTTTTCTCATTTTTCAAATTCTTTTTTGCCTGATTTAGACCTCAATAATCATGTTTTCAGAGTTTTTTTTTTTGGAAAAAGGAGTATTTTTGGGTATTTCTGCCCATTTTTGCTCGATGTTTACTGAATTTCTACCAAATTTTAGGCTAAAAAATGGTCCCTCTCATCTTAAAAGCCTCAAAATACTACATTTTTTGCCCAAAAAATCCGGAATTTACCGAGTTTTTGAGCTATTTTCATCTAGAAAATACTAATATTCAGCATTTTTCGACCGGAAAATGTCAACAATTTTCTCAATTTTTTGCATTTTTTGCATTGTTCTCCTCTTCTTTTTAATCAATTTCCGCTCTTTTTTTTCATTTTCCTTCAAATTTTCCCGAATTTTCACTCATTTTCACCCAATTTCAGCATCAAACATGGTCCGTCTCACCACCGAACTGTTCGCCGATCGTCCGCAATTCGTCAACTCGATCAACATGCGAGAGATCAATTTGCGCGGCCAGAAAATTCCAGCGATCGAGAATATGGGTGTGACGAGGGATCAGTTCGATGTCATCGATTTCACCGACAACGATATTCGAAAATTGGACAATTTTCCGACGTTCACTCGTCTCGATACCCTGTATTTGCACAATAATCGCATCAAGTAAGGGACTGGAATTTTTGAGCTAAAAATTGATTTTTTGAGTTAAAAAGTGCCAGAAACAGGGGCATTTTTAGGTTTGTAATCTTCAAATTTCGTGTGAAACAATCAAAAATGCCTATTTTGACCTAAAATTGGCCGATTTTTAACCTAAAAATCATTAGTTTCAACACTAAAATGCCTGTTTCGAACCTATAAATGGCCAGTTTCAGCCTAAAAATGGCCAACTTAGAGACTAGAAATGATCAGTTTCGACCCAAAAATGCCTGTTTTCAAAATTAAAATGATCAATTTAGAGACGGAAATTGATCATTTTCGAACCTGAAATTGCCGATCTCCAACCGCAAATTGTCTAGTCTGAAAATGCCTATTTTGAATCTGTAAATTACCAGTTTCCACCGAAAAATGACTCATTTTCAACTTGAAACAGACCAATTTTCTACCTGGAAATTGCCGATTTTCAAGCTCAAAATGACTGATTTTGACCTAAAATTGGCCGATTTTTAACTTAAAAATCATCATTTTCGACACAAAAATGCCTGTTTCGAACCTATAAATGGCCAGTTTCAACCTAAAAAACTTATTTTCAACATTAAAATGACAAATTCAGAGCTTGAAAGTGAGCAATTTTCAATTCTAAAATTCCCATTTGGAACCAAAATTGGCCGATTTTCAACCTAAAAATCACTATTTTTAACTCAAAAATCACCTATTTCAACCCTAAAAATGCCTTTGCCAAACAGACCAATTTTCAGCCTGAAAGTATCTGTTTTGAACTTAAAAATGATCTATTTTTTACTGTGAAATGATTAATTTTAGCCTAGAAAAAGCTTATTTAGAACCCCGAAAATGACTAATTTTTACCTAAAAAATAACGAATCTTTACCTAGAAATGATCATTTTTAAACTTAAAAGTGCCTATTTTGAACGCGAAAAGGACCAAAGTTCGATCTAAAAATCACCATTTTGCAGCTACATCGCTCCCGACATCGCCACAAAGCTCCCGAATCTCAAAACGCTCGCTCTCACCAACAACAATCTCTGCGAACTCGGAGACATCGAGCCACTCGCAGAATGCAAAAAGCTGGAATTCGTGACGTTCATCGGCAACCCACTCACTCACAAAGAGAACTACCGACTGTACATCATCTACAAGCTTCCATCAGTTCGAGTGATCGATTTCAATCGTGTCCGAATGATAGAACGGGATTCAGCGAAGAAGATGTTCAAAGGAAAGAGTGGAAAGAAGGCGAGAGACGCGATTCAGAAGAGTGTGCATACGGAGGATCCATCGGAAGTTGAAGCGTCGTCTGGAGCATCTTCTGGAGGTCAGAAGCTCACTGACGAGGATAGGGACAAGATCAAAGAGGCCATCAGAAATGCCAAATCCCTCTCTGAAGTCAACTATCTTCAGTCGATTCTGGCTTCTGGAAAGATTCCAGAGAAAGGATGGAATCGTCAAATGGACCTGAATAGTGTCGAGGAGGCGATGATGGAGGCTTAGAATGGACCTAATTCTCTTTTGTTTTTCTTATTAAAATGATCCTCAGAAATGTGTGTTTCTTCTAATTATAATATCCACCTTTTTTGTTGTGTTAATTGACTCTTTTTGGCGGAAAATTGGCTGGAAATCGTTGAAATTCAAGAATATTTAAAGAAAAAAATTGATTTTCCATGATTTTATCCAATTTTTCAGCTCATTTTCCTCATTTTTTCCCTTTTAAAAATTCCATTTTTCTCCATTTTCGTCTTCTTCTTCTCTTTTCCCATTCTCTTCTGTTTTTCATGGTATAATTTTTTAACTTTATTTATTTTTCCCCTTAAAAAAAGTACATTTTTCATATATCTTTTCAAAATATTTTTCTGATTTCTCATGGTTTTTTCAGCCATTTGGATGTATTTTTTCAAGAATTTTCAGCTAAAATCGACCCTTTTCACCTGAAATTGCCTCAAAAAATCGAAAAACGTTCTTTTCCTGAAAAAATCCTTAGAAAATAGCGAAAAATCTATATTTCTAGGCTGTAACAATTGTTGGATTTTTAGCGCTATTTTCAAGCAAAAGAAGTCCGAAATTGGCCATTTTGGAATCTCGAAAAATCAAATTTCGGGCCAGAAATTAAAAAAAACCTTTTTGGATTCGAAGAAGTCAATTTTCAGCTCCTGAAATTAATTTTTTTGGATATATACTCTAAATTGGGTCCCAACATTCCAAAAATTATAATTTCAAGCCTTAAAAGTGATTTTTCGAACTCAAAATACTGATTTTCCTGATTTTTGGCTCGAAATTCGATGTTCCTATGTTCCAAATGACCAATTTAACCCACTTTTTGGACCTATTTTTCGACCACCCCCCCCCCTTTTCATGCAATTTTTGGGAATTTCCATCCATTTTCCACATTTCCAGATGTCCGCCGCCGCCGTCGCTCAACCCCAAGCCTCTCCGGCCGAGCAAGAAGAGCAACGCAAGGTTGTCGAGAAGTTCAAGCAACTCCGCGACCAGCAGCAGGAGATCGCCACCGAAGTTACCCGGATCGAGGAAGAGCGTCGTGAGATTGGGCGAGTTTTGGACGTGATCAAGGACTTGAAGCCGGACCAAAAGTGCTTCCGTTTGATCAGCGACTCGTTGGTCGAGTATACGGTCAAGGATGTGATTCCTGACTTGGAGAACAATATGACAAATGTGAGAGTGAAAGTTTCAGAAGTCAAAACCCCAAAACTATAGAATTCTGACTCAAAATTGACTGGAAATGGCTCAAATTCTGTTAAGGAAACTGCAAAAAAGAAGACACAACAATGTCCAAAGTTAAGCTAAAAATGCAAATTTTCGATCCGAAATTGCTATTTTGGCCCTGAATTTTAGCTTAAAGATGATTATTTTAACCTAAAAATAGACAATTTCGACCCAAAAATGCTTGTTTTCAACCCAAAAATGTTTATTTTTCGACCTAAAAATGATAACAAGTGATAAGTTTTGACTTGAAAACGACTAAATTTGCCTGAATATGACCAATTTTAAGCGAAAAATGTCAATTTTCAACCTAAAAAAAAACCTAATTTCCAGCTTGAAAACAGACGATTTCGAAGCTAAAAATGACCAATTTTGACCGGAAAATTTTCATTTTCAACCGAAAAATGTCCATTTTCCACCTTTAAAAAACCTGGATTTCAGCCTAAAAATGCCTATTTCAACGTTAAAATGACCAATTTTGTGACTGAAATTGTCGAAATTTGGACTTTTTTGGCTTGTTTTGTCGATTTTCAGAAAAAAACTGAGCCTTTTTAAGTCGCTTTCTAGCTATTTGAATCTAATTTAGACAAAACTTCGCCTTTAAAAAATCTAAATTTTGCTGTATTTTTGACTATTTTAAACAAACAAAATGACCAATTTTGACCTGAAAATGTTTTTTTTTTGACTGAAATTGCCAAAATTTGGCCCAATTTTGACCATTTTAGTCTGCTTGAACCCCATTTTAGACCTGTTTTCAGCCGATTTTCAGGCGAAATTCGAGCTATTTCAGTCAATTTCTAGACGAATTTCGCTTTGAAAATATTACATTTTTGCGGAATTTTCGACTCGATTTGAGCTCTAAGATTCGCTCAAAATCCCCCATTTTTCCCAAAAAAATTTCCAAAAACCTTCAATTTTTGCAGCTCGGTCTGGTATCGAAACAGCTCAACGAGCAGCTCGTCGAGAAGGGAAAAGAGCTGAATCAGCACAAAACGGCTCATAATATCCGGATTTTGAGCGAAAAAGAGACTCAGGAGATTCGAAAGGCCAACGCGATGGGAGAGATTCCGAAATAATTGGCATTTGATTCGAATTTTCAAGAAAAATTGCTTTATTTTCCGCTGATTTTCGCCTGTTTTCACCCATTTTCCAGCTATTTTTCCCCCGTATTCTTGGCTTGTATCCTCTCATTTTTTCGTCTAATTTCTGCATGATTTTCACCTATTTTCGACCCGTTTTTGACCGTTTTTTCCACTTAAAAAATCCCAAATTTTCGTATGATCAGTCCCTATTTTCTCTGCTTTTTCAGCAAAATTTCCAATTTTTCACATAAAAATCAATTTTCTCCCCTTTTTTCAAGCGATTTTTCAATTTTTTCGGTAATTTCCATTGTTTCTCTACCTCGATCTGATTTTTCCAGGATTTTCAGATTTACAGATTTTCCATTTTTTCAGATGACGTCAAAAGTTTGCGATGCGATTCTGTCGGACGATGAGGACGATGAGTTGGTGATGGATGAGGAAGAGGAGGAGAAGCCGAGTACTTCGGAGAAGAAGAAGGGGAAAAAAGAAGAAAAGGATTCAGAAGACGACGAAGTGGATGATGAAGAAGAAGGAGACGTTGACGATGAGGAGGAAGAGGAAGAATCAGACGACGAGGGACAGGAGGGAGATGAGTTCAAGGTAGAGAGGGATTCTGAATTTTTGGGTTTTTTCAAAAAAGTGTTGAAGATCAAAATCTTCGTGGAATTCTAGAAATTCTAAAATTCTGAAAATTCTCAAATCCTGCGAATTTCGAGGAACTTAAAATATATAAATTTTGGTTTTTGAAATTTTTAGAATTTCTGGAATTTTTGAGATTTTTTGAAATTTCGGATTTTCAGAAGTTTCGGATTTATGGCTCTTGGAACTTTTGAGATTTTTAATTTATTTTAATTTTCGGAATTTATCAATTTCTAAAAACTTTGAATATGTCAGAGTTTTTAAAATTATCGATTTTTCGGAATTTTGGAATTTCTGAATTTTTTAAATTTTCCGTTTCTTTTTTCTGGAATTTCTGTATAATGTTATAAATTAGAAATTTTCAGTATTAAAGGAGGGTAGACATCAAAAATTTCAAAAATTTCATTTTTACTCAAAAGATATAACTCTGAAGTATAAATATAGCTATGTACTTAAAAACCTGAAAAAAACACTTCAAGGACGAAAAAATGCTCTTTTTTGTCACCCTAATTTCTTCACTAGCTTGCTGCTGCGGCGTCGCTTCATAATGTGAAAAACGCGATGGTCGCCTCTTACACGCGTAGTATAGTGGGTACGCTCTAGGCTAGTATTCAGGAGGTCAGAGGTTCAATCCCTGCTGGTGTTTTTACTTTTTTCTTCCCTTGTTTCCTTCGGATTGAACTTTTTGAACTCGGAATTTCTGAAGGGCTACCAGCGTGCCGCCGAGGCCTCGCTCCGAGGTATCAAAATCAGTTGAAAATGAAGAAACGTGTTTTATTATGTTAACAAATAAATTATGAAAAAAACTACAATTAATTTTTAGAAAGAGACATAACAATTGAAAAAAAAAACCACATAATTAAAACAATCCTCGTGCAGGGCTGGTCGTCGGAAGGTGAAGGAAGCAGTAAAAATGGAGACGTCTCTGAAAACCCCAGTCATAAAACAGTTTTTTATTCCTAGAGTAATAACGAGAAGTAATGAGATAAATAGGAACAGTGAAGAAACGGTTATCGAAGAGAAAATAGTTTTTTTCGCATGCCTATAAAAAACACCGGCGACTGGCAAAATAATCGGTCGATAGAACTTTAAATTTACATAAAAAATTCACTTTTATATGGGTTTTATAATAAATAAGAAAAAAGAGCTTTTTTAATGTTTGAAGTCGTTAAAAATTGAAAAAAATAAAGTCGGGAAATAAAAAAATAAAAATGTTTGCGCGTGGGATTGCGTGCTTTAGGTGCGAACACCGCGACGGCAAAATACACATTCCCTGAAATTTTCCCCGAAATTTTTGCTGTCTGCCCTCCTTTAAGCTGATTCATAAAATATAAAAATTTTGGTTTTTTGAAATTTTTAGAATTTCTGAATTTTTCAAAAAAATATAGTTTCTGAATTTTTTGAAAGTTTTCAATTTTCTGTATTTTTTTGATTTTTGAATTTTCAGAAGTTTCGGATTTATGGCTTTTTGGAACATTAGCGATTTTCAGAATTTTTGAAAATTCTTGAATTTATGAAATTTTTGGAATTTTTGGAATTTTTCAGAATTAAACATTTTTAAATTAGCAAATTTTCGGAATTTCTGAAATTTTAAAATTTCTCAATCCTGAACTTTTTAAATTTTCCGTTTTTTTTCTGAAATTTCTGTATAATGTTATATTTGCAAAAAAAAACAGATTTTAAGCCTAAAAATTAGAAAATTCCATTAAAATATATAAATTTTGGTTTTTTGAAATTTTTAGATTTTCTGAATTTTTCAAAAAAAAATTAGTTTCTGAATTTTTTGAAAGTTTTCAATTTTCTGTAATTTTGGAATGTATGATTCTTGAAAATTCCTGAAGTTAGGAATTTTCCGAAATTCGATATTTTAGTTTTTTTTTTTGAAATTTCTGAAATTCAGAACTTTTCGAAATTTCTGGATTTTTCAAAGATCTGAATTGTTTAGAACTTTGGAACATTTTGGAATTTTTGAAAAATTTGAAATTTTTTGGAATATATGTATTTTGGAATATATTTTGAAAATTCCGGAAATTATAGAATTTTTGGATTTTTCTGAATATTAGCAAATTTGAATTTTTTCGTCTTCTTAATATTTTTCAGATTTGAGGAATTTCGATTTCAAGATTTTGAAGTCTGGAAATTCTGCAATTTGTTCTATGTTTTCTAAAATTTATTTTTCTTATTTTTCTAAAATTCTGAAGTTTCCAGACAAACGATCCTCAGCCATTTCAAATTTCCGAAGACAACATGACGACTAGGAAGTTCTCGGAACTCGGAGTCTCCTCGTGGATCACTCAACAGCTCCAAACGATGCACATCAAGACAGCTACGCCCGTTCAGGCAGCCTGTATCCCACGTATTCTGGATGGAAGCGATATTCTAGGATGTGCTAGAACAGGAACCGGAAAGACGCTGGCTTTCGCCATTCCTATTTTACAGGTAGAATTCTCTAGAAAAATTAGACAAAATTAGGAAAAAATGGGAGAAAAATTGAGCTCAAAAAGTCTGAAAATGGCTCAAGAAATTGTGAGAAAATTGGCTGAAAAACAGCCAAATTGTGCTGAAAATAGTCTGAAATGTGAGCAGAAAAAAGCGTCTGAAATAGCTGAAAATAAGGGATTTCGACCATTTTGGCCTTTTTTCAGTGTACTTTTAACAATTTTTCTCTTCAGAATTCTCTAATTTTGTGTTTTAAAAACTAAAAATTCGGCTGAAAAATGGCCAGAAAAATTATCAAAAATAGTTCAAAATGGGACTAAAATTGGCTCTGAAACGGACGAAAAGATCATTTTTGGGCCTATTTTAGTCTCATTTTGAACTATTTTTTGATAATTTTTCGGTCATTTTTAGCCGAATTTTTCGTTTTTACAACACAAAATTAGAGAATTCTGGAGAGAAAAATTGTTAAAACTACACTGGAAAAGGCCAGGGATTAGAAGAAAAACCAGGAAAAAAAATGGTTTAAATCCCTTATTTTCAGCTATTTCAGACGTTTTTTCCTCTCAAATTTCAGCCTATTTTCAGAATTTTCCGTCGGTTTTTAACCATTTTTGGACCCTTCTCACGGCTCTATTTTCAGTGCAATTTAGCCATCAAAAACGGACCAAAAATGGCTGAAACTTCTCCGAAATTTAAAGAAAAATTTCTGAAAATAGCCGGAAAATCGCTGAAAAAAATGGTCTGAATTGCACTGAAACGAATTTTTGACCAATTTCAAAAAAAATTAAATTTTCCAGAAGCTCTCGATCGATCCCTATGGCATCTACGCCCTCATCCTGACTCCAACCCGTGAATTGGCATTTCAAATCGCCGATCAATTCACAGCAGTCGGCAAACCAATCACTCTGAAATGCTCGGTGATCGTTGGTGGGCGGAGCCTAATTCATCAGGCTCGAGAACTTTCCGAACGTCCGCATATCGTGGTGGCGACGCCTGGAAGGTTGACGGATTTGATTGAGAGTGATCCGGAGGTTATTGCCAAGGTTTTTAAGGTAAATTGGCTGAATTGGCTCATAGAAATGGTCTGAAAACGTCTGAAATACGCTTTGATTTGACTGAAAATAGTCCAAGAATGATCTGAAATTGGCTCAAAATTAGTTTAAAATTGATCAAAATTGGTATAATATTGGTCACAAATTGTCAAAAATTGGTCACAAATTGTCAAAAATTGGTCAAAAATTGGGCGAAATTGATCTGAAATTGGCTCAAAATTGGTCAAAAATGGTCCAATATTGGTCAAAAATTGGTCAAAAATGGTCCTAAATTGGTCTAAATTGGTCTAAATTGGTCAATAATGGTCTAAAATTAGTCTAAGTTAGTCGAAAATTGGCTCAAAATTGGTCAAAAATATTCCAAAATTAGTCAAAAATTGTCCAAAATTAGTCAAAAATTGTCCAAAAATGGTCAAAAATGGTCCTAAATTGGTCTAAATTGGTCAAAAATGGTCTAAAATTGGTCAAAATTTTTGGACCATTTTCGACCATTCTGGAAAATTTTTGACCAATTTTGAGCCAATTTCAGATCAATTTCGCCCAATTTTCGACTAATTTAGACCAATTTTTGACCATTTTTGGACCATTTTTGACCAATTTAGGCCAATTTTTGACCAATTTTCGATCATTTTTGATCATTTTTGACCAATATTGGACCATTTTTGACCAATTTTGAGCCAATTTCAGATCAATTCCCCTTAAAAACCCCACTTTCTTCCAGAAAATCCAATTCTTCGTCCTCGACGAAGCGGACCGAATGCTCGAAGGCCAGTACAACGATCAGCTGAAACCAATCTTCCAATCGATCCCCGAGAAGCGTCAAACCCTTCTACTCTCCGCCACCATCACTCAGAACATCAACACCCTTCACAAGGTCTCAACACGAAAACCGTATTTCTTCGAGGACAAAGGAAAGGACGACGAGACTACTGTAGATCGGTTGGAACAGAAATTCGTCGTGTGCCCGGTGGCTGTGAAGGATGCCTATCTGGTTTACGTCGTCAAGAATTACAGTGAGAAGAATCCAAAGTCGTCGGTGATGATCTTCGCGCAGACGTGTCGGGAGTGTCAGGCGTTGGCTTATATGTTCGAGGGATTGGGATTTCGAGTGGGATCGCTGCATTCACAGATTCCACAGAAGCAACGGCTCGCCGCGCTTTCCGCGTTCCGTTCAAAGACTTTGCAGGTTAGAAAGGCATCTCAAATGACCCAAAATTCGTCCAAAACTGACTAAGATGACCCAAAATTGATCAAAAATGACTCAAATTTGGCTATAAATGGTCATGATTGGGTCAAAAATGACTCAAATTTGGCTATAAATGGTCATGATTGGGTCAAAAATGACTCAAATTTGGCTATAAATGGTCATAATTGGGTCAAAAATGACTCAAATTTGTTTATAAGTTGTCATAATTGGGTCAAAAATGACTCAAATTTGGCTATAAATGGTCATAATTGGGTCAAAAATGACACAAATTTGACTATAAATGGTCCAAAATTGATTTTAACAAAGACCCAAAGTTGGTCAAGAATGGTCCGAAAATAGTCGAAAATTTTAGAAATCCTAGGCCACCTGGTTTTTGGGTTCCTAGGCCGAAAAAACTACCGTAATCGCTCTAAAAGAACGGCTCTCTACGCTCAAGTTTTGAGCTCAATTATCTCGATTCCTATGAGAGATATCAATAATCTGTCAACTGATAAAATGTTTGTCATAATATCACCATAATTTTATCAGTTGTCAGATTCTCGATGTCTCTTACGGGAACCGAGATAATAGAGCTCGAATTTCAGTGTTGTTCTATTAGAATCCCTGAGACTTCACAACCAACGAAATCTCCATTTTCCAGGTGATCATCTGCACAGACGTCGCTTCCCGTGGATTGGATATCCCACACGTTGATCTTGTAGTCAACCACAACGTTCCTCAATGCCCGAAAACGTACATCCATCGTGTTGGACGTTCGGCAAGAGCTGGAAGATTCGGTTCGGCGTTGAGCTTCGTGACACAGTACGATGTGGAGTTGCTGCAAGCAGTGGAGAAGACGATTGGAAAGAAGTTGGACGAGTTGAAAGTGAGAGTTTTGAGAATCTAAAAATTCAAAAGTAGGCATAGATGACCTAAAAATCCAGGATCCTGAGAATCAGCGAGTCGTGGCCTAGAAACAAATTAGTGGCCTAGGAACCCCAAAAACGGTGACCTAGGACCCCGAAAGTCTTACAAGCGAAGGATTCTTAGATATCCGAATTTTGAGACTTTCGAAATTCCAAAAAAGTTAGGATCCTAAAAAGGTGCGGGATCACCCATTGATTGGTGGCCTAGGAATCTAAAAGAGTAGGCATAGATGGCCTAGAAATCCAGGATCCTGAGAATCGGCGATTGGTGTCCTAGAAACCCACAAATTGGTGGCCTAGAAATTCAAAAACTTCTGGCCTAGGAACCCAAAAATTAGTGGCCTAGGTTTCCTATTTATGGCCTTGGAATCTTTTAAAAAAGTGGCCTAAAAACCCGAAAATTGATGGCCTAGGTTTCCTTTTATGGCCTAGGATTCCGAAATTGGTGGCCTAGGAACCCGAAACCTGGCGGCCTAGGATTCCGTTGATGGTCTAGAAATCCAAAATTAGTGACCTAGGATTCCATTGATGGCCTAGAAATCCAAAATTAGTGACCTAGGATTCCGTTGATGGCCTAGAAACCCGAAAAATTGGTGGCTTAGGATTCCTTTTATGGCCTAGAAATACAAAAATCAGTGGTCTAAAATTCCTTACATGGCCTAGGAACCCACAAATTGCTGACCTAGGATTCCTTTTATGGCCTAGAAACCCAGAAGTTGATAGCCTAGATTTCCTATCTATGGCCTAGAAACCCGAAAATAAATGGCCTAAGATTCCTTACATGGCCTAGGAACTCAAAAACTGGTTTTATTGCAGTTTTCGGCGGTTGCTCAGCATAAAATTTTAGAAAACCCAAAACATGGCAGATGCTGAAGGACTTCGTTTCCCTCACACATTTGGAAAATGGCGCTAAATTTGGGGGAAAAAACTACAAAATTCGAAAATTCCCTATTGCTCAGCATACAATTTTCAAAACTTAGAGATTTTTCAGCTCATTTTAGCCCCTAAAATCTTCAAATTTCCCCATTTTTCTAGATAAAAAAAAACTCAAACCGCCCGCTCTCCCTCTTGTTCTCCCTTCCTATCTGTCTGCGTCTCTTCAACTCCCCTCACTATCAATCTCCGTCTCTCTCTCTCATTTTCTCACATTTTTATACATCATTTTCCCCTCAGCCACTAGTCGCCCATTTTATTTATTTTCCCTTTTTTCCCTAAAATCGATATTTTCCCTCTATTTTTGTCCTATTTTCGGGATTTTCAGCCATTTTTTCCAGGTTTCCGCAAAGCACGTCACCAAATATGTCACCCAAGTGTTGGTCGCCAAAAAGGAGGCGGAGCTTAAGCTCGAGAATCAAAAGTTTGGAGAACGAAAAGAGATTAATCGACGAAAGGAGATGCTCATGAAGGTACGCTGCAAATTGATGGAAAAAAATGAGATTTAAGCCAAAAATCGCTGAAAAAATGGATTTTTGAGTGCGAAAAATCGAATTTTGAGCCTAGTTTTGGGGTTAAAACGGATTTTTGACACCAAACAGTTCAAATTTCCCTTCAAAACACTGATTTGAAACTCGAAGTTTTGTGAAAAATCGAATTTTTGAGTCACTTTTTACTCGAATTATGATTTTTTTTTTTTGAGTAGAAATCGACTTAAAAGTCGCAGAAAATTCAGATTTTTGACCCAAAAAATTCAAATTCCCCGGCAAAAAAAATTAGGAAAAAATCCGATTTTCGACCCAAAAACCCCCTCAAAATTCGAAAAATATCGGAATTTCTGGCCAAAATTGCTCAAATTCTTGAGAAAATTTCAAAAAAATTTAAATTTCTGGCCAGAAAATCAACTAGAATTCTTGAAAAAAACATTTTTCAATTAGCTTTTGAGCCAGAAATCGCTGGAAAATATAGATTTTGAGTGCGAAAAATCGAATGTTTGAGTCATTTTTTGGCTAGAAATCGGCTCAAAAATCGCCAGAAAATTCTGATTTTCGACTCAAAAAACTGAATTTTCAAGGCGAAATTTCGATTTTTATGCCGCGTTCGAAGTTGATTCCAGGATTAATTTCCTGGAAAAACGCTGTGCA